>NW_022103899.1:16404241-16455339 GCF_000313985.2 Echinops telfairi
CATGGGGTGACTATGGGCATGGGGGACTATGGTGCATGGGGGGACTGTGGTGCATGGGGTGACTATGGGCATGGGGGACTATGGGCATGGGGTGACTATGGGCATGGGGTGACTATGGTGCATGGGGTGACTATGGGCATGGGGTGACTATGGCCATGGGGTGACTATGAGCTGGAACTAACTCAGCGGCACCTAACAAACAGCATGATTGGGTCGCCTACTTAAGACCCTGTAATGGCCCTAAAGCATAAACTGGTACACAGAGGCCAACTTCTGTGTTTTAGAATAGTAAGCCCTCTGTCACCCACTGCCTACTTGGTTGCAGTCTGCTTACTAGTTAAAAACTGCAGCCTGGAGGTTGAGCTAGTTCAAACCCTGTTGTCACCAATTATTACCCATGAGACCTTTGTCAGATTACTGCATGCCTCTAAGTCTCCGTTTGTTCTTCTGTAAAGAAGATTAAGTGAGATAATAAATGCAAACCAATGATCCTAATGCATGGAATCTGCTAAATATCTACTAGAAGTTTCTATTATTATTCTCCCATTTAATCTCCTATAAAAACTCTACACTCACCCCGCGACACCAAGGCAAAATACTAAAGGCATGCGGCAAGCAATTGGGGGAGCAGAGCAGGGAGCTCCCAAGGGAGTGCAAAGGATAGACTTTGGGGCCAGAGCATGGCACCCATCGGATTTGACTGGAGGACACACCTAGAGGTCAAAAATCAGACCTTGATCTATTTACAGGCTTTTCTTTCTTTTTTGATTAAAAATTTTTTTTTCTTTTTCTTTTATTTTTTAATTAATTTATTTTCTGGGTTGTAAGTTTTCTTTTTTGTTGACATCATTGTGTTCTCTTTTTTTGCCTTGTCTTGCTATGCCTTGTTTTTTGATGCAAATTATTATCTCTGTAGATCTATCTAGATAAGATAGGCTGGATGAACAGTCTAGAGGAGAAAACAATGGGACCGATGGTTCCAGGGGGACATGGGAGAGGGGTAGGTGGGGGAAAGGAGGTGGTGTTGACCAACCCAGGGACAAGGGAGCAACAAGTGACCCAAAATTTGTGGCAAGGAGGGTGTGAGAGCCCTGGTAGGGATTCAGCAAGGACAGTGTAACCGAGAGAAATTACTGACACCCAAATGAAGGCTGAGTATGATAGTGGGACAAGAGGAAAGTAAAAGGAAATAGAGGAAAGAACTAGGAGCCAAAGGGCATTTATAGAGGTCTAAATACAGGCATGCACATACGTAAATATATTTATTTAGGACGGTGGGGAAATAGATCTATGTGCATATATTTATAGGTTTAATATTAAGGCAGCAGATGGACATTGGACCTCCACTCAAGTATTTACTCAATGCAAGAACACTTTGTTCTATTAAATTGGCATTCCGTGGTGCACACCTTCCTGACACAATTGCTGAAGACAAATGTGTAAATAAACAAATGTGGTGAAGAAATCTGATGGTGCCTGGCTATCAAAAGATATAGTGTCTGGGGTCTTAAAGGCTTGAAGATAAACAAATGGCCATCTAGCTGAGAAGCAACAAAGCCCACACTGAAGAAGTACAACAGCCTGCATGACCACGAGGTGTCAAAGGGATCATGTATCAGGCATCAAAGAACAAAAAATCATATCATTGTGAATGAGGGGAAGTGCAGAGTGGGGACCCAAGGCCCATCTGTAGGCAACTGGACATCCTCTTACAGAAGGGTCACGGGAGGAGATGAGCCAGTCAGAGTGCAGTGTAGCAACAATGAAACATACAACTTTCCTCTAGTTCCTAAATGCTTCCCCTCCACCTCGACTATCATGATTCCAATTCTGCCTTACAAAGCTGGCTAGACCAGAGGATGTACACTGGTACAGATGGGAACTGGAAACACAGGGAATCCAGGACAGATGATCCCTTCAGGACCAGTGCTGAGATTGGCGATACCGGGAGGATGGTGGGAAGGTGGGGTAGAAAAGGGGAACCGATTACAAGGATCTACATATAACCTCCCCCCTGTGGGATGGACAACAGAAAAGTGGGTGAAGGGAGATGTTGGACAGTGTAAGATATGACAAAGCAATAATAATTTATAAATTACCAAGGGTTCATGAGGGAGGGAGGGGAAAATGAGGAGTTTATATCAAGGGCTCAAGTAGAAAGCAAATATTTTAAGAATGATGATGGCAACAAATGTACAAATGTGCTTGACACAATGGATGGATGTATGGATTGTGATGAGAGATGTACGAACCTCTAATAAAATGATTTAAAAAAACCTCTATGCTCAAGGCAAACTTCGTGGTATTCATTGCTTCTGCTTCCTCCCTTGTTCTGAATACTATCATTTCTTAATGGTTAACTAAAAACCTCTTCCTCAATCCAGCAAAATAATTCATCTCTTCCACTGAACAAAGCAATGTCTAATATTTACTGTACTATGTACTTATCTATATTGGAATTTTGAATTTATACATCTGATTCACCTACTACTGGATGATAAACCGCCTTTGGGCAAAGATCATAGCTTATCTTTGTATCACCTGCATCTAGAAGAATATTTCCTATGAAAATTGCTCAACAAATATTTGGTGAGAGTTGTAGGCTGTGTTCTCTAGAGCAGTAATAGCAGTGAAGCTCATATATGTAGGTATATAAAGAGGTTTATATCAAGGAAATGGCTAACAGTTGTAGAGGCAGGCAGGTTCCATATCCATGGTCAGGTATCAGGTTACAGGCTTCTCTTGACTCACACCGCTGCAGGGGCTGGTGAGCTCCGTTTTGGCAGAGCAGATGACAAGCTTCTTGCTGGGAAGACCAATGAATCGAAGGTTGGCAGTTAGGATGACAGACTAATGATGACACTCAGGATTGACAGGCTAGCTCAACTCCAAAGAACCAGAGGTTACATGATGAGTCAGATGCAGGATCCAGATCTAGCAAAAAGCTAGCAAGCTTTTCCTCAGCATCCACTTATATTGGAAGTAGGTCATATCCCTGAGGAAACTGCCTTTCAATTGATTAACTACCCGTAGCAGATCCTATCAGAAAAGTGATTGTATTATGTTACATCTCATCAAGGGGAATTACTTTGTTTTAACTGTCCCACCACTGAGAATATTGGGTCAGTCAAATTGGCATAAAACCTTAGTTATCACAGTGAGAGAACAAACCAATCACGGGAAATTTGGTATTCTATATTCCTACTAGGAGTGCTTTAATTATATTGTATCATTGAGGACTAAAGTCGTTTTTCATGACTAAAGCCTAAGTTTTTATTTCTAAAATAGTACTTCTCAGTATTATTTAGGTTCCTCATTTTCCCCCACCCCACCCCCAGCCCCCCAGTGGTTGAGTTTGTTACAGGATGGCTGAAAGGAAGAGCTGACTGCAACAGTAAGGAGGAAAACAATGCTGTTGCTATCAACTTTGGGTGCCTCAAGACCCATCAGAAGGCTTAATTAATATCCTTGAGGAGGAGAAGAAATCGAGAAATATAAAGGTTATCTTTCAATGGTCAGCATGAAGAAAAGAGTGGTGAAGAACACATGGGCAGGAGAATTTAAACACCAGAAGCAGAGAGGATGAGCCACACTTTTGGATTACGCATCCTAGTGTCATTTTTGTGACACACTTATTAGGAAGCCATGCTGCAAGTACTCCGGGAGATCTCCATCTGGGGACAAGAAAAGAGCACCAGGGCCACAAGCCTCCTCTGGGAAGTTTAAGTATCAAATAATAAAGGAAATCATTTGAAAAGTTGACCTACCACAGGAAGGGACCAGCCAGCCAGGGTGCAGTATAGCATAGAGGAAGCACACAACATTCCCCTAGTTCTTTAATGCTTCCTCCCCCAACGCCCCTGCCCGACCATCATGACTCCAGTTCTAACAAATCCAGAGACTGGAGCACGTACACTGGTACAGAGAAGAGGGCTGGAGTCTAGACGCTAGACACACGGAATCAAGGCCAGATAAACCCTGCAGGAACAATGATGGGAACAGTGATACCATGAGGGTAGGGGGAAGGTGGCGGGAGAAGCAGGAGAAAGAGGGAACCGATCACACAAGTGGGGGGTGGGGATGGGTGACGAACAACAGAAACATGGGTGAAGGGAGACTGCGGATGGTATAAGCTATGAAAATACTAATCATTTATCATTTATCCTTGATTACAAGGGTGGAAGGGTTGGGGAGGGAGGGAAAAAAGAGGAGCTGACACTAAGTGCTCAAGTAGAAAGAAAATGTTTTGAAAATGATGATGGCAACATATGTACAAATATGCTTGATACAATTGATAAATGGATTGTTATAGGAGCTGTAAGAGCCCCCAGTAAAATGATTTATAAAACACAAAATAAAATTATGCTATTAGTTTTTTTAAAAAAAGAAAGTGAAGAGGAATTTCACGTGGATTACCTCCTACCCCCGCCCTGGTGAATCCCCTCTGACGGTGGGCCAGGGATGTGGATGAATGCCACACTGTCACACAGAATGCTTTACAAACTGGCTTGTTGCAGATGCGGCTAGGTTAAAGCTTAGCACCCTATCATTTGATCTCCTTTATGATCCATTTAAATTTGTTCTGGTTTTTAATATTTTCTGCTTTCTTTTTCATTGAAGTTTTTATCTGTTTTACTTTGTTATTGTTGTTAGATTTGGGGTTTTTTTGGTTTTTAATGTTCTTCTGTATCTGAAATCTAAGATAGGTAAATCTATAAAGACAGTAACTAGATGAATGGTTTCTTAGTGGTATGGCATGGGGGTTGAGAGGAAATGGGGAGCTAATAACAATTAGTGCAAGAGTAAAGAAAATGTTCTAAAACTAATTGTGATGATTACAACTCTTCTTGATATGATTGAACTACTGAATTGTATGGTATATGAATTATATGCCAACAAAATTATTGAAAAATAAATAAATTGAGCCACTCAAAAAAAGGAAAAAAGAAAAGTTGCCCCACACTAAGCCTTCCATTTAAAGTGGAAATCTTGCCCTATGGAGCTTAAGCTCCAGAAGAAATAGCTTTCATACATTATAAGTCATTAAATAATCAGGACACGAGGATTTTGATAGCACCTGTTGCTATTTGTTGAGGAGTCTATTTGTCAAAACAGTTAATCATTCTGCATTAAAAAAAATCCAAAATCCGTGTAAAGGGTGTTTGGGCACCTGCCCAATTTGCTCTTTGAGAAGTGGGTAGCAGTGGTTGGCAGCCCTTCTTTGGGCCTCTGCCTGACACTCCCGATGGGGGCACACCTGCCCATTCTCGGGGTGAACCCAACCCAAAGGCAGCTTGTTGTCTCATGCGTCTCTGACACAGGAAGGAATGTGTGGTCTCCAAACTATGCTGAAGGAGAATTATTGAGGCCACTATTAATGATTAACTGCTGCTCTTCTGAACCTGCTCCTCAAGAATGTGAACACTGGCTACTTTTCCCGGGGCCTGGCCACTCTTCACCTCTTCCCACTGTGTTGGGAGAGGGGAGGGGCAAAGGAACAAAAGGGGCGGGTGGGGGTTGGGGGGGAGGGGGGACTAATCCAACTCCCTACTACTAAACAGTCCTGTAGATTTATGGTGTCACTATTCTGAAATGAAACCGTCTTAGAATTTGAACCTTTCCCAGAATTTGGCCCCAGCCCTTTGTAGCAGTATTTGCTTACTTTATTTCCCAGAGGTCTTATAATAAAAGCTCTCCCACCTGAACGCTGATGTAGTGACCTGCTGCCAGCCACGCTTTGGGGATGCTTTTCTTTGCCCTCTCATGGCCTTTCTTAAAGCTCGGTATCTCAGCACACCTCTGGACACCAGGCTGACCTCGTGCAGATGGTGCCCCTCACCCAAAGGATATCTTTGCCTGCATCTTGTCCTTGTCCTAGTTCAGATTTAACACCTGTGCTCGCAAGAAAAGAGAAAAGGGAAGAAATCAAGTTAAAAGGCTTCTTCTAGGAGACCTTTTCCTATGAGTCCAGACTTGACTTTTTTTGGCAATGAGGAAGGCTTATTTTACTGTGTTGATAATATAATAAACTATAGTTTTCAATAACTTCCCTTAATATAATAAAATGAAATAAGCCGAACCTAAAGCCATCTGGTCAACTCTGACTCACAATGACCCTATATAAACTTTGCATGACTATTCATGTTTACCACAACAGACAGCCTCATTTTCCTCCCATGGTATGACTGGTGGGTTTGAACCCCTGGTCTTGTGGTTAGGAGGCTCCTTATTTTATAATACTAATGCATAGTTTCAGGTTCCTGCTATCCCTGTGGGTGGCTTCACGTAGGAGCAGATGGAATAACTGCTTGTTTTTTGCTTGCTTTCGTAGGACATCTCTTCTTCTCTTTTTGCCTTTGCCAACAATGTTCCCAGAAAAGGTCTAAGTTTTTGCCCTTTTCTGGTTTGTGGCAGGCGAGCCACAGACATGATTTTGGATTCAGAAGTATATAAACCATGGTCCTAAACCAACCTGCTGCATGCTTTTTAAATAGTTTTACTAGAACACAGCTATGCCCATTAATTTATGCAACCTATTGTTGACTTCCATATTACAATGGCAAAATTGAGTAGTTGTCACAGGCAGATATGATCTTCAAATGCTAAATATTTTACTGTCTGGTTCCTTACAGAAAATCAATCTGATTCATAGTGACCAAATAGAACAGTGTAGAAATGCCTCTGGAGGATTCTGAGATTGCAACTCTTTACAGGAGTAAAAAGCCTCATCTTTCACCCAAGGGGAAGCTGGTGGTTTTGAACTGCTGATCTTGTACTTAGCAGCCCAATGCATAACCAAAAAGCCACCAGGATTCCTTAAGTTTTAGACCCACAGACAAGTTGGCCTATTTACTACTGAATTGAAGGATTTACAATGATATGAGGATCTTGTGCCAGCATATAAATCACCCTGTTACTAGACACACTAATTCAGCCAGTCTCAGTCTGTGGGCTGTTAGATGTGGCATGGATAGTCTCTGGCATAAGATGGTAGTGACACAACTACTAAAGATTTCTCCCAAGAGAACAGGGTATATGCCCAGGTGAAGGGGAATTGAGGTTGCCGTAGCTAGCCTTACACTTTCTTTTCCCTTTTGCTCCTATCCTGTTTTCTCCTTGCCTTCTGTGAGGTGCCCATCACATTTTTTTTTGTGAGATTAGACGTGAGCTCACAGAAAAGCACACAATCCTATGACTCTCACCGGCTGCTGCAAGCCACCAGACCAGTGTTAGATGATCATTCAACATGGTAATGAGAAAAGGAAACAACAAAACCAGGAATGTCAGCTTCCATTCACGTCTAAAAAAAACAACAAAGATAAAATGTGGGCACTGTTTTGTGGAAAATAAAATAAAATAGGCCATTAAAAGAACTGTAAGGCATGCGAAAAAAATTCAAAGTGAGGTTCTTTTGGAAGCAAACATCAAAATACAAAGTCTGAGTGACTAATGGGAGAGGCTGCAACAATGCAGCAGTACAGAAGCCGCTTTAGGAGGCAAGTCGTCTTTCAGAAGCTGGGAAGTTTCCTCCCTGAGGTGGCACTGAATGTGGGTATTAAACGTGCCAACTAAAATGAAGACATGTCAAACATTTTCATAAAGTACTCTCCAGTGTCTGGATGAACTCATAGATTAACCCAAATCCCTAAATGATTGCATCCAGGTAAGAAATCAAATGATGCCTTGCACTGGGTAAATCTGCTGTATACGATCTCTTTAAAGTATTGACAAGCAAGTATGCTGCTCTTAAGACCAGGGTGGGCCTGCCCGAGGTCAAGGGATTTTCAATAACCTTTCATGCATTTGAAAGCTGGGCACTTAATAAGGAAGACGGAAGAAGAACGGATGCACTTGAATTTTGGTGTTGGCAAAGAGGATGGAAAGCGCTACGGTGTGCCAACAGAACAAACATTCCTGTCTTGGAAGAAGTAGAGCCAGAATGCTCCTGAGAAGCAGTATGTGGTCAGGAGAGACCAGTGCCTGGAGAAGGACGCCGGGCTTGGTGCAGTAGAGGGGCAGAGACAGAGAGGAAGGCCCTCCACGAGATGGATTGACACCGGGGCTGCAACAGTGGACTCAAACAAGAACAATCGTAAGGATGGCGTCTGGCCAGGTGGTTTTTCCTTCTGTTGAACAAGAGTTGCTGTGAGTCAGAACTGACTTGAGGCCACTAGCAACAGTTAGAGCCAAGAGTCACAAATTTATTGTCTTGCTTTTAGAAGAAAGCAGCTTTCCGAGTCTACATTTTTCTCCCAACTACCAACTTAGAGCTATTCAATCAAATTGAATGAATACTTAGATCTTGTAAAACTAATAAATAAACCATTCATAGGATAAATCCCCAGGAACAGATTTTTTCCCAACCTTTTCACTTCTTTCTCTTTTTTTATTAAATACTTTTATTGAAGGTTCTTACAACTCCTATCACAACCCATACATTCATCCATTGTGTCATGCACATTTGTACATATGTTGCCATCATCATTTTCAAAGCATTTTCTTTCTACTTGAGCCCTTTATATCAGCTCCTCATTTTTCCCCTGTCCCCCACACTCCCTCCCTCATGAACCCTCTATTATTTATAAATTATTATTTTCACATCTTACATCGTCTGCTGTCTCCCTTCACCCACTTTTCTGGTGTTTTCCCCCATCGGAGGGGGTTATATGTCAATCCTTGTGATCAATTCCCCCTTTCTCCCTCCACTTTCCCCTTACCCTCCTGGTCTCTATTCTCATTATCGGTCCTGAGAGGTTTATCTGTCCTGGATTCCCTGTGTTGCAGGCTCTTATCTGTAGCAGTGTACATGTTCTGGTCTAGTCAGATTTGTTAGGTAGAATTGAGTTCATGATAGTGGGCTGGGGAGGAAGCATTAAAGAACTAGAGGAAAGTTGTATGTTTCATCAGTGTTATACTGTACCCTGACTGGCTTGTCTCTTCCTTGTGACCCTTCTGTAAAGGGATGTCCAATTGTCTGCCGATGGGCTTTGGGCTCCACTCCATGCCTTCCTTCCCCTTACCCCACCCCCCACCTCCCGCCAATTCACACTGGTATGGTTTTGTTCTTGGTCTTAGATACCTGATACCTGATCCCATCAACACCTCATGATCATACAGGCTGATGTGCTTCTTCCATGTGGGCTTTGTTGCTTCTCAGCTAAGAAGGCCACTTGTTTATCTTCAAGTCTTTAAGACTCCAGATGCTATATCTTTTGATAGCCAGGCACCATCAGCTTTCTTCACCACATTTGCTTATGTACCTATTTTGTCATCAGCAATCATGTCGGGAAGCTGAGCATCACAGAATGCCAGGTTATTAGAACAAAGCATTCTTGCATTGAGGGAGTACTTGAGTAGAGGCCCAATATCTATCTGCTACCTTACTAATTAACATATAAATATATGTACACAGATCTATTTCCCTATCATTATATATAAATATATTTACATAATTACTTGCCTGTATTTAGACCTCTATAAATGCACTTTGCCTCCTAGTTCTTTCCCCTATTTCCTTTTACTTTCCTCTTGTCCCACTGTCATGTTGGGCCTTCATTTGGGTTTCAGTAAACCTTTCCACCCCTTTCATGAAACCTCTGACCAAAGGCTCTAGCTGGTTCTCGTGGCACCTTCATGAGCATTAGGTAAAGCTCTCCTTCTGGAATTTCAGCTTCCACTCACCCCTGTGAACGGCACTTCTTTATTCTACTCACATCGCCCACATCGTCATTCAGCAAAGTTACTGTGGTAGTTTTATAATCTGTTGTCAATTTGAGAGGAATAAGAGTGAAAGGGTGGACTTTAACCTGTCAATCAGGTCACAGTTTGATGACCTCATTTGGAGGCGCTTTCTGGAGGTGGGACACAGGCTCCCTCCTTGAAAGACATCCCTGTCAAGAAGACACATGAAGGAGTCATCTATCCTGGATTCCCTGTGTTTCAGGTTGCTATCTGTACCAATGTACATCCTCTGGTCTAGCAAGATTTGCAAGGCAGAATTGGGATCATGATATTGGGGGGGAGGAAGCATTAAAGAACTAGAGGAAAGTTATATGTTTCATCATTGCTGCGAGGCCTGGAGGGTGAAGGGAATGTGTGGTAGAAGGGGGGAACCAATTACAAGAATCTAAGTATAGCCTCCTCCCTGGGGAATGGACAGCAGAGAAGAGGGCGGAGGGAGACGTCAGACAGTGTAACTTATGACAAAACTATAATAATTTATGAATTATGAAGGGTTCAGGAGGGAGGGGGGTGGGGAAAATGAGAAAACGATATTGAGGGCTAAAGTAGAGGGCAAATGTTTTGAGATTGATGAGGGCAATATGTGCTTGACTCAATGGATGGATGGATGGACTGTGATAAGAATTGTGCGAGCCCTCAATAAAATAATTTTTAAAAAAAGAATGAGGGTAACAAATGTACAAATGTGCTTTATACGATTGATGTATGCATGGATTGTGATGAGTTGTATGAACCCCCAATAAAATGACTTAAAAAAAAAAAAGGTACAGCCTGAGAAACCCCAGGAGCAGTTCTACCCAGTTTTGTAGGGCCACAATGAATCGGAAATTACTCGATGGCAGTGAGTTTGGGGTTCCTGAGAGTGTGTATAAAGCTAAGCTTACACTGTCTATTAGTCTATTGAGTGTGCAGCAGTGTAGAACAATCGTATCTATAAACTTATTCTACTCAGGGTTTTCATAACTCTGCAATTTGTAAAAAATACATTATCTGCAAAGTGAAGCACAATAAAATGAGGTGGGCTTGTAATAATCTCCATGCTGCCAAATAAAATGGTAACTTAACTTTCAAAAAAAAAAAAGAAGACACATGGAGCTATGATAGAGCCCTGGAGCTGAAGGAGCCACATGGAGACCCCGCCACACTGAGATGCTTACAGCACCACTGGATCCACAAGACTTCCCACGCACTGGCCTGTAATCTTCCTGAATTTGTTGTCTTTGCATGTGTTTCGTGAGTCTGAAGAGGACTTTATAGATTGGTATTAGTCATATGGGCTAATGTCAGACTTATGGACCTGATCTGGACTGGGCTGGGATGTTTTCTTAATGTACAACTAGTCTTTATATAAAGCTCTTTCTTATACACATATGAATGTCTATGAATTTGTTTCTCTAGTCTAACACAGTTACCTTGTACCTCAGTAAGAACACTGAGGCCACTAGTTATGAATGCCTTCAACATCAGTGAACGCCTCTCCACCTCAGCTATCTATGTGTGGGCCCTCCTCTTTCCAGGCTTAAGCCATCCTCCCAAGCTCATTTCTCTTTTCCCTTCTCTCCTTCAGGGCTCAGTTATTCTCCATTAATCCTTGCTTTCTATGGTTTGTTTTCCTCAGCCTTCAGGTGAGCCCAACGCTTTGATTCAAAACAAAACAAAGCGTGAAGGCTTTCTCTTTACTCAGTCACTTGAAAGAGAGCCTGTCCACGATAGGCTTCTCTGAAGCGCCCTATGTCTGTATCCTCACCTACGGCTGACTGCTCAGTTCTCTGTATGCTGCACCTCATCTTACCACTCGATTCAAAGATGTTCAGAAAGATCACGCTTGGCTTGTTTTTATCCTTCTTGACAGTCCTGCATCATTCAGCTCTCTCGATCTTTTGTCTTGAAACTAGCCTCTCTGGTTGATTTCCTCAAATTGTAACAAGATCTTATCTCGATCTGAGCTTTAATGACAAGTTTACCAGGAAGCATCAGATCTCTGAAGGCTGTGCAAACTTAACATATTGATAGAACATCTATTTTATTTCTTTAAGGGGAAATCATATCTAACTAATGTCTTAACTTTCTGAAGACAAAATTAAAACCTTAAACCAGTGGTTCTCACCCTTCCTAATACCACAACCTTATGTTGTGGTGACCCCCAACCATAAAATAATTTTCATTGCTACTTCATAACTGTAATTTTGCTACTGTTATGAATCGTAATATAAATATCTGATATGCAGGATGTATTTTCATTGTTATAAATTAAACATAATTAGAGCATAGTGATTAATCACAAAAACAAAATGCAATTATATATTGTGAAATATTTATTTCTAATTACAAATAAATGAAATTTTGTCTTGAAGCATGGTGTAGCATGAGTAACAGTCTTCACTCTGGGTACTTGTATGTGGGCGTATCTGCATGTAGGTGGACCCACCTGGAGACGGATAGAGGAGCGGTGCCTCAGTTCCTAAGACCATCGGAAACGTGTTTTTTCAATGGTCTTAGGCGACCCCTGTGAAAGGGTCCTTTGACCCCCAAAAGGGTCGCGACCCACAGGTTGAGAACCGCTGTCTAAAACTATAACAATAGAGAGATTTTTAGAATTAATTGATAGCATTTTATGATAAAATCATTTAAACAAAAGTCACTACAGGAAAAAATTTGTGGATACAAAAACTACTTTAAAAGCAATAATATTTTCCTCATATGAAATTTAGGATAGGAAAATTTATAGCGACAGTAACTAGATTAAAACTTTCTTAAGGTTATGGCAGGGGAAAGCCTGGGGAAATGAGGAGCTAATAATAATGGAGACATGAATGAGAACAGTGCTCTAAAACTGAGTGTGATATTGAATGCACAATTAAAAAATATACTTAAACCATTAAATATTTGGTACGTGAATTATATGTCAATAAAATGGGTTTAAATGATTAAATTTGTAAAAAGCACTAGCTAAAATATAAAGATAAATGGTGACAATCACTTTTTTGCCTTTTGCCTGAGATCAAGTGTAAGATAAATGGCAGCTTGCAGTGTAATTAATCAGTGTATTGCAGAAGTGCAAAATAGTGGATGTAATTAGAAAAATAATTATTTTTCTTTGCAATTGCCCACTGAAATTTAATCAACAATTGTCTTTAAAAACTTAACTTTCCCCCATATTTGTATATAGTAAGGGTTAATTTTGTTAATCCACTTTCAACCTGTGCTAGTCTGGGTACTTTAGAGAAATAAATCCACAGAAACGTTTATATAAAGGGTAAGTGCACATCAAGAAAACATCCCAACCCAGTGCTGCCCAAGCCCACAAGTCCAACATTTCCCCATATGTCCAACACCAATCCACACAAAGTCCCCCTCCATCTCACAAAACACACACTATGACACCGAGTGCAGAAGGAAAGCCGAATCAATGAATGTATAAGCATCTCAGCGCTGCCAGGGGTCTCCACACGGGTGCTCCACCACCCAAGGCTGCATCGGGTTAGGTCCATGTGGCTTCTCCTTGAGGATGTCTTGCAGGGAGTGAGCCTTGCCAGCTGAAGCAGGAACTAGCTAAGACAGCTGCACCCTGGTCTGACCATCAGAAAGCAAGAGACCCGAGAACTAGAAAGACGAGGCTCACGGAGCCATTTGTCCCTCCACCCTTCAATTAACCCCACATGTGTTGATTGGCCAGGTTGTCACAATAAACCAACTACCTCAAACTCTTTCTTGACCTGAAATACAATGGGGCTTCAAAAAAATTCATGGAAAAATGGAATTAAATATAATGGAATTTTCCCATGAACTTCTGAAATCCCATAAAGGGGGAGGCAGTACTTACCCCACAGCTATCTCTCTCTCTTGTCTCTCCCGCTCTTGCTCTCTTAAAAAAAAATCACTTTACAATTCCCCAGGGAAATCATCTCTTAGACCTTCGTTTGAGTCAGGACTTTAAGAGAGCTGCAAGTGATTTATTGAATTCTAACCTTAAATTCACAATTCATCTAGATACCTATGTTTTCCGTGCTAGCAACTGGGATTGCAACATTAATATTTATTTCATTACTCTTGGACGAAAAGATTCAACTAGTGAGATACCCAACCTAAGTCATTCTTATATAACAGTTTGGGAAATGATTCAGAGGTGAGCAGATGCATGAATCTTCAGAGTAGCATATGACACGGAGCTCCCAGTTAGTAAAATGCCAAGTCAATGGGATAAACTGCAGGAAGACAGCTCCAGGCTGCGGGAGTGGGTTGAGAAGATGAATGCTCAAAGGCAAGGCAGCAGATGGTTTCAGGACAAATCATCCAAGCACCATTCCTGGGACAATCTTTCAGGGCATCAGCTATGACCCTCTGGGAAGTGTTCACAGGAGGAAAGCACATGTAAGCTATAAACCTGCACAAAATCAAGTTGCCTATTTGCAGTTTCAAGTCATTGGACTCTTTTTGCAAACGTGAATTATGATATTTTGTCTCCATTAAAGTCTCTCTTCTCTTCAGTGAAGGACCGAATGCTGGAATTTCAGAGCAAGTCATCAATTTCAAAACTGCGTTTTCTAGGGATGATTTCACCTTCTGTCAATATTTCCATGGGCATTTGTAATTGAGTGTTTAAGTCCAAGTTTATTATTCTTCACCTAGAAATACTTAGAAAGCCTTTATATGTGCTACTTTATTTTCCCTTTGGTCTCTGATAAAACATCTATGGGTACCTTGCACTATACATATATGTGTTTCTATTTGTGTGTGTGTGCACGTGCATTTGTATGCATTTCGTAATAACAGTAAACAGTTAGTTGTGGTAAAATTTAAAGTGCTCAGGAGACATTTGCAAAATCTTGCTTTCTTTTTCCACTGAGCAAAGCAGACATCGGATGGCTGGTACAATTTCCACTCATAAAACTAAATGCCCTTCAGACAGGAACTAGATAAGCAGCTTGTTTCTACAAAAGTTGAACAGCCGCCAATCTCATATAAACCCATTTCATAAATATTTCTCTCTTCAAAAAAGAATTAAGAAGATGATGGATTCAAAATTTTCCAGGAAGGTGCTAAGAATTCTGCTCTTGATTATCTCAGGGGAGACCTTCCTCTGTTTTCTTTCTAATTGTTTAGCTTGCTCCACTTTGTTCCATATTTTTTAATCAAGACTTCAAAGTTTCTGCAGAAAATAAAATTTTTTCTCAATTCTCCTTTTTATTAAAGTGGTACATTTACTTGAAGGATTACTTCTCTGCTCGATTGCTTACAGTACTATTTTAGTGTGGTGAAAGGGTTTTATTACAAAGGAAGATGTCGTGATATTTCTATGGCTATATAAATATTTATATATCATTTGATTAAAAAAGAAAACCAATCCCATCCAGTGGACTGCAACACAATGACCCTGCAGGACAGAGTAGAACTGCCCCATCGGGTGTCCAAAGCTTAAATCTTTACAGAAGAAGACTGCCACAACTTTCTCCCATGAAGTGGCTGGTAGGTTCAAACCATTGACCTTTCAGTTAGCAGTCAAGTGCTTTTAACCACTGGACCAACAGGGCTCCCATATATATGAATGTATACTTATAGTTTTATTGATATTGTAAAGGCATTCAACTGTGTGGATCATGACAAATTATGGGTATCATTGAGAATTCCCCAACACTTCATTATGCACATGCAAAACTTGTACATAGACCAAAAGGCAGTTTTTCAAACAAAGCATGTGGTTTAAAATCAGGAAAGGTGTAGAATAGGTTTGTATCCTTTCACCATACTTGCACAGTCTGTATGCTGAGCAAATAATCCAAGAAACGGAGCTAGATGAAGAACACATCATCCGGGTTGGAGAACGACACATTAGCAACTCTGCAGGTAACGCAACTTTGCTTGCTGAAGAAGACTTAAAGCATTTACTAATGAAGATAAAAAAGTATAGCCTTCAAGATATGACAAAATAATAATTTATGAATTATCAAGGGTTCATGAGGAAGGGGAGAGTGGGGAGGGAGGGGAAAAAATGAGGACCTGATGCCAGGGGCTTAAGTGGAGAGCAAATGTTTTGAGAATGATGAGGGCAAGGCAATGAATGTACAAATGTGCTTTACACAATTGATGTATGTATGGATTGTGATAAGAGTTATATGAGCCCCTAATAAAACAATTAAAAAAAAGATTATAGCCCTCAGTATGGAATACACTTCAACATAAACTCACTGCCATCAAGTCAATTCTGACTTACGGTGAATCTATAGGACAGGGTAGAACTTTCCTTATAGTTTTCCTAGATTATAACTCTTCATGAGAGTAGAAAGCCTCATCTTTCTCTGAAGGAGCAGCTGGTGGTTTCGAACTCCCAACCCAGTTGTCCAAAGTGTAACCTCTAGGCCACCATAAATAAAACAATAACTGGACCAATAGACAACATCATGATAAATGCAGAAGAGATTGAAGATGTCAAGTATTTCATCTTACTTGGATGTATAAACAACCCCATGGAAGCAGCAGATAAGACATCAAATAGCATATTGCACTGAGTGATCTATGTATAAGATACTTGTTTTAATTAAGGATTTTTGCTCCCAAATTCTGGGCTTATTAATCCATGCCTTTAAACTATGTGCTCGAACTTTTCTATTGCTTCAGTTTCTCAATTAAAAAAAAGAATCAAAATCTATATGAAGGCATTCTGAACTCCCCACGAAAAGGAGCACTCTAAAATAATTCTTTTTTGAGGGACTCCTGTAATTTTCCATCACAAATTAGTATTCTAGCTTCTTTCAAGCAGACACAACTCTCATATGCTCTAAATATAGGGTTGACCTTGGGGTGGGAGTGGAAACCAGCCCAAATCACCACTGTACTCTCCTCCCATTTTCTACTCAAAACAATTTTGTATGAGAACATCAGGTTAAAGGAAATCAGCCTTAAAGAAAAGAATGAGGAAGTCCCAGTAGAATCACATCTAGTCTGGGGAGAGTGTGTGTATTAGGGAGTTAGCTTTGCTGACCAAGGGAATGGCTAGACTCACAGCATCAAAGTATAAGAATTTTTCCCTCGGGTCTGTGGAGGATATTGAGTTTTTATTGCCCTAGGAGGCAGGTAGTATAATTCTCTTCATACTTTGCAGATAAGAAAACTGGATTTCAGAGGTTTTTTTAGCACCCGTTGGGAAATTGGCCAACTGCCTCCATGAGTCATGGTCCAGATGCTCAATCCTGCAGCAACAAGGACCCACGACAATTGCACAATATTTTTTAGCAGTCTTTGCTTCAACTGTGCCCAGTTAATATTTTATAATATAGGCTTAATAATAACTGCATGCTTTACTGATTAACATACAAATACCCGTGTTACTCTTTCCTTTTACTATTTGAATCACCAACTCTCATTTTGATGCTGATTTTTACCAGGTCATTTGTGCCAATACACGGAAGCATTGGCATGGACACTGGAAGTGGGCAATTCGCCCACCCAGCAGGATCACACGCTTCACACAAATGAGCTGAACACTGAAATTTGCTGTCCCCTTAACTCAAAATTAGAATTGAGAGACGCTACCACCAGAGGGCAAACAGTCTCTTATCACCCGGTCAGACCCAGAGATAACAAAGTGCTGGCCAGCAGACATGTTTTGGTTGGTTCACATGCTTTGGTTGGCCTGTTCATGTAAAATTTGAGCCAACATCTAATAGTCTGGAGTGCTTGCATCAAAATATGGATTTTCAGCATCTCCTGAAGAAAAAAAAAGGGAACGATATAGCAATTACTGGCTCCACAATTCTTCAAGCTAACAATTGGCTATAGCTGAAGCGAGCGCCCCCTTTGTTTGGCTTCTCTCCATCACAAATTAGTGTTCTAGCTTCTTTCAAGCTGGCAGATCCCTCACATGTTCTACATAGAGGGCTGACTTTTGTCTCACCGTCATTTGTACACTATAGGCACATGTGCTTACATCCAGCTTGCTTCAGGTTACCTGCCTGAGCTCTGAGAAATCTGTTTGTGAATCGCTAATACAGATTATAAGGCTGCAGTAGGAAGTATAGGTTTAGGAAAGATTATATTCACTAACTTTGTAGACTTACATGAAAATGTTAATATTGTTATTAAAAGTAGATGTTATACCATCAAGGAATAGAATAATTAAACAGAAGAGAAAATATTTTTAAGTGACCACATTTTAGGTATCGTTTGATACATTTTTCACTAATGCTTAACTATTTCAAGTCAGTTTAGTCTAGCTCTGTGCTTACCACCTGATCAAATTAGAAATGTGAAATTTCATCCAGAATCCACATCCTGGCAGAGTCAGGATTCTCCTGGAGATGCAGTATATTTTGCTGTTTCAAACCAGTATGGCATCTGGCCATCTTTTAGTTGCAGGTAAAAGCAAGAATCCTTCTGCTTCTTCAAGGAGCTTGCTTAAACAGCACTTGATCAGCTTCTTCCCTATTTGTCTTATTTTGTCTCTTGCAGGCAAAAGAAACTACAGGAGGAGTAAGGCAGACAGCATCCTCTTCCCATTGGCCATATCCTTGTTCTTCTGTGACATCACTCAGAATGGGAAGCCAGTAGAGAGGGCAAGTAATAGTCTACGTGGCCAAGGATGCCCTTGTCTGTGAGGGTGCGTCTCTTGAAAGACTCCTAAACAGTCCTCACTGCTTAGGGTCAAACATTGCTCTGGTTTTATAGAGAAGCTACTGCCGTTATACAGACACAATTTAGAGAGGTGGACAGAACTCTAACTTCGAGTGAGAAAGGTCAAGTGTACTTTATGTTGGTGCCTGAAACCAAAAGACAATTGTTCTGCAGATCTATGGCCTACAGATAGAGCCTCGATTCTGTTCTAGGCCTGAAACACTCCCAGAGCCATCTTGACTGTTCTTGCCCTCCCTCAATGCAAGAACAATTTGTTCTAGCAACCTGGCATTCTGTGATGCTCACTCTGCCAGTATAGTTGCTGAAGAAAAAAATGGGTGCATAAGCAAATGTGAAGAAAGCGGATAGTGCCAGGCTATCAAAAGATATAGCATCTGGGTTCTTAAAGGCTTGAAGTTAAACAAGCAGCTATTTGGCAGAGAAGTAACAAGCCTACATGGAAGAAGCACATCAACCTGTGTGATCACGAGGTGTCAACAGGATCGCATAACAGGCAACAGAAGACCCGAAACAAGCAAACAAAAATCATATTGTTCAGAACGAGGGGAGGTTGGAACAGAGACCTCAAACCCATCTGTAGACAATGGGAGATCCTTCATAGAAGGGTCACATGGAACGGATGAGTCAACCAGAGTGCAGTATAACACTGTTGAAACACACAATGTTCCTCTGGTTCCTTGAGGCTTCCTCACCCCCCACTATCATGACTCCAGTGCTGTCTTTCACTGTGGGCTAGACTGGAGCATCTGCAGAGGTACAGATAAGAGATTAGAGCTCACAACATACAGAATCCGGGAACAGGAATGGGAGTAGCAATACCAGAAGGGTAGGGGGAAGGTGGGGAGGTGACGGGAGGAAGGGAGAACTGATTGCAATGATTGACGAATAACCCAGGGGGATGAACAGCAGAAATGATGAGGAAGGGAGACAGTGGACGGTGTAAGATATGAAAATAATAATAATTGATAATTTATCAAGGGATCATGAGGGGTGGGGAGGGAAAAAAGAGGAGCTGATACCAAGGGCTCAAAAGAAAGTACATGTTTAAAAAATAATGATGGCAACATATGTACAAATATGCTTGATACAGTTGATGTATGGATTGTTATAAGAGCTGTAAGAGCCCCCAGGAAGATTGCTTTTTAAAGGGGAACCTATTACAGGAATCTACATATAACCTCCTCCCTGGGGGATGGACGGACAACAGAAAAATGGGTGAGGGGAGACATCAGACTGTAAGATATGACAAAATAATAATTTGTAAATTATCAAAGGTTCATGAGGGAGAGGGGAGGGGCAGGGAGGGGGAAAATGAGCTGATACCAGGGGCTTAAGAGAAGAGCAAATGTTTTTATAATGATGAGGGTAATGTGCTTTACACAATTGATGTATGTATGGATTGTGATAAGAGTTGTATGAGCCCCCAATAAAATGATTTTAAAAATCATCTTTAATTAAGATGCTTTTTTTAATTAAAAAAGAACCATTTGGGTACTTTGCACACGTATTTCTTTCCACTAAATTGAAAAGGTAACCAGGGAAAGTTATGGGAAGACAGGAAGAGGTAGATCTGATCAGTCTCTCTGATAAAGTTGGGAAGACAGGACAAGCCAGTTTGCCCGTAGGAAAGGCGGCTAGGTCATTTGGGACAGGCACACGTAAGAATTAGGGAGCTTGGTCTAGAGGTGTCCTCCGCAGAAAGAAGACATGTAGGTAGGGGGCAATTTTCACTCTTTCGTTCTGCCCCATTCTAGCCCATTGGATAAACAAAAAAGCCTCTGACTACCGTTCCCATAACACAAGTAACACTGATCTCTGGAGTGCAACTAGTAGCGATTAGTTTATCTAGGGTAGGGGTCGAGTGGGATGGGGTGGATATCAAACGTTGTTCGCTGCTGGTCTGGTATTGTTTTTTGAATTTGGGCAGACGTGGCTTTGAAAGACGGTTGGTCCATTTCCCATCTCTCTTTTTTCTTTATCTCGTCTGGGGAATAACATTTGTTTTCCTTTCCAATAACATTTGTGGCCAATTTCTCCCTAGGACAACTTGGGTAAGTGACTGAGCCTATATTTCTCTTCTGAGTCCCAACTTTCGGGACTATAACATGGAGATGACACTAGTTGCCCTTATTACTCCTTCCCTGTTACTGTAAAGAATAAAATAAGCATATGACAAAAAAACGAAGTGCACAGCACTGTATATGTATAAGGTATTCTGCTTTGAAAAAGGTCTCAGAGTTCATCTGACCCAAGAGGGCCCCTTTTTCTAGTCTGTGGACAATCTAGCAACATGTATACAGGTGAACAGGAGTCTTCTAGTGAAGGAGACTTAGCTAAGTCATTAAAATCCTACCAGCTGTCTGGACTTTGTAGTCTGACACAGACTGAAATGCGTCAGATCGGAGGAGTTCCTTATCACATGGGGTATTCATTGATCGATAAATGGGTTGGCAAATTGAACCTTAGAAATAGAATATCCCATACAATCTCCAGCAGCTCACCCAGAACTGAATTTGAAACCAGGATATTATAGAGTGAGAGAAAATGATTCAGAATGATAAAAATAGGATGTCTTTCATGTTCAGAATGTTTCTTAGTAAAGATCTTGGTCAAACAAATGTAGCCTCTCTTGCGCTGTATTTAATATAAAATCAGGCATTGATGGATTCAAAATGAAACCATAGCAAAACACATTTTGCTGGCGTTGTTGGGAAGCCGTGCTGTCCTTCTGCTTCCTTAATTCTCCCCTCCTCCACTTAAAACAGATAAGGCAACTGAGTCACATTATCTTACATTAGGATGAAATGTAGATGGTGTGTCATAAACGAGCCCTGTTGGCAAAGGCTGGTATCCAAAAGTTATTACTGAGATATTTTAAAACTTGATTGATTTTTAAGATACAGAAAGCCTGCCAATTTCGGGGGGAGGGGGGAACGGAACCATATACATTTTAGTGGAGACAATTAAGAAAAAACATTGTCTTACGGAAGCTGCTTCACAGCAGTGAAATATCAAAATGAGCTAAGTGTACCAAAGTGATGGAGGACTTGGCCCTGCCTCTCCAGGTCCTCCCTGGGTCCCGTGGTGCCATCCGGGAATGGGTTAGGAAGAAGTCAGCCCTGCTCCTCAGTGTCTAATTTAGTTCTGCCTTTCCCACTCTGCTCATACTGTCTCCCTGGGGGCACACAAAGTCTTGATATTTCAAATGCAATTCAAAATAGGATAGAAATGGCATGGCCATGGCATCTTGTTCAAGTCTTTAAATTTACTTGGTGTTCTTATTTACCTTGTTCATCCTGATTCTTCTCCTCCTCCTCTCATGCCTCTTATATAATAATCCATCAGCCGGTCCTTCTGACTCATGTTTCTAAATGTAGCCAAGTCTATCCTCATCACTACCACTGCCTGGGATGATCATCTCTTGCCTGAGACTTTATCAATACCCTTCAAACTAGGGTCCCTGAGTCTCCTTTCTGGCCTCTTAAACACATTCTGCACCCAGAGGTCCCATGGAATCACCTAGCGACCTGTTGAATGCCCTCCAAGGTCTTGCTCATTGCTCAGGTCCTTTGTTCAGACTGCTCTGGCTACACTGACCTTACTTCTGCCACTGAACTACATCAAGCTGTGGTTGTCTTCACTGGCTGTCTCCAGCCCGAGCATTCTCTCAACGGTAGGTGCTCGGTATCATCCGCGACCTCATGCTAAGGTTGCCATCTCCAGGAAGCCTGCCCGCACTACTCAGTCTAAGCAGATACCACCACAATGTTCCCTAGAAGCCAGATCGGTGAGGTTTCGGCTCACATATTTGGATGTGTTGTGGTCAGTTAGCCATACAATGGTGACTTGTGTGTTGCTCGAAGCTGTGTCACTGATATGGCAAGTACCAGCAGGTCACCCAAAGGGAACAGGTTTCCGCAGCGCTTCCAGACTAAGAAAAGACTTTGAAGAAGAAATCGGTTGAAGAGTCAGAGGAAAGAGGCGCTGAGAACCCTATGGAGAGCATGTGAAGTGGCACAGGACCGGGCAGCATGGCATTCTGTTGTGCACAGGTTCACGATCACAGCAACTGATGGGCTATCAGGAGGGACCAGTCCCTGGGAAAGGATGTCCTTCTTGGTAAAGTAGAAGGTCCGCAAAAATAAGGAGGCCCCTCAACAAGGTGAATTGGCAGAGTGATTGCAAGCACAGGTTCAGGCGTAATGACAATTGTGAGGGGCCTCAGGACAGGTTGTGTTTCCGCTCTGTCACTGTGAGTTGGAGCTGACCCTGCGGCATCTAACAACAACCTACTCCATAAATGCACTTGCTTTTGGCTGTGGTGCTTCCCCTTCCCAGACGTTACTGGTTTGCCTGTGTTGTGATGTTCTCACCTCCTTCCAGCTCTCTTCGATCAGGCTCTCTCTGTCCTTTTATGCAGATTGCTCCAGCATCTAGAGCAGTGCCAGCCCATGGTGGTTGTGTTATTGTACCATCTGGTTAGCTCGGCTCATAGCAACCCTATATGACTGTAGAGCTGCCTCACAGGGCTTCCTAGGCTGTTACCTTTATAAGCGTGTATAAATGAAAACCATATTTCATTCTGTTTCCTATATGTACTATCTCTCCAGCTATCGAAAACTCTTAATTTTGTGATCCACTGGCCCAATTTTCCTGCCTTATTCTAACAGTTTTAGCTTAAGGATGGGGGCCTGGAATCTACAGCTCCTTAGATCCAGGGGCTCTCTAAAATGTCTAGCTAACCACTCTTCAAACGTCTAATAACTACAACAGCAGGCCATACAGATCTTGAACCCCATCAGCTTCAGCTCAGATGATTGCCAACTTTTAAAAATCTATTACAGATTTGGACTCTCTGAGAGGTGCAAACAGCTATCAGGCTCAGATGGTCACTGAGAGGTTGGAGGTTCACGTCCACCTAGAGGCATTTTGAAAGGCAGTCTTGGCATTTCCTTCCAAGAAGACAGTCGTGGGATGGCTTGCAGAGGATCGTTCTGCTCGGACACACATGAGGTCGTGTTGAGTTGGACTCGAGTAGATGAGAACTGGCAAAAACACGAGATGACCTGCAAGAAGAAGGATGTAGAAAAAGACTTCTTTTGAGGGTTCCATATTGGTGTTGCCACAAGCCAAATGGTGCATTGTGTAGCCAGTGAGATCATCTTGTGTAGTTCGAAAATATATTCACTTGTGCCTGAAATGTGCACAAAGTGCAGGTGTCCATCTGTCTCCTCTAGCTCTACGGCAATCTCTACCTAAGAAAGCAAGATGGCATAGAGCTGAGACTGGAGGGATTCAAGAGGAGTCGGGAAAGAATACTAATAAGTCCACAGAACCTAAGCGACTGCAGGGATGAACAGAAAAGGCAGATTGCCTGTAGACATGAGCAGTGCAGGCCTCAGGAATCTGGGTTGGACTGCTGCCTATATCCAGCTCTTCGGTGGGAGCATTGCAAAGTCCTGGACTCATTTCATCTGTCAAATCTCATGCCCTGCCTCCACTCAAGTACTCCCTCAATGCAAGAATACTTTGTTCTATTACACTGGCATTCCGTGATGCTCACAACACAATTGCTGAAGACAAAGTGAGTGCATAAGCAAATGTGAAGAAAGCTGATGGTGCCCAGCTATCAAAAGATATAGCATCTGGGGTCTTAAAGGCTTGAAGGTAAACAAGTGGCCATCTAGCTCAGAAGCAACAAAGCCCACATGGAAGAAGCACACCTGCCTGCATGATCACGAGGTGCCGAAGGGCTCAGTTATCAGGCACAAAAAAACAAAAAATCATATCATTATGTGCTCACCTCCCTGATATGATCACTGAAGACAAATGGGTGCATAAGCAAATGTGGTGGAGAAAGCTGATGGTGCCTGGCTATCAAAAGATATAGCGTCAGGGGTCTTAAAGACATGAAGATAAACAAGCGACCATCTAGCTCAAAAGCAACAAAGCCCACATGGAAGAAGCACACCAGCCTGTGTGACCATGAGGTGTCGAAGGGATCAGGTATCAGGCATCAAAGAACAAAAAAATCATATCATTATGAATGAGGGGGAGGGTGGAATGGAGACCCATAGCCCATCTGTAGGCAATTGGACATCCCCTTATGGAAGGGTCGCGGGGAAGAGACGAGCCAGTCAGGGTACAGTGTAGCAACGATGAAACATACAGCTTTCCTTTAGCTCGTAAATGCTTCCTCCCTTCCCACTATCATGATCCCAATTCTACCTGACAGATCTGGTTAGACCAGAGGATGTACAATGGTACGGGTAGGAAGTGGAAACACAGGGAATACAGGACGGATGATCCCTTCAGGACCAGTGGTGAGAGTAGTGATACTGGGAGGGTGAGGGAGGGTGAGGTGGAGGAGGGAGGGTGGGGTGGAAAAGGGGAACCGATTATAAGGATCTACATATAACCTCCTCCCTGGGGAATGGACAACAGAAAAGTGGGTAAAGGGAGACGTCGGACAGTGCAAGATATGACAAAATAATAAATTACAAATTATTAAGGGTTCCTGATGGAGGGGGAAATGGGGGGTGGGTGGAATGAGGAGCTGGTGCCAGGGGCTTAAGTGGAGAGCAAATGTTTTGAGAATGATGAGAGCAATGAATGTACAAATGTGATTTACACAATTGATGTATGTATGGATTGTGATAAGAGTTGTATGAGCCCCTCATAATATGATTTAAAAATTTTTTTTCATGCCCTGGTGACCACGTCACCTGCCTCTACAAGCAGGCACGTTTTCCCAATTCTCAAAAAAGGCCCTGGGTAGGCTACCTGTGGCAGTGGATACAAAGAAGGTGTGTCTGTGAAACTAAAAAGAACTGAGAGGTGATAGGGGATGGTGCTGAGACTCTGCACTCAAACCCAGGGATCCTTTTTAAAAATGAAAACTTTTTACTTGCTGCTTTCTTTTTGCTTTAGGTGTTTCTCTCTTTTGCTTTGTGGTTGTTATTGGTCTGTGTGTGTGTGTGTGTGGTGTGTTCTGTATATGAAATCCAGGATAGGTAAATCTATAGAGACAGCAACTGAATTAATGAATGGTTCCTTGGGGGTATGGCAGGAGACACTGGGGGAAAATGGGGAGCTAATAACAATGAGTACAAGAAAGAAGAAAATGTTTTCAAATGGATTGTGGTGATGATTATACAGCTCTTTTTTTAGTATGATTGAACTATTGACTTGTATGATATGTGTACTGGATACCAATAAAAGTGCTAAAAAAAGAAAGTGAACCAGGGATATCTATAAAAAAATAAATAAATGAAAATAATTAAAAGTGAAGATGAGGATGCTGAGTCTGCAAACAAAGGTCTCCTTTTCATAAACGAAATTTAGTTTTTATTGTGAATTAGGTGAAGATTTACAAAATCTACCATCAGGTTCACATTCAGCAATTCATACACCTTTTGTTTCATCTCCGTCACTGCAGTTTCCTCAGGGTCCTGTCACTGAGCCCGCTCCCTCCTCTGTTCTCTGTTTCCACCCCTCCCTGCCCTCTACTAACCCTTCTGAGCCACAGCCTTGGATAAATGCTGCCCCCTAACTCTTACTTGCTTGGTTCTTACAAGGTGTGCATGCCTCACGAGCGTGATTGTCCCTCTTACAAAGCTGTCTATAGTTGGGCAGGAAATTGAGCAAGGGAGTGAGTTCAGCTCTAGATCTGAAGGATCCTCTAACAATTTCTTACATGTACAAAATTCACGCGTATATTTTCAAGACTTCCAGATGTTATCTGTGACTTTTGATAAAGCAGTTAGTCATGGGGTTTTTCTGTGTGTGTGTGTGTGTGTGTGTGTGTGTGTGTGTGTGTGTGTGTGTTGGTGGCTTCACACGGAGCACGTGTTCTTCAACTGCTTTAAGACTCAATGTTTGCAGTGCAATAGGCTAAATAAAATGGCACACCACTCCTATCTCATTCACCTTTGTATTATAGCATAATGTATTAAGAAATCGTACTAGTATCACAGTACTGAGGAAAACATGAAGTTCAAGTGTAATCCATGGTCATTTCTTATTTGAACATTTACCTTGCTTCAAAAACTTAAACTTCTAATACTACGTCAAAGAGCACACTCTTTCCAAATGGAGAGGGCTGATAGGAAACGCAGTGTCACTTCCTTTCATCCAGTGCAATTTCCGCGGAAATCCCTCCGAAATCCCTGGAAGCACCCCTCCTGCTCGGCACAGGGAGGCTTGTACTGGGACCCTAACCACAAAGTACAAACAGTGTGCGCGTCTGTGCGTTAGTGAAACTTGAACGTGGTAGCTTTGTGGCCAACTGGTCTACGTTGAACGCGCGATCCTTTAGGATCCTTTACCTGGCAGAGGGCTCACTGTGCAGGTGCATCCGTGGAATGAAGCAGATGAAAGAAACGAGTTCTGCCTTCAAAAGGATCAGCTTACTGGGCATGGAACTGTCTCTCTGAAGAGCATTATAAGTGATAGTATTGGTGAAATGTTGACAACATTAGGTAGCTCTCTTCTCCTTTTGACATATTTTTTAGGCTAAAGAGCAGTTTTTCTTTGTAACACACGGGGTCCCCATGAGTCAGAAGCCCCTCGAGGGTAATAGGTTGGGGGGCCTTTTTGGTACCTAGTAGCCTCTCTGGGGAGCCGTGGTGGTGTAGTGGGCTACCTGCTGGGCTGCGAGCCCCTAGATTAGCCATTCAAAAGCTGGGAAGAGGGTTGTGCCTGGGGAGAGAGTGGAGGCTTTAAATCCCTTACAAGGTTACAGTCTCAGAAACCCTAGGGGCACTATTCTGTCCCACAGGGTTGCTGTGAATCAGCACTGACTCCATCTCAGTAAGTTTGGTTGGTGGAGGATGCTCTCTGGTGTCCTGTGAGTGTCTCAGCACTCCCCTCTGAACGTTTCCCCCACTCCGCTTCTGTTTGTTCTTGCTCCTATGCCATAATTACTTGTTCACTATCCACTGTCTTGGAGCCTTTGGATGGTGAAAGCACTGAACACATGCAGCTGCTAACTGAAAAGTGGGAAGTTTGAGTCCATCCAGAGCCACCTTGGAAGAAAGGCCTGGGAATCTACTTCTAACACATCAGCAGGGGTGGAGAACCCTGCGGTGCACGTTTCTACTCCCCCACGCACATGGGCACTGTGAGTCAAAGCAGCTGGGTGGCAGCTGGTTTAAACCCGTTTCCTTAGGAGCTAGTTGACCAAGAGACAGCCGGTCACGGGTTGGCCAGTCCGTGCTAAGGGGTGTTCTTAGTTTATCTCTTTGAGTTATATATTCACACTTTCCTTATCATTTTAGAGACAGCAAGCTGCTATGAGTGGATCTCTCCCACTGTCTGATAGGTCTTTTGGTCACCCTCAAATACATCGTTCGAGGGGCTGCCAGCTTTGGCTCCCTGTCCTGCGGAATGGACAGGAACGAGTGGGCCATCTTGGCATGATCTGGCGGAGTCCAAAGCAGCATGCTGGCCCAAATCCAGGGGGAGCAGGCAGGTCGGCTACGCCTTCCTATTATACTCTGCTTGAATAAGCCCAGACCAGTTTCCCACAATTTCTAGAGGGGTGGGGTGGAGTATTTCTGAGAAGCAAGATGCAACTAGCATTTCAGGCTGGACAATACTTTGTATTCTACATGGCAGGAGATTGGGGCATTACTGGTCTCAACCAACTAAATCCTAATAGCATCATTCCCCCATCCTGCCCAGGAATTGTGACAACCAGCCTGCCTCATACACATTCCTAAATGACCACTAGAGAGACCCTGGTACCATGCACTTTTAGCTAACCTTCTGAGCCAGGTAGAACCTTCTCTATCCGAAGTGTAATGCGTCCCACCAGACACACCCTCAAAGGGGTTGTGTGGGTTTGCACCTCTAGTGGTCACATCTTGTGTGTAGAAGAAAGCTGATATGACTATCTCTCCCCTCAGCATCCTCAAACTAATTCTAGTTTACTTTCTGATCATGAGTCACAGCTCACGATAATAAAATGGGAAATCACTTTGATAATGAAGGCTTTTTCAGGGAGGCAACTTCACGAGGAATAGTTTGGCGGCTTGACATTGATTTTTCTAATATTTTGACAGCATTTCTTAAAGGAACTATTTCCCTCCCAGGTGATAAAACTTCAGAATTCCACCAAACACATTCTGTCTCATTTAAAAGATTCTTTTGAAAAAGAATCAGTACATAGGGGGAAAAAATCACACAATCCTGAGGTCAAACTTTTTAAAAAATGGGTAAAAATAAAAATGACATGTTATCATAACCAGTTTATGGTAAGTAAACCAACGTTTCAGAAGCCACAGAGAGTTTCAATGGGGGAGTTGTGGTGCAGTAATTGATCTAATATGACCCTTCTAGATATAATCTTTGTAACTTCTACCAAATGACTAGTGGGACTATGCAAATAAGGTGTATGGGACCTAACATGGAGATTGGTTAGTTTTTCTACCCCACTAGTTTCAAAATCAGCTATTTCTGAGGTACTAAGGGGGACCTCATAACTACCAAGAACGAAGAGGTGGGGCTGGAGCATGCGCTTTGGAGAATGCGCTGCCTGGCCCAAGGAGCAAGAAAGCGCATTGCAAGTCTGGCTAGACCAGAGGATGTACACTGGTACAGATAGGAACTGAAAATACAGGGAATCCAGGATGGATGAGCCCTATAGGACCAGTGGTGTGAGTGGCAAAACAGGGAGGGTAAAGGGAGAAGGGGTAGGAAAGAGGGAACCGATTACATGGAACTGTGTGTGACCTCCTCCCTGGGGGACAGACAACCGGAAAGTGGTTGAAGGGAGACGTCGAACAGGGCAAGAAATGACAAAATACCCATTTATAAACTATCAAGGGCTCATGCGGGAGGGGGGAGCGGGGAGGGAGGGGGAAAAATGAGGACCTAATGTCAGGGGTTTAAATGGAGAGAAAATGTTTTGAGAAACGATGTACAAATGCGCTTTACACAATTGATGTGTGTATGGAGTGGGATAACAGTTGTATGAGCCCCTAATAAAATGTTAAAAAAAATAAATAAATAAAATAAAATGATCATTCCAAAAAAAAGAAAGCGCATTGCTTTCGGCCAAGGCTTCCTAGTGGAGGGAAATGCTGTTGAGCCCTTATTCACAAAGCTCAAGGAGCTTTGTCATCCTTGTTGGAGCAAGGCAGAAGCCAGACACAGAACTGTATCTTGAGTCATTTCTGATCCTGAATTGTAGCCTTTACTTCCCCCCAAAAATCCCATAATCATAAGTACTGTCTGAGTTCTGTGTGAGCATTGAAACAAATTACGGAACTCAACAGAGAAATAGAGAGTGATTTGGGAAGGGCAGTTGTTTTCAGAATTGCTAAAAAGGCTGGAGAGTGGGAGTATTTTTGTCTTTCGCCCCTTAGAAATCGACCTTGGGTTGTTGATCTTGATTCTTCTTCTGCCTTGTGAAGTTAGAAGAGGTCAGATGTGACTCCTACGCCATTTGTACAGGAGTGAAGTCCTTTAGATAAGATATATGTGTAGAAGGCTCATGAATGGCAAAAGTGTTGTTTTATTAAAGAATGCTTAAAGAACATGATTAATGAAATTATATGGAAAATAATTTTTAAAGACTTTATTGAAAAGTAAAATATTCATCATCTGTGGTAGCGTTGAGGATATTGTAGGCTTTTGAGCATATGGTCTAATAAGATTAATACTTTATTCCCAAAGTAAGGATAAGATTGTTTTCCATTCTAAATATTGAACATGTGGTACAAATAATGTTGATTTGATCTGATATAGGTGATTAAATTTTTTTTTATGTTGAAAGTCAATTATATATATATATATATTTTTTTTTTCACTAATGGCCCATGTGTTGGTCAGATGCCACTTTAGAAAAAAATAAATGCATTCTACTGTGAGTTCAAGGAATGCAGGGACCTTATTCACACTGCTCACTTATCCCCTTGGTCTGAATCCAGTGCTTGGTATGTAGAAGGCCCTTGAAGGGTTGGGCGAGTTGAGACAAACTCATTCACTCTTTCCTCTGCAGTGTGACAGCCACATCCTAAGGTGATTCTCTCTGTGAACCACCCTCAACCCACCAAACTCTGATGGCTCGGGATGCATTTAACCCTTTGCCAAGCCCCTGGTGAACACGGTTTCATTGAATTGTTAAATCCATGCACTCACATAGGAGGCTTACATGGGAGCAAAGGTCAAAAGATGGGAGCATAGGTCAAAAGCTCTCAGTGCCATCGAGTCAGCGATGACTCCTCCTGAGCCCCCTGTGGGTTTCCAAGGCTGTAACTATTTATAGGAGTAGAAAGCCTAGTCTTTCTCCTGTGGAGCTGCTGGTGGTTTCGAACTGCCAACCATGTGGAGCACAGCTCAGCGTGTCACCAGGGGCAACTGGGCCAGAAGTTACACACTGACATTTCCATTACAAAGTGCTTAAAGCTCCTGAGAGCATAGGTTCCCACACTTACCGTATTTAGCTTATCCCCCACTTTTCAGGGAAAACTACTCATGGTCCCTGTTTACCCTATAGCACAAAATCCAAGATACAGCTTTCGCAGCCCTGCTGGATTGTTCCAGTGCCCCAAGTTGGAGGGCGGGGAGGGGGGCAGTATTATTGCGCACTTTGGGAAACAGTGCCTTACAGACTAAGTGTACTTGCCTCATCGTTGATTAGCTAAAAGAAATAATTCGGGTGGTTTTGTTTGTTTGTTTGTTTTCCTAAAACAAAAATTGCAATGAATGTTAAATGAGTATTTAACAACAGTAAACTAAAAATTTTTAAGTTCACCTTCAGCCAAACTCCTAAGAGAAGAAACCACGAGTCAGAAGAGTGCGTTTGCTGGTTAAGCTTATACAGGGAGTAGGAGGGCCGGTTAGAGGGCAGACCTACCTTCCGATCCCAGTCTCACTCTGCTCTTTCTCGGAGGCAGGGAGAGCCCAGACGGCTCACTTTCCTTCTCTGGGAGAGAGAAGAATGGATCTCTCTGTCCTTTCTCTGTTCGTTTTTGGCCAGTTTGAGGTCATTTTCTAGGTATGTGGCATTTCTGGGCCTTGTATTTTCAATACAGCAGACTCCTGTATACTGAGTATACTGAGCTCAGTGTCTCAGTGGTTTTCTGGAATGTTCAACATGAGCCTCATTCAAAGGGGGAGTTTCACAGGCTGCCTCAGCATTGCACAGCCCTTGTTCTAAAAATATGCTGCTTTGTTTGAAATGGTTAAATTACTATTAAGACACGTTTTCTTATAGCTTGTCTAAATACCTTCCTTACCCCCGGCCTGCACTTCCAACTTCCATCTTTCTACCTTTGTATTTTTATCTCTGAATAAACAGACTTTTGTATGCTCCAGATAGCCTAGAATTATTTGCTTTTGCTTCCTAATAAATCTGTTTCTCCAGATTGTCCCTTATGTTCAAACCTTTTCCCTCAGGGTGGTTGCCTAGCTGTACTGCTAGTGGGGCTGGAACATGGTCTCAGCAGGACCAGGAACAGCATTAAGATTCTGCTCTGTCTCCCTCGCCCTGGTCCAGGGCGTGACTCCTTGTTCTCCTCTCCCTTAGAAACCAGAACCCTAGGCATCTGCCAGCTCCAGTTAGGCTCTCAGCCACTCTGAGTGGAGATGGAAAAAACCTGTTAGGTGTAGGTTTGTGGCAGCTGTTTCACCACATTCCTGTGAAAATGCCTGCAAGCACAGACTGCTCTACTCAAGCACAGAAAGGCCTTCCCTTGCCCCATAAGCCAATGAGCCCATTCCGGTTTGCAGGCTGGATCTCTGACTTCCTGTGTGCGTAAGACTCACCTGGGGTGCAGATTTCTGAACTGTCCAGCAGGCCTTTTGGAGTCTGGCTTAGAGCAGAGCCCAAGGATGCCTTAGCCATCGCCCCAGTGATTGGGACACGGGTGGTGTGCACAGGCAGCCTTCTTTAGAAGCGCTGATTAGGGTTTTAAAATTAGACTCACTATCCTAAAAAAAAATCTTTTTGTTTCAGTACTGGCTGAACTGCCAGTTTTGAGGAATGCTATGGAGGAGATTAACAAACAGCTGGAGATGAGTCTACTAGTTTTCTCCAGTCTGTTACTTTTCACCTTTAAGACTTGATTCTTCTGCATGTATCCAGATTCTCTATCGTGCTCTAAGAGGAAAAGAGACTGCAAACTCAAGTATAATTTATACAAAGACCAATCATCCGGATGAGGGAGACCATCAACAGTGAGACCTGATGCTGTCTCAGGATTCACAGACACGCACCCACTTCGATGGGCGTGGAAAAGCCAAGGAAACGGACGTAAAATTACGATCGGCAGCAGATCAGTCCATCCCAGTTTGCAGGCACAACTAGAAACAGGAGAGGGACCACGAGTGGGATTCACACACTGTGGCCGGTAAGGAAACACTAGAAGACTGGTTCAAGACCCTCCAACCATCCCCACGTGGCACTAGTACTCCAAGTTCTATCAAGGGCATAGCCCGGCAAGTTCCTGAGGCCTTCGCCCTGTGCAGGCCAGGGGAGGTGCCGCCAGCCCGCTCTGCCTGACAGCACAGCTTTTATTACCTTGCTGGTCAACGGTCAGAAAGAGCTCACTGAAAGCTGAATCTATTTTAAAAAAACAAACAAACACAGCCATCGAGTCGATTCTGACTCACAGCAGCCTCGGCTGCATCTATATGGAGATTCAAAATGGACTTAGGGCTTCACCTTATGCAAACCTAGTGCTCAGAATTTAAGCTCTAATATAATAGTATATCTGAATCCATGGAACTCAGACTCCATCGCCAGAGATTTCTTGGCAGCTTTCTCTCCCTTACTGAAGTTCTGCAAGGGGAAGGATTCCTGTAAAATGAAGGAAATGTACGTATAGACACTTGGGTACCCATCTAGAGTGCTTCTTTACCAACTGAGCAACTCAGTCTACATTCGATGGTCTCTCCTGGGCATGGTTAGCTTGGTTTTCTGTAAATAAAGCAGAGGCGGAATGTGCTCTGAGACGAGGGGAGCCGCAGAGTCTGCCAGAGAGCATTTGGCACACCGGAGCGTAGCATGCCGACTCACTACCAGGAGGAGCAGGAAAATCTTAGGAGGGGTGACTTTAGAAGAGAGGAGGACAGATCTGTGTAAAACAAGGTCTCAAACTGGGTTAGTCTGGTTTTACCCCTGCTGAGAATTTGTCTTACCATCCCAAATATACTGAATCAGAGTATACATTTTAACAAGATCAGGTAATTCTTACAGATCCTCAAGTGCTTCATATCTACAGTCTTATCACATATGACACCAATTCTAAGTAAGAAGTTGAATAGGAGTGAACCAGTTCAAGGCCTGGGCATGAGATTCCTGTACAGAGATAAAGGTGCTGAAGGCTAATAGAAAACTTTGAACTTTTTAAAGCTATGAGAAGGCTTCAAAAAGCTTATGGAATGACCCGATAACCCCTAACGCAGATGACAACGAGCTGCCACTACCAACTGCTCTCAAAGGATCACCTTAGTAGAAGGTCCTAGGTAAAGTGAGAAAAATGTGGACCAAATCTCAAAATCATTGTTTTAAAAATTCAAAATTAAAGACCAGGCTTACTGGTCAGATAAAGACTGGTGGAACCTCTGAGGTTATGGCCCTCAGTCACCTTCAGGTGTGGAAATGATCTCACCTTCAATTTTCAACCAAACAATCAGTCTATCAAAAGAACAATTGCACTAGAGAGATAGGCACACTTCAGAATAATCAACCCTTTGTGATGAAACAGGGAGCATTTACCCAAGGACAAGGTTCAGAAAGGTCAGGAAAATAGGAAACACAATGAATAAGAGAGTAAGTGGTGTCACACTGTGGAAATTGCAATAAATGAGATGAAACAAAATGGAAAGTGGAAAACCAATTTACAAACCTCCCCCCAATTCACACAAAAAAGTTAATTAAATAAACATTTTAGTTTAAAATCATGGGAAAAAGGGATTAAAAGACATGGCATTTTCCCACAAACGATTTGAAGCCCCTTTATATGTGCTTAGAAGATGACTCCTTTTTTAAAAAAAAAATGGCTTTATTGGCACTTCATCCTTGTGTCATACAATTCAGTCATGTCAAGAAGAGTTGTACATTCATCACCACAACCAATGCTAGAACATGTTCTTGGAAAACAATTTCTTAGCTTCACCCCATTACATAGAAAGGTTTTATTTTGGTTCCTTAGTGCTGCTATAAGATCAATACCCCAAGTAGGTGGCTTTAAAGAACAATAACTTATTTTCTCATTGTTAAAAGGTTTAAGGTCCCAAATGAGTGTGGATCATGGAGATTCCTTCCTTGTCAATAGCTCAGGGCATTATCTGGTTTCTTAGTGACCCTTCCACGGCCTGCTTTTCTCCTCGTTGCTTAACTCAGAACAGAATAAAGGTCACTCAACTCAGATATAAAATATTTAACCAACCAAAAAAGCTATTTCCAAACATGTGTGGGGGTTAGAATGACAACGCATCTTTTAGAGGGTCACAATTTAATTCTTTACAGTCTTACATACACATCTCACAAAGGCGGTTTTTAATGAGGAAGGAAACATTGCTATTGAACGTAGGAATGAGAGGAAAAGAGAAAGCAAATAAACTAGGAAGTGAAGAATAGTTCTTTGGTACTGTGACTATTCTTATTCTGTTTATTTTATTTAGGAGGTAAAACACAATAGAACGCTGGAGAAAAATACCTATTTATATGTCAACCTCACGTAGACTGAAGGAGAGAAAATCCTTGCGCGGGCTTCGGCTCAGCCCAAATAGATACACTGTGTTCTCATACTTTGCGGTGAGCACTTCAGCTCTGGTTTTTAAATGGTGAATACATGTTTAAACATAGACATGAAAATCCCTCCAATAACTTTCCTATGAGTTACCTTTTCTATGCAAAAAGTTGTAGATTTTTAAACCTTCTAAAAGAGGGTGTGAGACCAGGCTGGTGAGCGAAGCCTTTAAGAAAAATCAAACATGAATCAGAACTGTCTACCAAAGACAAGAATGTAAAATCTAGCATGTGCTTGGCACTTTGGGACACTGCATATTCCTGAGAGGAAAAGGACAAGTGAGATGCAATAAATTAATATGTCCCTTCTAGCCATAATCCCTTTGATTATGTACTGTAAGGTCTAACCTCTGCCTGTGGTTATAATCCCAGTTTGAAGTTCATTATCTGCTATGCTAATGGAAAGGATTCAGGTGAAATATCGTCTAGGTCTCCACCTTAGTGTTGTTGTCATCGTTAGGTGCCGTTGAGTCCATTAATAGCGACTTCATGCGCAACAGAAGGAAACATTGTCTGGTCCTGCACCATCCTCACAATGGTTCCTATGCCATTGTGGCAGCTATGGTCAAGCCCTCCGCCTTGTCAAACATGATGTCCTTCTCCAAGGACTGGCCACTCATGTCCAACACAAGTGCTTACACAACATGTCCAAAGTGTGTAAGGACTGGCCACTCCAAGGACTGGCCACTCATGTCCATCAGCAAGTGCTTACACAACATGTCCAAAGTGTGTAAGATGAAGCCTTCCTATTCCTGCCTTCCAAGGAGCACTCTGGCCGTACTTCTTTCAAGACAGGTCGGTTTGTCCTTTTAGCAGTCCGTGGTACTTTCAATATTCTTGTCTCGTACCACAATTCAAATGCCTTGGTTCTTCTTCAGGCTTCTTTATTCAATGTCCAACTTTCGTGTGCATAGGAGATAACTGAAAATATCATGGCTTGGGTCAGACACACGGACTTCAGTCCTCAAAGTAACATTCTTTTTCAGTACTCTAAAGAGGTCTTGTGCAACAGATTTACCTAATGCAACTTGTTTGATCTCGTGACTGCTGCTTCCATGAGCACTGATTATGGATCCAAGCAAGATAAAATCCTTGACAACTTCTTGACAGCAGTCCTTTTCTCCATTTATCAAGAAGTTACCTCTTGGTCCAGTGGTGAGGATGTTGGTCTTCTTCACACTGCGTTGTAATTCATGCTACAGGCTGCAGTCCTTTCTTTTCATCAGCAAGTGCTACAGTCCTCCTCACTTTCCGCAAGCCAGGCTGTGTCATCTGCACATTGCAGGTTGTTAATAAGCCATTCTTCAACTCTGATGCCCCATTCTTCTTCACATCAACCAGCTGCACATCAGAGAGTGAATTACCACTCCCCTAGGCAGTCCCGGAGAGGGTGGTCTAGCTCTTAGGGATTGCCTGGTATTCCCTTATAATGGAAATTGGGGTGTGAAGGTTGCTTGGCCTTATGTTGAACCCCGACTGCCTTAGTCAGAGGGCCCTAAGCTGATCTTGAAGCTCTACTGTGCAGCATAAAGTGTCTCACTCACGACCTCATTCCCACCTTCTGAAGACCCACCTTTAACTGTGATGTATTGATCTGCCACCAATCATGCTTCTGTAGATAGTTTCCTTTGCCCTCTCATGTCCCATTTAAGGGGTTAAGCTTCTGTAAATCTTGGGGTGCCATTACACTTTGTGCTAATGGTGTCCCTCATCCAGATGATACATCTTTAGCTTTGTCCTGTTTAAGATTTAATACATGTTTGCCAAGTTATGTTTGAGAGGTGGGGTCTCTTTTGTCCCCTGAAACAGGCCCCACTCCCCACTCCTTCCTCCTCCTCCTCGTATTCTTTCTAAGGAGATCCTTCTGTAAAAGGGTGCTTCAAAAGTAGGTGGAAAATGGAATTACAAGATATTTTTTTCCATGAACCTTTTGAAGCCCTTTTTTATATACTGAAATGCAGTGGACAAGGGAGAAGAAAGGGAGGAAAAGAGGAAATAAGAAAAGGTTGGGATGCAAAGATCTCAGAGAGAGACATTTTCGTTCTCTTTTGTTCCTGGATGTTGCCTTACTGTGGACCCCAAATGGTTATCATCAAATTGGCTTGGGTCACGCGCTCCAGATTTGGATGGAGCCAGCAGATCTTTCATTGCATGTTTGGTGGACTTCTTGAGCTCCTGCAACAAGTATTCTTGCATGTCTTCTCTTTGCCGGACAGCTGCTGTGAGAGCGTAGTAGCCACACTGCACTCACCCATCCCACAAACCTCAAAGCCCATGAGGGGTTGGAGGGGGGAGGCAGGTGAACGAGACTCGGGATAAATGACCACAGTGGATTTCTCCTGGACCTTAAAGAAAAGGGCACAATACTATGGAAGTATAATTAAAAATACAAGTAGTTTTAGTATCATCTCATTATAAAAATTTTAGATTTGGTTCCTATTCAGCACTTTCTCACATTTTTTTCTACCCAACCTCACAATTGTTGGTCAAATCAGTATTAGCTTTTACATTATTACTATATAAATATGGTTCACAACTAATCTACACAGGCTGTTTGGTTTTCTGTTTAGCTGTTAGTAATCTTCCATACACTCTCCGGCAGGACTCCTCTTGTGAACAAACCATGTTTCTGAGCTACCCACTCTTTTTATTCTTGGAAACGTCCCTCCTGGAGTCGGGGTGCTCCTGCTCCTTCTCAAATGAATGCTGTCTAGACTTAATGCATGGCAACACCCTAGAATTTTCCTTATATTCTGCTGGGTCAGAAAACATATTTGAGAAGATGAAATTTAAGCAGAGAACTGAAAACTCAGAATTTGCCGGGAACAAAGAGGCAAGCTGTGGCTTGCAGGCAGAGGAAAGAGCATGTGCAGAAGCAGTCACAGTTCCCAAATGACAATTTAGGAAAGTGCTGACAGACAGAGAAGGAACTAGTGGTGCAGTGGTTTAAATATTATGCTGAGAACCACAAGGTCTGCAGTTCAAACCACCAGGCTCTCTGCAGAGGAAAGATGAGGCTTTCTGCTCTCATAAAGATTTAGTCTTGGAAGCGCAAAGGGGGCAGTTCCATCCTGTCCTAAAATGCCATTGTGAGTCAGAATCAATTCAATAGCTAGGTGGTTTTTTTAAATCGACCGAGAAGGAGCCCAGGTGGTGCAGTAGGCTAAGCCATTGGACTGCTAACAGACAAGTGATGATGCGAACCCCCCAGAGAGAAAAAAGAGGTAGTCTATTCCGGTAAAGACTCTAGCTTTGGAAACCCCATGGAGGAAGTTCTACTCTTTCCAATAAGGTCAACAGAGTTGGAATCGACTAAATGTTAGTGGGTGTTGGTTTGGTTTGTTTTTTCATGGGGAATAGAGTGATTTCAGCACAGTGCTTAAGCACTCCGCTGCTAAGAAAAAGGTCAGTAGTTTGAACCCACCAGCTAGTTGCTCTGGAGGAGAAAGATGTAGCATGTGATTCTGTAAAGATAGCCTTATAAACCCTAGGGGGCTGTACTACTTCACCGGTAGGACCATCTCTAGGTGTCAAGATGAACTCCACCGGAATGGGCTTGGTTTGGTAAGGTAGCCATTTGACTCTTAAGTAGTAGGCGTAGCATTTTATAAGATTTATAAAATATCATTGTATATATATATAAAGGAAATGATGGATTTGATATTATATATATATATATATATTAAGGAAAGGATGGATTTGATTATATATATAATCAAATATATATATATAATATATATATAATATATATCTAAAGGAATGGATGGATTTGATATTATAACCTCCCTTTCCCCCTACCTCACCTCAACCCCCTCAATCTCTCTTGTGCTTCTACCAGGCAGGAGTCATAGGTCTGGGTATTTGAACAACTGAAAGAAGGTGATTGTGAGCAAAGCATTGGATTTCAGTTGGAGACTGGTTGAAGATTTAATGCTAAAATTTAGGCAGAGCAAGATGATTTTTTGTAGGGTGTCACCATTTAAAAATTTAATCCTGCATGTAGTAGAAAGCCATTAAGAGTTTTAAGCTGAAGAGTAATTTGATCTGATTCATCATTTAAGAAGGTCACTCTGACTCCTGCATAGAAATGGATTATAAGGGACAAGGAGCTAATATCTGCTGAGTTTCTATGTATGCCTCTCCTATAACAATACACATACATCTCCTTCATTTAATCCAGGATGACTGAGGGGGGGGTGTTGTTCTAGTATCTTCACCTTGTAAACATAGAAAATGAGACCTTTGGAGGTAATGTAAGTGGTTCTGGGTCACACTAGAGAGAGGCAAAAAAAATTAAGTATATAGTTCCTTTTCTCTTGTGGCAGTTAGTGCATGGGGCATACTATGTACCCAAGAAAATCTCATTGACTTTTTTGTGGGAAAATCCATTTAACTACATGATGGTCATACCCAGGATTCAGGGAAAGGGTTAACTGATGTTTTTGCAAGCAAGCTTGTGAGACTAGCTGCTCATTTGAGAACTATTGGATAGAGTCGTGTATAATGGAAGTGAATACAGGATTTTGCTCTTAAGGCCTCTCTTATCAGTGTTAAATGTGCAAAAGACCTTTTTTTACTATTTTGATCTTTCGGTCAGGTTGTTTTTCAGGAAATGGTTGCTAGGTGTGGAAGGAGCTTTATTATTCTGAGATAAATGGAGCCTAGAAACCTTTAAAATGTACCCAAAAAAACCCTTGAGAATGATATTTGCAACTGCATTTGTACCAGTCCATCTGCTTTCTGTGTGCTTGAGGTCATCTCCTTTCTCTAATACACTTGGAAAACACACACTAACGCTTTGCACCAAATTACTGTCTTAGAGACTCTGCCTGAGGAGTCTGGTTGCCAGGGCTCTACAGAGCCTGCAGCTCTCTAACGATAGTGAGTCAAAATCTCAGAGACTCTTAGCATGAGTGTGAGGGCCAGTGGTCATACAGCCCAGGAATTACCCGCAGGAAACATGAATTATATGCAGGTAATTATATTCCAATAATCTCTGCTACAGGAGAAATCATTGACATGGGAGGTTGAGGTTGCACCGCTCAGGCTACAGAGACACTGTTTGACATTCTGGGACACCTTCTCACTCTAGGCACAGAAGTTCTTCAAGATGATGGGCCTCATCTGGATTATCTTGAACTCAAAAGCCTATATTTACATTTACATTTACATTTAGCTAAACTTGGTTAGAGCTGATTAGTTATTGCCTGTGGTAGTTACATAATCTGGTATCAACTTGAGATCATTAAGGGTGAATGGGTAGAGTTTAGCCTGTCAATCAGGTTGCAGCTTGATGACCTCATTTGGAGGCGCTGGAGGCCAGACCTACACTGTTTCTTATTCCTGTTGACAAGCCACTTGGAGCTACACTGATAGATCCAGAGCCCTGGAGCTGGAGGAGCCACATGGAGACCCATGCCAGCACTGAGATGCTTCCACCACCAGTGGACCCACAAGACTTTCTACCCACTGACCTGTGATCTTCCTGCATTCGACATCATTGCTTGGCTGCGTGAGTCTAAAGAAGAATTTATGGACTAGTATTGACATATGGGGTAATATCAGACTTATGAACTTGATCTGGACTGAGCTGGGATGTTTTCTTAATGTACAATTGCTCTTTGATATGAAGTTCTCTCTTACACACAGATGAGTGTCTCTGGATTTGTTTCTTGAGTCCACCTGGACTAACACACTGCCCTCTTAGACAAGAGCATTCCAAATCACACTTACTCCAGCCTCCCCATACCCTGTTATCTTACAGCAGATCTGTTTGACTTTGTTATGCTACCTGCCTGGGGCCTTCATTTGGAAAATGAAGATTTATAAGTGCTGTGTTGTGTTTTCATTTCTATAGACATGCCTCTTGTCAGCGTTTGTCCAGTCATTTGAAAGAAATGAGGGCAAGGGCCAGATCTAGCTGGAGGGCATATCTTCGCCAACTCTGTTATTAATTAGCTGCATGGCCTTAATAATTGATGATTTTTATAACTATAAAATTTAGCATTGACACTTTTCCTCAACAAGAAGGTTGAAAAATAAATAGCTTCTTTAACCTCAAAGGATAGAAGAACACAATTTCCATTCATATTTTATTACTACAGGAATTACTTCCATATTTATGATTGAAATAGCTAAGAATCAAGTATTTTTCTCTGTAACTTTCAATTAAATATAAACCATACCTCCAAAAAAATAAAAAGCAAAACCAAATTCAATGCCATCGAGTCAATGCTGGCTCAAAGCAACCCCCTGTGGGTTTTCAAGACTGTTAACTGTTTAGAAGAGCAAAAAGTCCAGTCTTTCTCCTGCAGAGGCATGGGTGGTTTTGAACTGCCAACCTTGCACATTGCAAGGTGTACAATTGCCCCATGTAGCTCTCTGAGGCTGTAATTCTTTTGGGAAACAGAAAGCCTCATCTCCCCAGGAGTGGATGGTGGGTTCGAACTACTGACCGTGTGGCTAGCATCCCTTTGGTTAGATTTTTTAAAATCAAGTTGAAAAGGAACCATGAAAAATTTAATATTGAATTTGTAACATTTTCTTTACTTATAATAGTTACTAGAGAGCTGTAATGGCTTTCAGCCATGTAATAAGCTTCTTTTATTTTGAAATATATCAAACATATCAAACGCACTGCCACGGAGTCAATTTCAATTCCTATCAACCTTGTAGAGCAGGGTTTCTGAGACTGTAACTCTCTCTTTACGGGCGCAGACAGTCTTGTCCTGTGGATTAGCTGGCGGTTGTAAACTGCTGCCCGTGTAGTTAACAGCCCTAAGTATAGCTGCTCCTCCATCAGAGCTCTTAGATCACGTTGTTGTTAGGTGCCAGCAAGTCGGTTTGGACCCATAGCTACCCTGTGCTCAACAGCACGAAGCACTGCTCGGTCCTGCTCCATCCTCACAATTGTTTCTCTGCCTGACCCCACTGTTGAGGCCCTTGCATTGATCCATTTCATGGAGGACCTTCTTTTTCTCGGCCCCTCCACTGTATGAAGCATGGTGTCCTTTTTTAGGGATTGGTCTCTCCAGACAATATGTCCGAAGTATGTAAGATGAAGTCTTGCCATCATGGGGACAGAGTGGGGGTAGGGCCTGAGGTGGAAGAAAGAGCATAACAAACATCATTGTATTGATCACCCGGTAACATATGTGCTTCATCGTTTGAAAATATATTATTTTATTAAGTCAATATTTATATACTTGAACTTCTCTTCCATCCCTTTCCCTGTTGTATATAGACAGAGATAATAACTATTATACTGATTTTGGTGCATTTCACTCCTACATGTGTTTTAAAATTTTAAGTTACACACGTGGAATTCTATTTTCCCTGATTTTTAAATTTTACACACATGATAAATATACACACACATGCATACATATATATATATATGTATATATCCTTCTGAAACTTTTTATCCTCTCAGCAAATTTGGGGGGATTTTTCCACTCTAATGCATGGTATTGTGGTTCATTAATTTTAAATAAAATATATCATTATACAGTAACGTTTTTATTTCCTTTTAAACATTTCATTGTGAGTTAGGTGAAGGTTAGAGAGTCGATCAGCAGTTTTGCATTCAACAAATCATATACGTTTTTGTATCATCTCAGTCATTGCAATTCCCTCCCTTTTCCCACTTCTTCCCAGCGTTTCCTGCTCCCATTCCTCCTTTTTTCTTAACCCTTCCGACCTTTGTCCTTGTGTAAATACCACCCTTTGGGTCTCAAATGGTTGATTAATTCTAAGGGGTGCATACCTCACTAGTGCAATGTTCCCTTCATAGACCTGCCTGTGTATGGAGGTTTGGTTGAAAATTGTTTGGCTGCAAATCGAGCCATGGGTGAGTTCACTTCCAAACCTGAGATTAAGGGTTGTAGTCTCAGGAGTTCTGTCAATCTCCATCTTACCCTCAAACCTCGTGTCTTTTAAGGTTTGGAGCTTTGTTTCACATTTTTTCTCATTTCTATCCAGGATCTGTAGTTTGATCCCCTTCATAGCAGTTGGTAGTGGTAGCTGGGCTCCATCTAGTGCTTCAGGTCACAGGGTCATGCAGACGACTGGTGTTTGTGTGGTTCATTAGTCCATTGGACAATTAATTTCCATGTCTCTTCAGTTTTCACGAATCTTCTTGATGGGGAGAAACAAGTATCTTAGATGACTGCTCACAAGCTTTTAATACCCCAGCTGCTACGTAACCACAGTAAGAAGAATTACAAGATTCGGTATATAAAGGTGATTTGCGTTGCTGCCTTTAATTCTTGTATGTCTCCCAGTGATTTGCTCTGCCTCCAGCATTGTTTTGTCACCCTCCTCCTTATTGTGTATTTTCTTCCATTCACCCAAATGAACTCATCCACCTTCAAGCTTGTAACTACCCTTCCTTGTCCTCTCAACACTGGTAACCATCAAAGACTGTTTCTTTCAGTGTGATATGCTATTTGAATGCATGTTCCTAGTAAGGGCATTTAAGTTGATTCTACAGAACTTTTTAATATGCCATGCTGCTTATTGTACTATCCTGGGCACACATGAATAAAGTCCTACTATAAAATATCTCCATTGCTTTGTCCCCATGAGAAGCTCTCATTCATAAATAAACTCTTATTTTCTTAAAGAGTTACTTCTTGTGACTTGTAATTGAACAGAGTAAACCAAGATGCTAACTGCTTGGGAAATGAATGTCAATATAAAATAATCAATGTTATCCAGAGGTTGTATCCTTCTTTCCCCTTTCATACCAAATATATAAAAATAATTTTTTGTGGAGTCCGATATTGCTTTTTTTATGTCTGCATTTTGGATTTAGCTCTATAAGTTATGATTTCGGTGAAGTTTGGCAATTGGTTTCAATATGATCTTACCATTGCATGTGTATATATATAGATAAAAGCCAGGTGGTTTTTTTTTTTAAGGCTTGGGAATTGTGACAAATTCCAGATGTTACTCCAACATTATTGTTGCTGTAGGGTGTCCTCCCACTGATTCTGACTCACAGTGACCCTATAGGACAGAGTAGAACTGCTTTCCTCGATTTCTTATATCGTAATTCTTCTCAGAGCCAATCACCAGGTGTGTCTCTAGCAGAGAGATTGGTAGGTTTTAACCTATTGATCTTTAAAAAAAAAAATTGTGTGTGTGTGTGTGTGAATTAGGTGAGATAAACTGTTGGTATTTTTATTATCAGCCGAAGTTACTCAATGGCGCCACAGAGCTCCTTTGAACTAACATTAAATTAGCATCCCTGGTCACAGAATCAAATCCTGTGGCATGTTGAAATATCAATCAAGTTGGCTCCTACCTGAACTTTGATGTTACATGTTTCTGAAAGAGAATTCTTATCTGGACTGGTGCTCCCATTGTTCTCTCAACAGCACTTAGTTTCAACTGGCCTGGAGGCAGCACGCCTGTCTTCTAATGTCCTCAAATACTCTGCAGAGTGCATGTAGGGTTATGGTTCCCAGGTGTTTCCCATTCAGATTGGATATGGTAGCAGTCAATTTAAGCTAAATCATGTTCTGGTAGTAACTCCCAAATATGAATGACTTGCACCATAAGGTGTTTTTTTTTCCCTATTAATTGTCAATTCGAATCATCTTCAGTTTTGTTCTATTGCCTGGAGACCCAGGTGAAGACGCCACCCCTCTCGTGCCATTCTTGTCCCAGAAGGAAAAGAGAGACCATGGAACAAATGAGGTCTCTTAAAGTTTTGGCTCAGCACTGGCATCTGTCTTTTCCTCTCACAAGTTGTTTGAATAAATCCAGACACAAGACCAAGCTAGCCATCAGCAAGTTGGGGGGTAAAGTCCTCCAAGTGGAGAGACCAAGGTGAACTATTAGCTGACCTTTGGGTGTTTACAAAATCAAATTTTTCTTTAGTTTTTGCTAATATACTCATGTAAGTAAGAGTTTATTTCTGGGGTGAGTTTTCGTTTGATTTGATTTTTATGTGAATTCACAGAAACATAAAAGAAGTTAAGTCTTTGGAATACTCTTCATAATGCATACTGGTTTCCTGGCTGCCCAGTGTTGTTCATTCAAATTGGATATTAACAAATATTTAGGGACTCTGGGCATATAATTCTGAATTAAGTATACCAAAACACAAAACCAAAACAAACAAACAAAAAAAAAAACCAGATGTGGGAAACTAACACTGAGGCAAATATGATGAGGACTATATTCTCTAACTTATAACAGAGGGAATCTGGAAAGCTACGATTCCATGGTAGGAAAGCCTCCACCTTGGTGAGTCAGAGGTAAAGTCCAAGAACGTTCCCACAGGTTCTCCCCTAACAGCTATGCTGCTTTAAAGTGAGCACATGGTTGATTTTGTCTTCCTATAGAAGCAGACATCCTGTTGCTACCTCTTCCTGCAGTGTCACCCAACCCCACTCATACCTTCCCCCCAAAGAGGTATTAGATTTTAGGGACCTTAATGTAGACAGCACCCACCATGTGATGCATGTAAATACTGAATATGCATGTCTTATGGCTGCCTATAAATGTCCCAAGATAGTAGTTTCCCTCGCTCTTCTCCCACTTCCACATGGTCCATCAAGAGCTGAGATGAGCATGCTACCATAAAATGTGCCTGACTCCTTTATTTTATTCTCTCTCCTATCTTTCCTATCCTCTATGACTTTTCTCTGATCTTTATATATTATCGCTGTACGATAATATATATTATCCCTTCAGTTGTTGGGAGGCTGGTTTCCTCTCACACCCAACCCCACTGCCATCTCGTCAATCCCAACTCAGAGTGACCCTATGAGGCAGAACAGAATCACCCTCTCATTTCCAAGGCTGTGCATTGGAAACTGACAGATGAATCTTTCTCCCAAAGAGCAGCTAGTGGGGCCCACTGCTAATCTTTTGGTTTGCAGCCAAGCACTTTAGCCACTGCTCCAGTAGGAGGTCCCTGAACTAAATATAAACAATATTAGTTTAGAATTTAACTAATTAAAATCTTTATGATGTCCCTCTGGCTAGAAAACAACCAGTTTCCCTCCCTCCCTGTTCCAGCCATCAGAAGACCATCAAAAGAGTCTCATACAATTAATATTTTAAATCAGACCATCTCAAATGTGCCCTTCAAATTTGGTTAAAAAAATTAAAAAAATATATAGAGAGAGCTATTTTTGCGTGATGTAGCAATGAAGAGAGGTTAACTTTCATTTACATAGATTATGATTTTTAAATTGAATTATATTGTGTCGGCATATGTCTGTAATATTTACCTATAGCTCTGCTTTCTCTACACCCCCAGCAGTTTATCTTTCTTTAGTCCTTTAAAAGAGTTATTTGTAAATAGCTGCTACCCTGGGACTGGAGTCTAGATTTGCTCTCACTGTCTCTGTAGCATTTGCCTTCTATTTTAGGATACTTAAGAAATGATTGGGTTGGTTTTCTAAAAATAAAGTACATGATCTATACTTTTTGGGGAGCCAGCTTGTCCTTCAGTGATATTTTACAATTGTATAGCTTAAAACAGTTCTGTTTGGCTTTTCAATAGAGGTGATGGCTAATCACACTATACAACAAAATTTATTTACCTATGGGAAAAGAATAATAATAATAAGGCTAGTGCTTATAGAGTGCTAGGGGCATTGTGCTAAGTGCTTTATATGTATTAATTAATTTAATCTTCACAACATCCCTAGGAAATAAGTATCTATATGGGCCCCACTTTATAGAGAAGGAATCACAATACTTTAATAACAATCTCAATTCAGCAGTGGGAAAGTAAATCTGGGCGGCAGGGTTGATCAGCACGAGGCTAGGAAGTCAGCCAGCAAAAGAGAGAAACGGTCAGAAGAGAAGTAGAAGCAAAAGAGGTTTCCTAAAACTTACTCTGTTCTCCAAGGAGAAGAATTGCAAGTGACAATAACAAAACTTGGACAATTCTTTTAAACCTTCGGTCAGAGGTGAACAGCTATAGGGCACCTAGAGTGATAGGCCAACAAAGCCATAGTCTTTTAGTTTTTGTGAAGAGCAAAATCTGGACTTTTTATATACGTTTTATATATTTAAAATGCTGCACCGGAAGAGTTGGGAGTTTGAGTCTACCTAGAGGTGCCTCCAAAAAAAAAAAAAAAATCTCGCCGTCTGCTTCTGAACAATGAGCCATCGCGAACTGAGCAGAGTTCTTCTCTGACAACATGCAGTTGCCGTGAGATGGAATGGACTGCACAGTAACTGTTTTTTTAATCTTCAAAAGAAGAGAGAAGTTCAGGAACAGTTCACCCAGTTTGAAAAGACTCAAACTGTTTAATTGCTAATTTTTCCTTTTGCTGTTAATTACCTTCACAATGCCTATGAGACTAAACTCTTTTTAGGATAGCTGTATTTTCAGGTACTAGCGAAGAATATTGAAAGTACCATCTATTGCCAAAAGCACAAACAAATCTGTCTTGGAGAAGTAAAGCCAAAATTCTCCCTAGAGGCCAGGACGGTGCGACTTTGTCTCATGTACTTTGGACATGTTGGCAGGAGAGACTGGTCCCTGGAGAAGGACCTCGTGCTTGGTAAAGCAGCCGGGCAGGACCAAGAGATGTTTCCTTCCTTCTGCTGTACATCGGGTTGCTGTGCGTCAGAACCCACTCGGTGGCACCTGACAACAACAACAAAGAGAAAATCAAGGGTAGATCTGACAATATAGCCACCTGTTAATCTGGACTTTTTGTATTTGTAGATATTTTGGTGGACTATTTTATGTGTACAGGAGCCCTACCCTTTATAGGGTCTTCATGGAGCCCTGATGGTGTGGTGGTTAGGATATGGCCTGTAGTCTGCGTGGTTGGCAGTTCAAAACCACCAGTAGCTCCTACTTTCTATTCCCATGAACAGTTCCGGTCACGGAAACCCACAGTGGGTCGATGCGAGTCAGCATTGACTCGATGGCAGGGAGGCAGATCACTAAGTTCAAATTGATTTGGTGACCGTGGGTGAATTTTGGATTCTGTGTATGAAGTCCCAGTGGTGTAATAGGTGAAATATCGTGCTGCTAATCTCAAGGGTGGCACTTCAAACTGTCTGCTGCTCCTGAGAAAGCCTAGGGAGTAATTTTACTGTGTTCTTTAGCGTTGCGGGGAGAAAGACCGGGTTTTGTACTCCTATAACGAGTTACAGTCTCAGAAACTCACAGGGCAGTTCAACCCTGTCCTATAGGGTCTCTATGAGTTAGAATCAATTGATAGCAATGAGTTTAGCTTGGGATAGAGTTGCTATGCGTCAGAATGGACTGTGCATATGTGTAACGAATCCTGGTGGTGCAGTGGCTAGGCCCTTTGCTGTTAACAGGAAGGTTGGAAGCTCCCCGCCCCCCCTTCTCCCAACCTTGCACCTTAACCCCAGTAGCTCCTAGGGAGAAAGATGTGGCTGCCTGTCAGTTTCTATAGATTCTCAGCCTGGGAAACCCTCTGAGGCAGCCCACCCTGTCCTATAGGATCACTATGCGTCTGAATCCACTTGAAGGCAGTTTGGTTTTACCGACTGTGTATAATATGCTCTGTAATGATTTATTTAATGCGATATTTTAAGGGGTGAATAATTAACCTAACTGAAAGTGATTAAATCATTGCTCCAAAGTTGCAGTTGATTAAATATTTAAAAACTATATATGATGAAGAATCAAATGAAAAGTGTTCGTCACTTTTTAATATTTATTTCAGTTTCCTGCCTATTCCTTTTCTGCTATCCTTTTTAAGTAAGGGGTTGCATTGCATCATGTACCTTACTTCTAAATGTTAGGAATAATACTTGCCTGTTTTTACCATCTCATTTCCTAAGGTAGAAACTTTAAATAATATCCTATTTCTTTGTTTGCTTTTAAAATTATTTGTTAGATATACTATAAAGAATTTAAACCTTTAAATATTGTTTTTTAACTATAGAAAAACTGGAGAAACTAAGCAAAACTGGGAGAAAAATAACTGGATTTGTCAATAGCTTGGATGTTGTTAAGAAAAAGATGTCAAAGTACTGATTGTCCTGATGGCACAGTGGTAAGCCAGAGGTCGGCAGTTCAAAACTCACACAGGGCAGTTCGATCCTGTGGCAGCGGGTTGGAGTTGACTTGATGGTAGTGTTTTGTTTTCCTTCATAAAGATTTACAGTTTCAGAACCCCATAGGAACAGTTCTACTCTGTCCTGTAGGTCACTATGAGTCAGAATCAACTTGCTTGGAGCGAGTTTGGGTTTGAGAGGGCAGAAAGGTTTATAAGCCCCTGATAAGTACATGGACAAGGGAACTGGTTCTACCTTTCCACCAAGATACATGTTCCTTTTCCTGAATATATCATTAATTTGACTCATCAATATTTGATTGACAAGTAAAATTAAATATGGTAAGAGCTCCCCCTCTCCCAACAAACACATGATAATCTGTAGTAAACAGCCTTTTAAAAATGTGATTGCAATCTTTTTCATGCTCTTCCAGTTAAAAAGAAAAAATTTAAACATGGCAAGGCTGTGACATGACAAAGGGTCACAGACACTGTAGGTACAACCAGGCTTCCTAATTATGAAACTAGAGCAATATTTTAAGAGTCATTAGATTACTAAATCTGCCGATCTGTTCATAACACCGTTTTCCCAATTCATAAAAATCGTCCCAGTTAAACTTTGTGTATGTAAGCATTTAATCTTTTTTTCCTGGATATTGTTTAAAAACATTTATCGGTGTTAATCAGCTCCGTGGCCTTTTTCCCCCCCACCGGTCCTAAAGAATAAACGAGTAAGTGGCACTGGGCTGAAACAACTTAAAAGAAGCAGCGCGCTTAGATGTTCATATTTGAAAACAATAAAGCAGCTTTGAAAGTAGAAAATTTATCTAGGATTTTGTCATCAACTGCTGTAAGGCAATGCTGTTCGAAAAAAAATTTTTTTTGAGCCAGCGCTATATACCTATATATTAAAACATATTTTAAAGGGTAAGCAGCCTTCTTTTAGAATCCTTTCATTGCCACTGCCCCCACCCCACCCCCACCCCTTCCAAATGGCTTAAGTCGCATAGCTGAAAGGATTTTGCTCATTTTTTCCAAAACATTTCACATCACATCTGAGTAGTGGCCAACTATGGAAAGTTTCAAGCAAACGTTAACATTCAGGCGAGAGGCTCTTTTGGGGGCAGCCTTCGCGGCCCTCGGAGGCGCTGCCCCACGCCCTGTCCCGGTAGTGGGGGGCCCAGGTGAAGGCTTGGACCAGCCTCGCCCCGGTTGTCCGGAGAGACGCCTCCCCCGGCGGCCAGTGCTGCGGAGCGCCGGCGGCTCGGAGGACAGAGGCTCTCGTCCATCACCCTCGCCCTCGCCCCCTTCTCTTTGAGGCCCCAGAAACCAGCGAGAGGCCTCCCGGTCCCCAGCTCCCAGCAGGACAGCCTCGGGGGCTCGCGGGGAGCTCCAGAAGGGGCTACTCCAGAGGGCCGCTAGGCTGCCCAGTCACACACGTCAGTTTGACCTCTTTCCCCGCCCCCTGCCCGACCCTCCCCACCCCGGGCGCCGAGAGAAAGTTGACTGCTCCAACCGCCAATCAAAAGAGAGGTCGAGAGCGTGAACCACTAAGAGCGCGCGAAGGGGGCAGGCCGCTGGCTTTGTCCCGCCCCCGGGTGGGTGAGCGCGGAATGTCTCCAGCCCTCCCCTGCGCTTCAGCCTCAGTGCGGAGCCCTCGGCGCGAAGAGGAAGAGCGCGGCGGCGGCGGGCGGCTTCGGGAGCAGCAGGAACGGCAGCCAGCGCCTCCTCAGCTACGTCGCTGCCTTTCTTGCCGCCTCTGGGCAATCCTGTCCGCGAGGAGAGCGGCTGCCCGCGCCCGGAGCATCCTCCTCAGTCGAGCAGGCGTTGACGGACCAGCGGCATGATGCGGCTACGAGGCTCGGGGATGCTGCGGGACCTGCTCCTGCGGTCGCCCGCCGTCGCCGGCGCGGCGCTGAGGCGGGCGCAGCCCCTCGCCACCCTGTGCCGGCGCC
>NW_022103899.1:16455719-16573082 GCF_000313985.2 Echinops telfairi
CTGGGCTGCGCTGGAGCGGAGGCCGGAGAAAGAAAGAAAGAAAGATGCGGGCGGCCTGCGCCGTCTGCGCCATGTGATTAGGCCCGGCCCCGCCCGCGCTTCCCCACCCGGCCCCACTTCCCTTCCCTCCCGGCGCGAGCTGCCCGGGTGGGGCCGGCCGAGGACCCGGGGATCCCGGGGCCACCACCTCGCCGAGCGGCCGGCGCGGGCTCTGCGCCGGGTCCTGCGTGGCGCCCGGCCACAGCAGCTGGCCTCCGGCCCAGCCCCTGGTGGGTGATGCCATGCGAACATCTCCACCGAGTGACATTTAGGAGTCGGTGGCAGAGCGTGTGCTCCTCCAGCTCGAGTTTCCGCTCAGCCTGCCCCTTCGCGGTCTCCGCCGCCACCTCCTTGGAGCCCTGATGTGGCGCCGGGGCATGCCTGCGCTTTCTGGGATGGCTCTTCCACGCAAGGGTAGAGCCATCTGGGGCACCGGAAATACGGTCTCAGAGCGAGATTAGGAAGAAGGGGATCACGTGGCCGAGAAGATGGGGCCCGGGGCCAAGAGGATGGGGCCCGTAGTTTAGACCACCTGTTACAGCTGGGGACCTGCGCTGGCCTGTGAGATGCCTTCCGGGAGGGAGATGGGTGAATTTTTAAAAATAGAAGTCAAGACGGCCATGGTGAAATGTGACGTAAAACACTAGCTCAATGATAAATGTGGGTTAGGTAGATTGTGATAGGCGGAATCTATACGTGCACGGAAGGTCACCCTCCTAACAGAATCGGGGTTTTCCCCACATAATAGGTGAGGCCGTTTTTTGAATGCATAAGTCCTATGGAATCTAAATGAATACAGACTTTGCTTCCCCAACATAGGTAAACATTTACCTGTGTGCTTTCCTTATATCTTACTATTTTTTCTGACGTGGTTTTGACACCATGTGACCCGTTGGTATCCTTTTAATCCCAGGTTCCCTCAAGTGAAATCGAAAATGTCTTGGCATTTTAATCCCACCTGCTTAATGGTTCCTGTAATTGCAGTTGGGCCCTCCCTAAAATTTTCCAGTTGCTGTTTTCCCAGACTGAAAATTATTACATTAAAAAAAAAGTTGAGAATGGCCAACATTTGATGGTTTTCTGCCACAAAATAGCATTATCACCAAATGTCGGTTATTTAACATCATGGGGTTGATGACTCCAATCTCATCAATTGTCAAAAAGGTAGAATTGTTAAATATGTACCTTTCTATTGTGTTTAGGGAATAGGATATGTGTATACTTAATCTTACTCCAGACTCTTACTTTAACATAATCTGGCTCATCAAACATGTAAAAAGCATTTAAATTCCTACATGGTGCCCAGAGAGACCTGGCCTTGCAACATGGCAATTAGTCCCATTTGAAAACGAGCCTTGCAGGATCCAGAAATCCAAACTTATCTGCCATTGAGTTGATTCCAACTCATGTCGACCCTAAATGACAGAGTAGAACTGCCCCTGTGGCTTTCTCAGACTATAACTCTTCATGCGAGTAGAAAGTTTCATCTTTCTTCTTAGGAACAACTGGTGATTTTGAACTGCTCACTCACCTTGCCTTTAGCAGCCCAAGTTATAAGCATGCACCACCTTACAGGTTATGGGATGAGAACTGCTTTCCATTGACATTGTGTCTTTGGATCTGTTCCTCTTGCTGATAGGAAGTTGTGATTTATGTGTTTCCCAGAAGCTTCTGGATTTTTTGCCCACTTTAGAAAAATTTGTTTCCTAGCAATAAGTTCCAAATTGGCAGCCCAGCATTAAAAACAGCCTCCCACCTGACACACACCCCATCCCCCCCACACCCCCTACCCTCCACCCTGACACACAAAGAAAAGCAGCCTTAGGGAGGGAAGTCCTCAAACAGTTTTGCTCAGGAGCTTTGGGAGTTTGAATGGCAAGCAAGATGGGCTTGTTTACCTCACTGGGAAGAAGGAAGATTTTTGATGCCAGAGTTTGGACTAACAGGTGGACAGGTTTAGGAGCAATATTGACCCCGCGAGCCGGCAAATAAGGATTTGGGTTGAGAATGAACCTCATCTGTCTCCACTTTAGCAAATAAACCTTGTGAAAAAAGCATTTTAACCTTGTGAAAGTTAATTTTTTTTATCTTCTAAAAGATCTGACAGCCAAATGTAGCTTTCCTCCTTGGGCCCTTCCATGTTGCCTTTGTGTGGTGATCATTTCTCTTATTCTGTGAGGTAAGCTTTCATTTGATCCTGTTATCCTTCTAAAGCTCAGCTTCCAACGCAGAGGTCATCCCTTAATCAGCAAGCCACCTGGAATGCCAGCACCCATTTCTCTGCCAGATGTTAGAGAGATTTTGAAAAGACATAGCCACATGAAAATTAAAATGAGTTAACTTTTTGTGAGCAGCTTAGAACAATATTTGGGACATAGTAAGTGCTACATGTGTTTGTTAAATAAACCAAACCAACTCACTGCTATCGAGTCAGTACTGACTGACTTAGTGTGACCCCCTTGTGGGTTTCCGAGGCTGTAGTTGTTTTACAGGAGTAGAAAGCCAGTCTCCCGCAGAGCTGCCTGGTTTCATACTTCCGACCATGCAGACCGAAGCCCCTCATGTAGCCACTACACCACCAAGGTGCCTTGTTATTCAATAAATGAGAATAAAATTGTCTTCATTTTCTGTGAAGCTTGTTCATTTTTAGTCTCACTCATGAGAAACTACTTGTTTTTTATTTCTGGGGAAAGTTTTGTACTTTTTATATGAAACTGGTTAGCTCAGTTTACCTTTTTTCCCAGTTTATACCAGTAAGCATAGTGAATTTACTGCTTAGCCCCAGCAATTATTAGTTCATTTGGCCGGTCCGTTTGCTTTCTCTTCTTTCCTTGGTTTGGGCTTTTTATTTTATTGTATTACATACTGAAGGAGATAGGCTATAAACAAATTGCTTATGTTAGAATGCAACATCAATCATCCTCTTCAATCTGAGTTACAGTCCTGGTTTAGACTGGAATTGTACTATGCTTTTACCTTACAGTAGAGATCTGTGCTCCCATTTTCCCTGCAGTGCTTGGTTAACTTTACAACCATTATCCCATCTTAAAAACCACTTGACCTGGCTGCCTTCATTATTTAATTGTTCTCTCTTGGCTCTTCTTGGGTTTCCTCACGGGTGTACCCTGAGATTGGGTCCTCTGCCTTTTTTCCACTTGGCTGCTTTCTCAGCAACATATTCCTTGTCCTAGCTTGGATTCTTATCTTTGCGCACGTAATAACTTTACCTTTTATCCACCTCTCCCTATATTTAACTCCTTATAGCTGATAACTTCAAATTTAACATCTGTACCTCTATACATATTCATTCTTTTCTCTATTTTCAGTATATTTTGTTTACCTTTGTCCAATTAATTTTAGAATTTTAATTTCAGTATATCACTCTACTTCCACAGAACCGACACAGACTGGAATGAGCATTAGTTATATCAACGTCGCAATCTATGTTGTGGTATTGAAGAACCTTGATTAACCTGTATGTCAGTATTTGCTTAGCATGGCTATTTATATCAGACTAAAACATATCTAGCTTAATTTATGTAAAACCCAGGAAGGTAAAATAATATTTATTAGAGAAGGGTCCAAGGTAGAGGGATTATTGAATTACTTTTTATTTTAATTTAAAGTTTGTTTCTTAGAAGGAATTCTGATAGAAAAGTACTAGCACATGTATGCTCTTTAGAAAATAGGTAGTTCATACAGAACTCAGCGAAAGTACAGTATTAAAAGACCAGTGAGATCATTTCCCCCTATCAGATTGGCAAATGTTGAGTCACGTAATAGAAAGGGTGTGGGAAATATGAATTCTTAACTGCTGGTGAAAATACTGCTTTAGCCACTTGGAGAACAATTTGATAGTACCTATTAAAAATTGCATACCCATGGTGCAGTCATTACACATTTACACATCTACACCGAGTCAGAGCTGCAGTTTTATAATAGTTTATTTTAAAAATTAAAATATAAGCAAAGAATAGCTTCAGCTAGCCACAAAGCTAGCTATATGCTTGGTAGTTCGTGCTTACTCCTAATAAATGGAAAGTGAAGACCAAAGAAAGCCATTAGATCATTTACCAGGAGAATTGAATTTCAAAGTAAGATTAAATAATTCATTTTGTAAGTGTTGAATTAGGTTTATAGAACAGATCTGATAATGAAGCTGAGCCAATATTTGCCATTTAATTGATCTAGAGAGAACCGAAATTGAAATAGGTGGCAAATGCTTTTAATAGCATTTGTTTTTAACTTGTAATACTGAACATATTTATAATTCACTTAAGCTAAAATCAGGTTTAAAAATTTTTTATTTTCATTTGGATTTCTCAATTTCTTGGTCATTTTATTTCTGTTATCCTTAATATTTTAGGTCATGGTTATGAGTGAATTTTAGTTTTATTTTACTGGCACATCAGAAAGGTGCCAATCTGTAACATATTTTTTGCTCAAGGAGCCTAGGCGGCACAGTGGGTTGAACATTGCGCTGTGAACCATAGGGCCAGTGATCCAAAGCTGCTCCCCTGAAGAAAAATAAGGCTGACTTTCCCGTAAAGTTCCAATCTGTGTTGAAAACCCTTTACGAGTGGTTCTCCTCTCTCCTACAGGCTTGCCAGGAATCTGAATAGCAGTGGGTTTAGTATTTTGGTTTAATATGCTCACAAAATGATTGTGCATCTATTGGCATAGCTATCATGGATGAATTGCTATTGATTAATTTGCTTATCACCTTCAGTAATCAAACTGCATCTTTATAATTTTGCTATTACTTGGATAAAGTTCACAAACAGGATGGGGGCAATTCAGATTAGTCTCCTTGAATATTACGTAGCTTGTTTCTAGGCTTTTACTGTTTCACAAAACAGTTACTGCTTCAAAATCAGCCAACTCAGGAAATGACTACCAAGTAAGACATCCTTTTTTTATGAGGTGATATACAGGTGGAAAAAAGAATAAATGTTAAGTTGAGAATTTTGCTGAAGGTAACTTTGGTGTTTCTTGCTGCTATTTGAAAGAATCTTTAAATCATATTGAGATGCGAAATCATGGTTATAGAAACTGTAACTCTAATTGTGTAGGATTTGCATTCTTGAAGGCAGGTGTATTAAATTCTATCTAAACCAAGATTATATCTTCTAGCTGCTGTCAGCACTTTCAGCTTATAGCTCATTTGCTGGTAAGAGGAATGGTTTATAGCTCATTTGCTGGTAAGAGAGAGCTGAGGCAACAGATATTTATAAAATAATTATTAATTATTGATGTCTCTAAGTAAAGTAAGTAGGTTTTAAGCACAGACTCCGACCCTGTAACTATAGTTTTACTCAGTAATCTACTCAAGTGTAAAATGTCCTTGGCTCTGAAAGTGCATTTTACTCCAGTCGGTGTTTTCTGATCACCTTCTGTGTAGAAGCAGTCATGTCTTGGCATTCTTCGAGAAGTATTTCCTGCTTCGTATGTAGCATTATTGCTTACTGATGTCTAGATAAGTGCATGTAGTGAAAGTCTAGAGAATTATTGCCTACTGATGTCTAAAGAAGTACATGTAGTAAAAACATTAGAACAGTTGATTATGCATAACTTAGAAAAGAGCTAATATATTTTGTTCTGCCTATTTCTGGTAGAAGCTTCTAGAGATTTTTAAATTATGATCTGCATGAGGAAATATTGTTTGGCATACGCACTTAAATTTTTTATTGGTATTTTAGAAAGAATGTAAACCTAAAGAAAGTTTTGAATGTGTGAAAATATTGTTATTATTAAACCTAAGGAGACTAATCTTTAGCATCTAATTCATTCTCTTTCAATATTAATGAAATTCTTTTTTAGGAGGCTAAGCTAAGAAAACTGAGAATGTAGCTTATATAATGTTTTTCGCACAGAGTTAATCCATAATAAACAAGGAAAAACTTGAGTTTAACATGAGTAAAATGGCTAAGTAAATTATGGTATGTCTGTATGATGAGAGTCTATTATTCAGCCATAAGAGAAAAATAACATATTAAGTGAAAAATTTAGAATACAAAATGTTCTGCTGGTTTAAAGAAAAGTTTAGAAAAAGTAAAGGGTGAAAATAAGCCAAAAGGTTAGCATTTCTTTTATGAGAATGCATACTTTTTTCTGGTATTATGTAAAATTCCCATTATGAGTGTATACAACATATATAATCAGAGGCACATACTTGTCAATATTTTAATTTGTAAATCTCTATATTCTGCTGTCATAGTCTTCTGCCCCAATTTTTTGTTTCTGGTACATGTAAGAACAGTCTTCATCACTACATTGAAAAAAAAATACGATAAATGGATTTTGATGTCTATTAACATTATTCAGTCTTAGAATTATCCTCAAATATCAAATTTAATTAAGAATTTAAAACATTATTCGTGGTATAGATCTCTTTAGAAAAAGTGCTTTTTCACTTTTGCGTTATTGAAATATCTTAGTGAATCCATTTGATCATTTCTTGTTCCGTTTATGTTAGTGACACAGAAGGGTACTATGCTGCACTATAGCACACAATAAGGCAATGGTTGGCAAACTTCCTCAGTGAGGGGCCAGATAGTCAATGTTTTTGGTTTTGCAGCGTGCCTGTTCTCTTGAAACTAGCGTGCTGTTTGCTGTGTGGCACTGGCAGTCGTAAACCAGAGACCCAACTTGTTGCCACTGAGCGCATCCCTACTTGGGGCAGCCCAGGTAGTTATTCCTAAGGCTACACTCCGGATTATTCCCACTGCCGACATTTAGCCACATGACTCACCACTGCATCATGAGGGAGCCTTCACATAGTCGTTCAGAACAGTAGGTAAACAGATTGGTGTGGCTCTGCTCCAATATCACTCTATTTACAAAATTAGTTTGCATTCCTTTATGGTAGCATATTTTGTTGTGCAGGTGTTCCTTCATACTTTGATTGCCTCTGCTTGAAATTATTATCTCCTGTGAATTTCTGCATTTTACACGTGTTCCTGCATATTGTTCTCGTCCTTCATGTCTCCATTTTAACTATTATTCCTCATTCACCTTCTACACACAATTCCCTTACCAAATCCATTGCCATCGATTGATTTGGACTCCACCAACCTGTAAGACAAAATAGAACTGCTCATTTGGGTTTCTGAGGCTAAATTATTTTTTTAACATTAAGGCTTTAAAAGATGTCCTTTTTTTATTTTAAACTTCACCAATAGTGAATTAGCTGTGGGCTAAAATGTGTTGTAGAATAAGCACCTTTGTCTGATATCAATTACTTTTTATATGCTAATGGTATCATGGTAGAAAGATTTCCTACTTCCATCAAGAGTTATTGTCTCAGAAACTCACAGGGACAATTCTATCCTGCCCTATAGGGTCACTGTGAGTTAGAATCTACTTGATGGCAGACTAAATATGGATAAAACTCCATTGCCTTTGAATAAGTTGACAGCTTCTATCACTATAACTTTCATCCTTAGAGTTAATTTATTAACCTGCTGGTGTTGATGAATATTTACTATCAATTTAATCACTCTAAGCTCTTTTGGTTAGAAAAGGGCCATACCTAAGTTTTATTGATTTTAACAAATTATGGATAACATTATGAAGAATGTGAATTCCAGAACACTTACTTGTGTTCATCCAAAACTTGTATTCAAGCCAAAGGCAGTCATAGAAATAGAACAAAGACACTGTGGGGTTTGTAATAAGGAAAAGTGTGTCTGGATTGTATAATTTTATCATACTTGTTCAATTTATATGCTGAGCCAAGAATCCAAGGAGATGGATTATATGAAGAGTGGTATCAGGCTTGGAGTAAAGCTATTAACACCCAGAATCAAACAATATTTTTCATTTCTAATGGGTTTATCATTCTATACCATCATTTAGGAGTCCTGGGGGATGCCCCCCCACGCCCCGCCCCCAAAGAAAAAGAAAGAAATTTGGAGAAGCACAAAATTTAACACTTGGTTTTAATATTTTACTTCTGTTTATTTTGTAGTTCTTAGAAAAGACTGTATTTCCCTTTTTATTTGATCATGTAAATTTTTCATATATGAGATTTTGAACTGATGAAACGATTTTGCAGTATTTTTTATTAATAAGTTCTTTATTTCTTCCATCAAAGCAGAATTAAATACTTTCTCTGTGTTTCCTAATACTTATACTGCCATAGCATTTGTCACATAACTGTACAGTCTTAAACTCTCCATGTGCCACATAGTGACCCTGGGACCCCAAACCAAACTCACTACCATTGAGTCAATGTTGACTCATTGCGACCCTATAGGACAGAGTAACTAGCCCCTGTGAACTTCTCTAGTGACCCTGTAGGACAGAATAAAACTCTACCCCATATGGTTTTCTGTTCTTCAAGGTAGAAGTATAATACTGTTTATGATGGGATAATCCTCATTCAAGGAAAGCCAGTCAGTACAACTGCTATTAAAATTAATGTAACAATCACTAAAGCTAATGAAGAAATTGAAGAATTCTACCAAATTTCTTAGTTTAAAATTGATCAAATGTGTAATCAAGAAGCATTGGTAATTAGTGGTGGCTGGAATGCAAAAAATTAGAAACATGACGGAATAGTAGTTGGAAAATAAGGCTTTGGTGATAAGCTGAAGATCACTTGGTAAAATTTTGCAAGACCCACACTTCTTATTTTTTTAAATAATAATATAAATATATGTGGACGTCTCCAGGTGGAATACACAAAAACCAAATTGACCACATCCCGGGAAAGATATAATAGTCCTGGTAGTGTAGTGTTTACTCATTGGGCTGTAAACCACAAGGTCAACAGTTGAAAACCATCAGCCACTCTGAGAGAAAGACAGGTCTTTCTACTCCCTTAAAAAGTTACAGTCTTAGAAACGTAGGGGCATTTCTCCTCTGCCCTAAATGGTCTTTGTGAGTCAGAATCAAATCGACGGCTGATGGAAAAGCTCTGTATCAGCAGCAAAAATGAGGCCAGGGGCTGACTGGAGTTGACCAGCAGTTGCTCATATGTAAGTTCTGGTTGAAGGAAATTAAACCAAGTTCATGAGAGCAAAATACAACTTTGTGTTTATCCTACCTGATTTTTAGAACATCTCAAGAATATATTTGACTCATTAAATTTTAATGACAGAAAACATGACAAGCTATGGGATGACATCATACATAAAAACAGGAAAGATCAAAGTGGATGTCAGAAGAGACTATGAAACTTCCTCTTGATCTTAGAGTATTGAGAGCAAATGGAAGAAATGAGGACGTACGTAAAAGCTAAACAGAAAATTTTAAAGGGTAACTCAAGAAGACAAAGTATTATAATGAATTGTGCAATGACCCAGAGTTAGAAAACCCAAAGCAGAATGTATTCAGCATATATCAAACTGAAAGAACTGGAGAGAACATTCAAGCCTTGAGTTGCAATATTGAAAGATTGTATGCCAAAATATTGAACATTGTAGGAAACATCAAAAGAAGATGTTTAAAATTAAGAAAAGTATTTGTTGGGGTTTGTATCCTTTCACAATACTTACTCAGTCTTTATGCTGAGCAGATAACCCAAAAAGCTCCACTATATGAAGAACCTGCCATCAAGATTGGAGGAAAGTTTATTAAAAACTCATGTTATGCAGATGACACAATCTTGCTTGCTTGAAAGTGAAAATGACTTGAAGCACTGATGAAGATCAAAGACTGCAGCTCCCAGCGTGGATCACAATTCAACATAACAAAAACATCCTCACAACTAGATTAGTAAACAACATAAAAAATAGAAATGTTGAAGTTATTGAGGATATCATTTCACTTAGATCCATAATCAGTGCTCAAAGCAGCATGATTCAAGAAATCAAAGACTCGTTGCACTGGGTAAATCTGTACAGGACCTCTTTAAAGTGTTGAAGAGCATGGATGTCACTGAGTACCAGGGTGTGCCTGGCACAAACCGTAGTAATTTCAGTTGCCTCATATGCATATGAAAGTTGGGCAGTGATTAAAGAAAACTGAAGAATAGATTTATGGTACTGGAGATAGCGATGCATTATGGTACTGGTGAATATTGACTACTGTGGACTGCCAAAGAACAGACAAATCTGCCTTGGAGGAATAGTCAGTATGCGTTTTGGCAGCAATGAGGGCAAGACTTTGTCTCACATACTTTAGAAATGCCAGGAGAGACCTGGAAAAGAATCTCATGCATGGTAAAGTAGAAAACGAAACTCAACTGCCTTAGCAACCCTGTAGGACAGAGTAGAACTGCTCATGTGAGTGTCCGAGTTGTAAATCTTTATGGGAGTAGAAGGCCTCATCTTTTTACTGGGGATCAACTGATGGTTTTAAATGGCCAACCCTATGGTTAGCAGCCCAACTCTTAACTGTGCCACCTTGGTTAAGTGGAAGTGCAGTGAAAAGAGGAAGACCCTTAACCAGATGATTGGCACGGTGGCTGCAACAATGAGCTCAAAAAGTTACTATAATCGTGAGCTGGTGAAGGACCGGGTATGGTTTCTTTCTGTTGTAGACAGGATCACTATAAGTCATAATTGACTCAATGGCCCCTAACAACAACATATGAAGGGGAACCCTCTAAACTGGAATCCCCCCCCCCCTGCTCCTCCAAAGCTATGTATTTATATTTTTTTTACAAAACAACCTTATCACCTTCAAAGCACTCTCCATTACACTTAACACATTTGCCAAATCTGTGATTCTATTCTTGGAAACATTTTTCATACTCATCTGTTTGGATGGCTGACAGCACCTCCCTTGTTTGTTTCTTCACCTCTTCTACATCAAACTGCTCCCCTTTCATGTCCCTCTGCATTTGCTCAAACAAAAAGAAGTTGCATGGAATGAGGTAAGGTGTGTTGGGCAAGAGAGGCATGCTGGTTTTTGGCTAAAAACTGGTGCACTGAGATGGCTGTGTGAGCCGGTGCACTGTCATGGTGGCAAAACCAATCCCCTATCTGCCACAAATCAGGCCTTTTCTGTTGTACACTGTTTGCTGTCTTTTCAGAACCTCTAAATAGAAAGCTTGATTAACAATCTGACCTGGTAGAACAAACTCCAAATGCACTACCCCCCTCACACCAAAGAAAGAAATGAGCATTGTCTTGATCTTTGATTTCACTTGACGAGCTTTTTTGGGGTGAGGTGACAATGGCCCCTTCCACTGGCTTAATTGATGCTTGCTTTTGGGGTCATAAGAATAGCACCATGTCTCATCATTAGTAATGACCTTCGGGGGGAAAAAAAGCCTGGGTCACTTCAGAGCTGTTCTTCCAAAGCACAGCATGTTACCACTTGACGCTCTTTTTCCTGGTCAGTCAGAACCCAAGGCACACATTTCACAGCGACCCTTATTCCCAAATCTTTCATTACAATTCGCTGGACTGAGCTCCAAGATAGTCCAGATAACCTTCCCATCTCTTCAGTGGTCCGTTGTCGGTCATGGTCTTGAAGCACAAGTGCATGGATGTTGTCGACATTTTTGTCTTTTCAGGAAGTTGATGTCCAAAATGAGGTTTGTCATCAATCAACATTTCACAGTGTTTTGAAATGAGAAAACCACTCGTACACTTGTGTGTTCAACGTCACAACAGTTTCTGTGGCATTTCTCTGAGCAGGAAACACAATTTCACAGCCTCATACTGTTCCCTTAAATTGCCATCTCAAAAAACAAGGTTCCACCAAAACTGCTTTCACAAAAAAATTCACTGTGACCAGAGAAATTTCCCAGGTGACACCACTGGGTGTACTTGTACTTACAAGTTGCCTAGTGGGGAAAAATGTGTACTGTGAAAGCTCTGCCCAGTGGAGCTTTTTCCTGTGTTGTTTTTTTTTGGGGGGGGGTACCCCCTAGTATATGGTTTTTTTCAGACTGTAAATCTTTAGGGAAGCAGTTTGCCAGGTATTTTCGCTTGTGGAGACACAGGGACTTGAGCTTCTGACCTTTTAGCTAATAGCCAAGTGATTTTATCATTGTGCTACTAGGACTTCTAGCCTTACTTTTTTATATTTATAAATTCAATTTTGACAGAAAATGGGCAATATCAGGAAAGTACAAAAATTAGTGGTGGAACCAGTGAGTGCTCAAGAGGTTCAAAGATCTGGTTGAGGAAAGCCCTGTGAAACAACTGGTATGATACAGATACCTTGAAGTTAAAGGAGCAAAAGATTGTAGGCAGAATAATAATGATGAGGATGTAGGGCTTATTATAGGTCAACGATTAGATTGAGGAATGTAGATGTCTATAAAGAATATACTACAAAGCCAAAATATAGAGCACTGAGTATCAGACAGGAATTTGAATTATCCCTTAGTTTTGAGAAATTGGTTGGGCAAAGTAAGCAAACAATAATTCTTTTCAAGTTGGCTCTGAATTTAAACTCCATATGGATATTTTTTTGAGTAATCTCATTTATTGGTTTATCTAGATCTCAACTCCCCAAATTAGGTATTTTAACATTTTATGGGTAGAAGTGGCATCTTAATTCAAACATCCTATGCTTTTTAGCTGTTGGAAGTTTTCTTACTAAACACCAGTGAATGCCTACCTTCTTCCCTTTAGTAGTTTTCTTTCCTTTTCCAGAAATCCCCGTTTGCCATATATTGCATGCTCCTATCCATACATCAAGTCTAGTTCAAGTTCCACTTCTTCTAAAAATGCTTTACCATATTATCCCACCAATAAGTAAGTTTTCAATGATTGTAGCTTCTTTCTTGTAATTTCTAGTTTTGAACATGCCTTTATTTCTGTCTAGACTGTAAGCATCACCTTACTTGAAATCTTACATGTAATAAACACCACTTAAAAATACATGTTTTTTGTTTAACATCTAGGATGTTAAAGTAGGGAAGGAATGATTAGAAAGAAATGAAGGAGCAGTGTAGCAAAAACTTAAAAGTAGAAATTAGAAAGGAAATGGGAAAGAATAAAAAACAAGGAAGGAATAAAAAGTGTAAAACAGGGTTTTTCTTTGGATTCACTCATTTCATAATGCATAGTCACTTTTAGTTGCTCAGTGTCAGAACCATTTATGTTTTACTACCAGGAATACTGTGGGTTCTCTGGAGCACATTAGTAATAATTTGATGCTCCAATTTGAAACCTATTATAATGGCTTTTGAGAAATAATAGTTTTTAGCATTCAAATTTTAATAGCAAAGCACATTGTTGTGATAACAGTACCATAGGATTACATTAAATAAGGACAAGAAAGTTCTTTGAAGTAATTTCTACCCCTTTGTAGGTTTGGAGTGAAACTTTGCATTTGTTTGTTCACTACATTAGAATCTGAGCTATTAAATGCTTAGATAATAATTTTTTTTAAATCAGTTTGTGAGCAAAGTTTTTAGAGCTGTTTAAAATTTCCTCTTATGGATAAAAACTAATCGCTTGTCTAAACATAGGTAAATAATTACACTTTTTTGCTTAGTATGGAATAGCATGGTCATTTTAATGTTTTGGTGCTATGTGCCATAAGCTAAAGAAGTGTATATGTTATTATTTACCTAGCTTTCAGGCAAAGCAAATAACATTTACTGGTGTGATAAATACATAGAAAGCTTATACTGCAGATTTTTAAAGTGATAAATTACCACTATATGAACTTCACTTGACAAACCGTTTTCTGTAAATAAGTGGTATGTTGTTATCCACTGATAGTTCACAGCTATTTCCATTTTTCTTTAAGAATTAGGTCATCAGTATTATTGAGCTCCATACAGGGGTATTACTTCAGGGTAAGATCTAGAAAGTGGGTTTGTATGTAGCTGTGCATTTTAGAGCCACGATAATCTAGTGGTAGTTTGGGCTCTGATTTCTGCTACTGTGCAACCTTGGAAATGTCTTACCTCTCTGAGTCTCTGTCTTTTCACATGTGAAAGGGAAATAGACTCATTTGTTTATTCAACAAGTAATAAATATTGAGAGTTTTACTGTAAGCAGAGATCATCCTATGTGAATCTGGGTTGACTAGAGAAACAAATTCATAGACACTCATATATGTATAAGAAAAAACTTTATATCCAAGAGTAATTGCATATTAAGAAAACATCCCAACCCAGTCCAGATCAAGTGCATAAATCCGATATTAGCCCATATACCCAATACAGTCTATAAATTACTCTTCAGACTCACACAACACGTGCAGTGATGCCGAATGCAGGACGATCACAGGCCAGTGGGTGGAAAGTCTTGTGGCTCCCTTGGCAGTGGAAGCAAATCATCTCAGATCCACGTGGCTCCTCTAGCTTCAGGGTCTTGCTCAATCAGTGTAGCTCCATGTCACGTAAAGTGACATGACGTCCTGCTTTTGGTGTGACAGTCCTGATTTTTGGAAAGAATGCACGACAAGCTAGGGAATGGTCTATTTGGTCCATATAGACCACCCCACCCCTGGTCAATGGTGTCCCGCTTTAAATCTGGTCACCTTATAATATGTGTCTTGCCAACAGGAATGTCTTGCAGAGAGTGTGTTCCACCTCCCAGGAGGAAGATAGGAGTTCCCAGAATCCTCAGGAGAAGGCCATGCTCACAGAGGCCTGATTGACAGGCTAGACTCCACCCCTTCGCAAGTTGACATATTAGGTCACTGCCACACATCCCGTAGTTTTGGATAATGGTAGTGCCTTTTTCAGAAGATCATTGAAAGATTATTGTGAATGTGTATCAAATAATTCTCATAGTACTTAAAATGTAGTAAGCAATTGACAAATTTTAGCCATCATTATTAAAATATTTCAAATATTTTAAAGTTGTCTGAGAGCAAAATAGTTTCAGGGAATAATTATGTCATTAATGTGTTTATTGATAACCTACTTTCTAGCTTTTAAACAGAATTGTTATGACTAGTCCAGAATCAGCTATATTAAATTCTAATTTAAGAAAATGAGTGTTCTTCTACACCTTTTTTTCTCATAATCTCTTTATTAAAACAGTTTAGGTATAGTTCTTTTCCAGTATACATAGATATGCCTATTTATACCGTGTCTACATTAAAACCTGTGAAAACTAGAATTTATGTAAGATGGAAACCTATAAGAAAAGAAAATTAAAATATTTCCCCCTAATAGTGGAAAACTTGGGAGATCATTTTGATTTGTTTACATAAAAGCATTTGCTATGGATAGGAAAACATTCTTGTTTAAAAGTTTGGTTAATCATGCCATCTAGTAGTTATAGTAATTTAGTTGATTTAAGATTTTAATGTGTTTTATAATCTTTTCCTAACCGTTTTTATAGTTTGTAGAGTTTCATCTCTATATATGAACCTTGGTTATTTTAGAAATAATAGCAACCACAATATCAATTGAATACTTGTTTTTGCAAGACTTTGTTGTTAAAGACACTAAATATATTTGAAAACTATGAGGTAGACATTATTATCCTCCATTTTCAGATGATGAAACAGACACAGAACGGTAAATTAATTGACCCAGGTTTGCTTAGCTAGTAAGGATTATAGTCAGGATTCAAAATTTGTGCTCTTAATCTTAACCACTGTCAAATTCCTCATTTGCCTCTCCCAGATTTAAAAATTATATTACCTATGAAAATAATATCATAATAATATTCATTTTTTTAAAAGTTGATTTAACTTGAGTATTTATTGAGCTTTATATTAAAGAGCCCTATTGGTACTATGGGCTACAGGTTGGGCTGTTCAAACTCACTGGCTACTCTGTGGTAAAAAGAAAAGGCTTCTAAAAAAGAGAGAGAGAGAGAAGGCTGTGTGCTCCCATGGAGATTTACAGTTGTCTGGTTTTGTGGTTGATTGTTTAATAATGAATTTAGCTAAAATCCATTATAATGCTCACACAAGAATTAATTTCATCTTCTTTCTCATTCTTCAGTAAAATAAAACAGGGTCTGTTACCTAGTTTGGAAGATTTGCTGTTCTATACAATTGCAGAAGGACAAGAGAGAATACCAGTTCATAAATTTATTACAGTAAGTTTTAATAATTTTCTATCCTAATGTTTTAAAAAATTAATAAAGTTGTGCTATAAGACAGCATCATGGAAATACAGTTATAAAGGCCATTTGGCTTGTAGATTATGATTGACACGTTTCTCTCATGTTCACATTTTTATCATGCTCATTTCAAGGTAATCTGTGAAAGAAAATGAAAGAAACGATGAGAAACTTGTCCAGAAATTGGGTAATAGTGATGCCAAAGTGGCAAATAGATGATCAAGTTTTGGGAAGAAGTTTTTATATACAGAAATAAAAACTTGTAGTTGGAATAAGCATCTACATTATTTGCACTATATATTTACAAACTCTTATTTTTTCAAAAACAGGCACTCAAATCTACAGGATTGCGAACGTCTGATCCCAGGTTGAAAGAGTGTATGGATATGTTAAGATTAACTCTTCAAACAACATCAGATGGTGTCATGCTAGACAAAGATCTTTTTAAAAAGTAAAAATTTCTGCCAAACCTCTAATGGTGATTTGCTATGCTTTATGGTGGTTTTACTTTCCAACAAAATTGCATCTGTGAAGGCCAGTGCTTCCTGTATAGCTAAAGGAAAAGCAAAGGGGATTTACAAATTTTTGTTTAAAGAACTAGGTACATGCTAAAATTCTGTAAAATACTGGAGCTAAGAGTATACATTCTTCAAATTGTTCTAACGCAGATTAGATGTTTCCAATTTACAGTACCTGGAGCATGACTTCACTGTGAATAGAGCAAATTCTTTGTCCTTGTCATTGCGTTTATTGATCCTAATTCATCTGCATGCCTTGACTTTTGCAGCATGGTTTCCATTTCGTTCCCATTAAGTGATTTAGATGACTTCATAAAATGAGAAGGCTTCAGACATCTCAATGTTCTTAGACTTCCTTGCCTGCATTATCGGCTTCTCTCTTTTCAGACTTATCAGTACATAGCTTTTTGTCTATTTTCATTATTGTCAAAACAGTTAAAAACTAAGACACTTTTGGAGAGTAATGTCTTGATTTAGCTGAATGAGAATATTTTGACTTTTCTGTATTATATTTGTTAAAATTATTGATTTTCATTAATGTGTTCTTGGTAGCTTAATTTGATTATCTAATGATTTAATGGCTATCATGTCTGTAATCAATGCCTACAGAAAATGGTATTTAAAACATTAATAGTTAATGCAACCAGTGTAAAACTATAAACAGCACTGTAGTTCATTGATTTGTTCCAGACTACAGGCTTAGGTTGAGGCAGACCCAAAGAATCCTGCATCTACCTTTAAAGTTTGTTTATTTAAATTCTTTTTGGTGGAGTGGAGAGGGCTTGAAAATTTGTTCTAGGTATCTCCTATCTTGGAATAGTAAGTCATCTGAAAGAGTATTGACTAAAGTGTTTTCTGGCATGCTGTGAAGCACTGTTTACAGCTTTGAATTCTTATCTTTTCACCATGGAACTCTTGTTGCTTTTAACTCAGCTGACCTTAAAGTGTGGATTTTGGGTTCTTTGGGGAATTATTGTTAGTAAAGGTGGCACGCTCTCTCCAGAACCTGGTTTCTTTGTGTGGAAAAGGAAATTTTCCCTAGTTATCTGTATCTTTGCAGTAAGGATGAGCTTTCTGTTACTAATCATGAGCTATCTGCTTATGGTGCCATTAGAAAATCATTTTAATGTATCCCAGATGAAATTGCCAGAGATACAGGTAAATCTGCTGATAAATCTGTATGGGGAGTTGCTGAATTTAAGTGAAATCAGTATTTCAGACATTTTTTGTACTATGTATTTTTTTAACCTGTTGTTAGGTTTAAGTAGGAGATTAAAAGACATGTCTTAAATACATTATTTATAACCAGGAAACAAGCATAAAATTTCCTACAAATACTTATATTTGATAATTATCATTACTTTAAACATTTTCAAGAAAAACAGTTGTAATACAGGCAGTTTCCAACTTAACAAATACTTCGTGGCATATATGAGCAGGCAGTGGAAAAGTCCAAGCCTGCCAGTTAAATGATTTCTCTTTTAATCCCTAGAATTAGAATTATACTGTTAACCTTTTTTGGTTCCCTGGAAAGGTGATTGCTCCAGAGAACTTCTTTTATGTTTTTAAATATGTTATCTACTTAGTTTGTTGCTAGTTGTTTGTGGCGGCTAGCGCAGGTGGATCTTCAGGTAGCTGGGAAGAAGAGAGACACCATTGAAATGCAAAATTCATTTTTTCAGACAATTTATTTAAAAGCTAGGTAGGTTTGATTTAATTCAAAGTGTTAATGCACCTGAAATACATTGCAAGTGAATATATTTAGCATTTTGCAAATCTGAGAAACAACTATTATATTGTTTGTTTTATTAATGAGTAAATGAGTTTTAAACTTTTTGGAGACAAGTCTGTTTGAAAATTGGAGACTGCCTGTACCTGTGTAGTCTTTTGTTTTGAAAACTAATGTTTTATATATTTATGCTATTTTAATCTTAGAAAGTATTAGGATGACTTTATGTTAGATCGTAATTTTAGTTTTTTTCTTTTTCTTCTTTGGAGGCCTAGGACATGAATGGTAGTTTTTTGTGTTTGTATAGTGTTTGATTTTTCTAAGCAATTGCATGTTCACGATGTTATTTAACTGATGAAAATTGTATTTGCACATTTTATAAAACATTGAAGTACTTGACAATTGTTAGTCAGAAACACTTAATGATATTTAAGTAAAGAAGGAAGAATATTTCTAACTTACAGATGAAAAACTAGAATAACGCACAGAGAAATTTGTAACTTACTGAAAAAAAAATGCCATCTCCTTAGGGTTCCTTTTATATTATATGATTCTGGTTTTCTAGTTAGATTCATGGCATCTCTATTAAAGTAACGCTGAAGAAAGAACACTTTTTTTGATTCTTCATGAGTATACAGTTAAAACTTTTGAGTGGTAAGGTTGTTACTTTTTTTGCCAGCCACAATAATTCATCATGTCTGGCTGGGCTGCCACAAGCTTTACGATTATCTTCCAATAGAAACAGAATTTCACTGGCTGTACAATATTGTTAATTTTAAATCTTCTTTTTTTTAAAGTACTGATTACTTTTAAATAGAAGTTAGTAGTTGGTTAATAATTTAAATTTGTAAACATTTTTGAATATGAACAAATTTGACTTGTTACAGATTTAAATAATGAGTTAAGATCAGGGACTTTTATGCAGGTTTAATTTTTATAGCTATTTAAAACATTCTTATATAAAATGTTAAAATAATGCCAAAATGAGGATATTTTAGATTAACTTTGAAACATTACCAAATATGATTAGTCAAAGTTTATTGAAGTAGATAGTGACTATGAAAGGTCCATTATTTAAATGTCACCAGGTTAATTATGGAAATTGGAACTCTAAATTTTTTGTGTTGTAATAGATACCACTGAATACTAACCTTTTTATTTGGAAAAAATGTAAATATACCAACTTGGTGTTCACCAAAGGAATATGCATTCTGAGTGAAAGTTAGTAGTTAAAATGTACAGAATGTTTTAAAATTTTCATTTTGTGTTTTATCTAGAGCTACTTGAGTTACAATACTGAGATTTAAGAAGCAATTTAATCACAAACTGAAAAAGAAATACAAAAAGTGCTTTTTCCCATGTATGAGTAGTGCAAGTTATTTGACCTCTCATAGTCTTCATTCCTTATCAATTAAGTGAAGGAATCATTCTCAAAATGTTGATATCTTGACAATTAAACAGGATGAATAGTTCTTAAAACGTATATATTTTTAAAGCCATTTTTTTCTTTTCCTCAAAGTATCATATCACTTAGCTGCAATGAATGTAGTTTCTATACATTAAAATTTTTTTCCCTGTTGTTCACTTATTTGACTTTAAGACCTCTATTATGAACAGTTAACTTTTGTCTTTTAAGGACTTATTGTTATTAGGTGCCAAGGAGCTGTTTTCCAGCTCAGCACCCAGTATACAACCTTGTGTGCAGCAGTTTGAAAGACTGTCCGGTCTGCATCTTCTTTACAGTTACTGCTATGTTTATTGGAGCTGCGGTGTCAATCCAGCTAGTTGAGGGTCTTCTCCCCCCCCTTTTCTGCTGACCTTCTACTTTGCTAAGCATGATAAGTGCTTAGTCTTGAATTTTATTTCGTAGATGTTATGGCTAGATGCCATGTCACAGCAAGTCCTCCTCTAATCACACATTCTTTATAGCACTTGAGGAGCTCGGGTGTCCTGGTAGTTATGAATTGCGCTGCTAACCGTGAAGTTCTTTTTAAATCTGAGTAATATGTTTCAGGAAGCAAGAATATATTTCTGAGGCTATTTAATTTTTTTTTTTAAAGTAAGCTCTTAACCATGACATACAAGGTGGTTTTAAAATGTTCGTGGGACTAAAATATACTGGAATGTTTCCATGAACTTTTGGAGCTTCCTCTTTTTACAGTCTATTTTTTCACTAACCAAATGTCATGCTAAATGCTTATCAACCCCAGTAGGCTAAGACACTTGTTTCAGATGGCCCTAATACCTGGTGGAATGATCTGTCATTTTAATCTTTGTAATTTTTATGCATATTTTAATTGATTCCTTCAAACTTTTCAACAGCTTACAAGCAACTACATGAAAGGCTGCTGGGAGGAAAGAAAAAATGTGGAATGTTATTTTATAGGATTTAGTGTGTTATATAAAGTGACATTTTGCCTGTTTAAATACAGGGTTAATATCCTCCTAATCAATACTATTTCTTATTACTGAATATGAATATATGATCAGTACTCAGTACAGTAATTTTTCTCTGCATTTCACAGATGTGTTCAAAGCAACATTGTGTTATTGACACAAGCCTTTAGAAGAAAGTTTGTCATTCCTGACTTCATGTCTTTTACCTCACACATTGATGAGTTATTTGAAAGTGCTAAAAAGCAATCTGGAGGAAAGGTAACTTTTTTGATGTGCTTATTTTCCTAACCCAGTCACTTAATATATTAAGTTCAATTTGGAGGTCAGAGATACAAGTGTGTTCATTTCTTGGGTTTTGCTAATTAAAAAAGTTGTGACGCCGTTGATTTTAACATTCTAAAATTTAAAAAAATATTTATTAGCCAAAAGGTTATCTAATTTTATTAATTCTTTTTGATAAAATGGTTTTGATGACTGAACTCTCGTTAATAATATTATTGGGAAGTTTTTGCAATTCAGATATCCTCTATAGGTCTTTCTGCTTTTAATCTCTTAAATCTAGGAATTTGTATTATTAATTTCTACATTATTTTCTTTTGTTTTGTTTAGCTTCTATATAGTATTATCTCTGGGTAATTGTTTAAGTATAGACATTTATTTTTATTTATTTTTTTTAACATAGCATAACCTTGCCAACTCCCCTGATTAAAGATGTTTTTCTCTTTCTTTAAAAAAAAAGTCATGTTCAAATTTGTGGTTTATATATCACTTATGTAGGAAGTGAGACTGCAGTGGGAAAGTGGCTGAGAGAAATCACTTATACCTCAGCCACTCCTCAACTCTTTGAGAAGTTAGTTTTAAGGAACTTTATTATAAAATATAGATCATAAAATAGCTAGTTATTGGTAGAAACCAAATTAAGATAGAAAATATTGTGTGCGTATATCACATCTATGCTCTCCCCCCCCCCCCAACTGTTTTGGATAGGTTGCAGATTATATTCCTCAATTGGCGAAATTCAGTCCTGATTTGTGGGGTGTATCAGTTTGTACAGTAGATGGTCAGAGGTAAGTTTAAGCCCATATTAATCAATTGTAAACTTTATATTTGCAAAACTGAGTATTAAATGAAGAGGGAAAGTTAGCCACCACATGACATAAATTCAAAAAGGTAAGTAAATTTGTTAATTTAAAAACCCTGATTACATAATGATACACTAAGTTTTATGAGACATTTAGTTTGTTTTTATTTATAGGTGTATCCTTGTTATTTGAGTATTTAAGTACCTATAGTTGTGAGTTTGTTTAGGAAAACAAGTCTTGTCAAAACATGGAATTATTCAATAATGAACTGACTACTTGTAAAATCATGCCTTGTTTCTTGCTTAGCATTGGCTACTGTTCTTGCCATTATCTCTTTTCTTCACGCTCTGATATGATTAAATTAGTACAGAACACAACATAGCTATCCTCTCGGCCAGCAATCATTTGCAGAGTAGAAGATCTAATCTTGCAGAACTTCATGAAGTCAGTGAAAGTGGTACTTGGAAATGCTCGCATTGCAGGTATAGCCACTGACAATTTTAAAGACTGTGATGTGAGGGTCTTCCAAAGATACTTTATTTAGTTTAAAAATCAAAGATAAAGTTAAATGATTTTTAAAAAGAATAGCCCTTTTTATTATTGTGTTGGAAGTCAGGTGTAATACCTATTATGTTGAGTTTTTGAGAAAAATTGTGCCAAAAGAAAAAAATGGATTTTTTTTCATCCTTGAGGTTTTATTGTTTTAAGATAATCTCCTAATTAAAGCCTCATCCCTCCCTTTCAAGTTCATGAAATATTGATCTCTTCATTATAAGATCATTTTACTTTTTACTACTTATTCTAAATTATAGACAATTACAAAAACCAAACAAAACTTGGCTTGAGACTAGAATAACTCAGCTACTACCACCAACTAACGGCTCAGAAAGGAATCACATTGGAAGGCCCTGGAGGGGGAGGGAGCAAAGGGTGGGAAAAAACCCCAAATCATGAAAGGGAGTAAGCTAACTGATCTGATAGATACTGATAGATACTATGGCTCTCAGTTGCCTTTCAGGTCTAGAGCTGAATTTACCCTATGGTGCCAATTTTCAGCCAAATGATAGACCGGTCTATCATTAGTAACACTGAATACATAGTATACACCTCAGAGTAATCTACCATTTGAGATCAGAAGTGCAGCTTTTACCAAAAGACAAAGTTCAGAAAGGTTAGGAAATAAGGAAGAATGGGAATGGGAAAACAGGGAGGAAGTGAGATGTGACAGGGAAGGGGTTGCAATGGATGAGATGAAATAAGATACGTATGAATAGTTGAATGTAAAGCTGGTGGTCTGCTCTGTAAACACTCATCGAGTTGCCATGTTTAAAAGAATGTGTTACAAGCTTAGCCCATTCCTGAGACAGAGTTCATGTTATATTCACAACCATGAAACTAGCATGTAGGTATGCTGGTCCTTCTATTTGGCAGACTTTATCTTCATCTGAACTCAGAGTACTAAATACTTATGTAGAAGCAAAAATTAGATGTGACGAAAAGGACACAAAATGAGGTCATGGTTTTATCCTTAAAAAGCAAATTCCACTAGGCAGTGATATTTCTCCCTTTTTTGTGTGGTAGAAAATGGCTTATTAATACTTGCACATGGTTTTTCTCTTCTCAAAGATTGCCTACGTGTAGGGATTTAGTTTTCTTACCTAGAGAATCCTAAAACTTGACTTTGGAACTAGAAGGTCAATATTTTAATTCCAAAATGAATGAGACCGGTTTTACAATTGTTTTAGAATGATTGTTAAGTAAAAATTATAGTCTTGACTAAATCATATATACATTTGATTTAAAAGGTATTTGATTTTACATAAATAGATCCATAAAAGTGAATAGTCTATAATTCACAGAAGTTAGTCACTGTTGACACCTCTTTGCTGCAGGACGTTTGCTTTTAACCCCTTTGCTTCAGATTGTTATCAATAGTTCCCTGCCTTTGTGGAGAGAATATAATGGAGTGGTCAGAATTTTTTCATTTCCCAACCCAATCTCTACCTCATTTCCTCCAAGTTTGGTTTAAGATAAAGCTGTCTTTTTGCTCTGCTCTCTAAGTGCACAATGCTGATAACTGCCTAATTTAGTGCTTACTCTGTCACATTTATAAAATTTGATGTTATTTCTCTTAATGAAGGTGAAATTGTGAATGAATAGGGTTCATAAGATGAGACATTTATAGGCAAGTTCTTAGTGAATAAACTGAACTTTTTGAACTCTTGAAGATTTGGGTTTAAAAGGAAGGTGAATAATTTGCTAAAATAGCTCATTCGTTTCATATGATTAAATTTGGGTGGTGGTGGTGGACCCCTTTTTTTCCACACTACTCAATTATTGATAATCCGATTTAGAATCTTATTTTATTACCTGAATAGTTTTTAAAGCATTTTTCTTTGTGTGTGTGTGTCTTATTGCTCTTTAAGATAAACATGTCTTAATTTTATTATTTAATATCAAAGTAAACTGGTTGAATTGTGGAATAATGTCAATTAGAATTAACATGCAAAATGACATCAATTAGGGAGCTGCATGTCTATCTAGGTGATCTTAAGTCTTTTTTAAATCTATTTTAAATAGGCACTCTATCGGAGATACCAAAGTTCCCTTTTGTCTTCAGTCCTGTGTAAAACCTCTGAAATATGCTATTGCTGTTAATGATCTTGGAACAGAATATGTGCATCGATATGTTGGGAAAGAACCGAGTGGATTAAGATTCAACAAATTATTTTTAAATGAAGATGGTAAGAATAGCATAAGTATTGGTTTAAAAAAGTAATGTAAAAAAATTTTTTTTTCAAGAAAGAAACTTCATGCTTTTTATTTGTCATTGAATTTCTGTGAATTCTCTAAATATAATTTCAGCTGTTTAACATATACCACTAGGAAATGAGCAGGGAATTTCACTTTATAGCCATATATAAATCTCCCTGGTGACCCCCTGAGTTTCCCTCAACTACTAACAAGTGCCAGGCCTTCAAAGGTTACAACTAGGAAAGCCGCAGGAATCAGTTACATTCTGTAACTCTGTGGCTGTCGTGATTCAGGACTGATGAAATGTGTTTGGGTTCTTTTTCATTTACGTTTTCAATAGGAAATAATTTAAAAACCTTGCGATGGTTTAGGTTAAGGTTAAGGTTAAGGTTTGCTTTCAAAGTAATTTAGTGGACAGCGTCTGTAAGTACAAGGCATATAGATCAGTTTCTTAAACTGGTTTGTGACTTCCATATAGGTTTTAAGCATTATGTACTACTGTTTATATATTGTCTTAATTGTGTAATAAGCATATACCAAAATGAGAGATCTGATTGGAACAGTAAATAAAGGAATTAACATAATGAATTTACATAAAGAAGATAAAACTCAACTATGTAGAAGGGACAGAGTTTGTGATTGGCAAGCATCTCAGTGGGCCTTCTGGGATTATAAGCTATATAGAGTATATTGGAAATGTGTTTGTAATGTGTTATGTTCTTTTAATTCTTTAATTTTTGTATGATATATGGTAACTAAGATAAAAAAGAACTCTGCAGGTTTTATTACCTGGGTGAAAATGAAAACTTGTAAAAATGTGTAGTTTTTGTGTATTCTAATTAAAAACGTGTCTATAAATTCCAAATGTTAACAATTTGGAAAACATGTGCAAATACTTGGAAAAACAATCCCTTCCTAGACTATTCCAGATGGATGTCAAGAACCTCAACAGACCCATAGCAATAGAAAATAGACAAGGTTGTCAAGGGATTACCAACAAAAAAATCCCCCAAGCCAGATGGCTTCATAGGAAAATTCTACCAAGCATTCAGGGAAGAACTGATGCCAATCCTACACAGATTCTTTCTGTGAAGGTAGTATAACTCTGATACCTAAAGTGGCCAAGGTTCCCACAAGAATTGAGAACTACAGACCATTATCACTAATGAACCTCGATGCAAAAATCTTTAGCAAAATAACAAAAGCATATAAAACAAATAATTCACTATGACCAAGTGGGATTCATAACAGGGATTGTTCAACATACGAAAGACCATTAGTATTATTCGCCACATTGACATGAAAAATTATAAGAACCATATGATAATATCAATAGATGTGGAAAAAGCATTCAACAACATCCAACCCCCATTCCTGTCTAAGACACTCAAGAAATAGGAATGGAAGGAAAATTCCTCAATATTATAAAAGCTACATATGAAAAACCAGCAGCCAATGTGATAATCAATGGAGAAAAGATGAAAATGTCACTGAAAAAGGGGACCAGACAAGGATGCCCTTTGTCCCCACTCCTTTTTAACATTGTACTGAAGATCCTAGCTAACAGCATAAGACAAAGAAAAGACATCAACGGTATTTATCTGGGGAAGGAAGAGGTGAAACTATTGTTATTTGCAGATGATATGGTTTTATATATTGAAAATCCCCCAAACTCCACAAGTGGAGTGGTGGAAGCAATAGAGGAATATGGCAGAGTAGCAGGATATAAGATCAACAAACAGCATTCTATCAGGCTGCTATACACATCAGACAAGATCATAGAAGAGGCAATTAGGAAGCACCCTTCACAATAGCCAAATACAAGCTGAAATAGCTAGGGATATACCTGACTAAAAAAGCAGAAGATTTGTATGAGGAAAACTACAGAACACTATTACAAGAAACCAAGAGTGACCTCAACAAATGGAAGAGTATTCCATGCTTGTCAATTAGAAGACTGAATATAGTAAAGATGTCAATTCTGCCCAAGGCACTATATAAGTTTAATGCTATCCTGATATGAATACCATCATCCTTCTTCAGATAATTGGAAAAACTGATTACCAACTTCATATGGAGAGGGAAGAAGCCCAGAATTAGTAGAGAACTCCGCAAGAAGGACAAAATGGGAGGGCTTGTTCTACCTGACTTTAGCACATATACAGCCACAGTGTTCAAAACAGTGTGGTACTGGTGTAACCACAGATATTCAGACCAATGGAAAAGAGCTGAAAACCCAGAAATAAAAACATCAGCTGACAGTCAACTGATTTTTGATAAGCGCCCCAAAATATCAAATGGGAAATGGATGCACTCTTCAATAAGTGATGCTGGAAAAAAATGGATATCTACCTGCAGAAAAATGAAGCAAGACCCTGACCTCACTCCATGCACAAGAATAAATTCAAGGTGGAACACAGACCTTGAGGTAAAGCCCCAAACTATTAGGGCCATTAAGGAGGGACAAACCTGAGAACCTTGTCACAGGGAATATACATAGGCTATTGGGAATAGGGAAGGATACAAATCCAGAGGAGTCACAAATTGACAAGTGGGATATACTAAAGATAGAACACCTGTGTACATCAAAAAAATTCACCAAGGGTGTAATAAGAGAGCCCATGGACTGGGAAAACATCTTTAGCAATGACACATCAGACAAAGACCTTATTACTAAAATCGACAATACTTTGCAAGCTTATAATAAGAAAAAAAAAAAACAACTGCTAACTAAGAGGGTGGGCAAAGGCCCTGAACAGAAGTTTCACAGGGGCAGAAATCCAAATGGCCAATAAACATGAGAAAATGTTCCGGATCATTAGCCATAAGAGAAATGCAAATTAAAACAACTATGAGATACCACATAACACCCTCAAAGATAGCCCAATTAAAAAAATCAGAAGCAATAGGTGTTGGAGAGGCTGTTGTAAGATAGGAACTCTCGTCCACTGCTGGTGGACCTGTAGGTATGTACAGCCATTATGGAAATCGACTTGGCAATATCTAAAACAGAAATTGAACTGGCATATGACCCAGCAATCCCCCTACTGGCCATGTACCCCAAAGAGGCAAGAAACAAACCATGGCCAGACATCTGTGCGGCACTGTTCACAATGGCAAGGAATTGGAAACAACCCAAATTTCCATCAACAGACGAATGGATCAAAAACTGTGGTACATCAATGGAGTACTACGCATCCCTAAAAAGCAGCGATGAACGCATGAATCACATTGCCACCTGGGAAGAACTGGAGGAAATCATTCTAAGTGAAGTAAGCCAAGTACAAAAGGACAAATACAACATGAGTCCAATGAGGTAATCTTAAAAAATAATGTGGCATAGGGGAAAACCTACTATATACATACATTACTGGGGTGAGGCCCACCTACACCGGCAGGGGCCAAACCCAATCCAAGGATACTTAATAGCAACCAACCAATTGAATAGGGGGAAAGAGGAAAAGAAAAAAAAAAAGACGTGGGGAGCAGGACACTAACCTACCCAAGAGGAGGGTAATTTTTATATCTCTACAGGAGAGGGGGAGAGAGACCAGGCTTGAACCTGATGTGCCCAGACATGAATACAGCATACTGGCATGTACCAGGGAACCAATAAAGGTCTGCGGGGCCAGCCCCATTCCCAACTATGTGGATGCCCCCCACCCCCAGAAGAATGCATTTCAGAAGATAGCATTGGGTTCCAGCTTGGGGAGAGGCGCACGTCTGATCAGAGCACACAGGAGAAATGAAAAGGGATGGAGAGGGAGGGGTGGACATCCTGGCCCACCAAGGCCCGTGGACAGTATTCCTGCTCAGAGCAGACAATGCACAGATCACAAGACACGACATCCCTCACTAAACCATAGCACTGCAGAGAACAACACCGGAGACACAGTGTGGGACTTGTGTACAATCTGACCCCATCGTACTGGGGAGAAATGCTAAGGGCATGCAACAGAGGAACAAGGGGAGCAAAGTGATGAAATCCCCGGGGAATGCCAAAAATAGACTTTGGAGACAGTGTGGCACCCATCAGACTCGACTGGAAAACACTCGTAATGGCCAACAAGCAGAATTTGAACTATTGATGGGCTTTTCCATTTTTGTCAGTGGTTTTTTGTTGGTGGTGTTTTCTTGGTCTTGACTTCCTTTTTTGTTTTGTTTGGCTTTGCCTCGTTTTTGTGCTTATTAATGTCTCTGCATGTCTATTTATATATAATAGGCGGGATAAGCAGTTCGGAGATGAAAAGAACTGGACCAAAGGTTCAGTTCCAATGGATACAGGAGAAGGGGAGGTGGGAGAAAGGAAGGGTGGGGGAAACCAACCCAGGGACAAGGGAACAACAAGTGAACTAAAATCAGTGAAGAAAAGGGTGTTAGATGCTTAGTGGGGCTTAATCAAGGGCAATGTAGCAGTGAGGAATTACTAAACCCGAATGAAGGCCGTACAGGATGGTGGGACATGAGGAAAGTAAAAGGAAATAGAGGAAAGAACCAGGAGGCAAAGGATATTTATAGAGATCTAAATACATAATGTACATATGTAAATATATATAATGAGAAGGGAATAGAACTATGTACTCATATGTATATGTTAACAATTAAGGTTACAGATGGACATTGGGCCTCGACTCAAGGGCTCCCTCAACACAAGAACACTTTGTTCTAATAGTGCAGCATTCTGTGATGCTCACCTTCCCGACACGATTACTGAAGACAAAATGGGTGCCTGGGTGTGTAAGCAAATGTGGTGAAGAAAGCCTAGCCATCAAATGATATAGCGTCTGGGGTCTTAAAAGACTTGAAGATAAACAAGTGGCCATCTAGCTGAGAAGCAACAAAGCCCACATGGAAGAAGCACACTAGCCTGAGTGATCAATAGGTGTCGATGGGAATCAGGTATCAGGCATCTAAGACCCACAACAAAATCATAACCAATGTGAATGAGTGGTGGGGGGACATGGAGTGGATACCCAATGCCCATCTGTAGACAATTGGACTTCCCCTCACAGAGGGGGGTCACAGGGAAGAGATGAGCCATTCAGGGTGCAGTATAGCACCAATGAAATGCACACCTTTCCTCTAGTTCTGTAATGCTTCCTTCCTCCCACTATCATGACCGCAGTTCTACCTTACAAATCGGATTAGACCAGAACATGCATACTACTATAGATAAGAGCCTGCAAAGCAGGGAAGCCAGGATAGATAATGGAAGGCCAACACTGAGATTATCGATACCAGGAGGATTAGGGGGTAGAAGGGAAATCAATTACAATGATCAATCTAGAACCCCCTCTTAGGGGGGTGAACAATGGAAAAGTGGGTGGGGGCGACAGAGGACCATGTAAGATATGAAAATAATGTATAACTTATCAAGGGTTCATGAGAGGGTGGGTGGGGAGGGAGGCGAAGAAATCGGGAGCTGATAATGGTCAAGTGGGAAGAGAATGCTTTGAAAATGTTGATGGCAGCATATGTGCAAATGTTCTTGACTCACTGGATGAATGTATGGATTGTGATGAGATGTAAGAGCCCCCAATAAAAGTAATTAAATTTTTTTCAAATGTTATTCATCTCAGTTTATACAAACCAACCTGATAGCTACCATTACTTTAAATGGTAGTCTTTATTAATTGGCTGCACAGGGTTATGCTATTTCGGCTTCATAAATATTTTCAGATGAATTAAAAAATCTAAATTGCACCCTTTAAATTTTCTACCAACAGCAGAGGTAGGGAACAAGTAGAATTCAGGCATATATCTCACAGATAAGCTTTCTGCTGGTGCGAGCCGGGTATAATGTTACAGTGTCTCTGGTTTGTTTCCAAAATGTTCAGATGTCTGGCTTTTGAGCCAGAGGCAGATTGAGCAGTTGCTTACATAAGAAAATTGCTGTTGTCAGGCCATGAAATGGGTCAGTACCTACCATATTCTTGGAAACATACTACTGAATGTAGCTTATATAGTATCTACAGAATATTTATGACTTCATATACGCTACTTGCTATTTGGTGACCAACTTTATTTATCGTAGTGTAATGTTTTTAAAACTCATCCATGTATTAGTATGTCATTCCTTTTTATTGCCAAGTGATTTTCTTTTATATGGCTTGTAAAACATCTTATTTATTCATCCATCAATTGATGGGCTATTTGATTGTTTCCACTTTGGGGCTATAATGAATAATTCTTTTAGGAACATATGTACTAATTTTTGTGTGAACATATACTTTCATTTCCTTTGGTTATATACCTAGGAACCAATTTGATGAGGTATACAATAACTAGTAGTGTTTTTAAGTAACTTTGTGCATTTAAATTTACATTTTTAAGTAACCGTCAAAGTGCTTTCCAAAGCACAGAGATTATCCTAAATGGTCAAATCACAGACTATCATTTGGTTGCAATTTAAAGAGACTAATAATAACAGCCATAAATTAATGCACTCTGTAGTTTTGTCAATTTAGATACAATGATGTCTTCCCAAAGAAATGAGTAATAACATATAAATTAGGAAGCAGCTTGCAACTAAATATTTTCACTGTTCTAAGGGTTTTGTGTTTATTGAAATGCAGTGAATGAGAATGTAATCAGTTGTGATTTTAAATTCTCTTTATTTTAAAAACTACGATAGGAGGTAGAATTTTAAGTGCATTAAAAAATTTTAAGTAGTGTTAAAAAATGACATCCTTGTCAGGAAATACAGAAATTATCACCAACACAACTTAGTATTATTGTTGTATTGTATGAGTATCTTGTTAGTGTCAGTTTACTTTTTTCTCTCTCTTTGTGTGTTGAAAAACAAAATTGGGTTCACATTAGATGAGGTTTGCTTCAGGATGTCTCTGGTACTTTCTAAGAACCTAATGTGTTTAATTTATTCAATCGTCATAACTCAAAGGAGGTGTTCACCCACTGATTTCATCAAGAGTGACCCTGTAAGACGAGGATAGAACAGAATTGCTCTTGAGGGTTTCTGAGACTAAATCTTCTCCCTGGGAGTAGCTGGTGAATTTGAACTGGCAACATTGTAGCCCAGTAGTTAATCCACTTTGTCTCCAGTACTCTTTCAATAAAGTGTGGGTACGTACTATTATTTCCTGTTTCAGAGAGAATTGGGGCACAGTGAAATTTAGTTACTTGCTCAAGAACACACAGTTACAAAATGAAAGCCCTAGGAAATTTGGATGTGCTCTTATGCCATTTGTCATCTTTTTGTATATAGATCTCTATATGATTATTAGAGCTGCATCCTAGAAGTGATTAATAATGCTACTGCTTTTACATTTTACAGATAAACCACATAATCCTATGGTAAATGCTGGAGCAATTGTTGTGACTTCATTAATAAAGGTAAAATATTGACAAATCCTTTTAACCTAGCAAAAGTTAAATACCTAAGACACAGAGATGAATCTTAAATTATTTATGTGGAACTGTAAAAGGTTTTTCCCTCTGTCTTAAAAAATTAATCTTCCTGTATAGGGTTCAGTTTTTTATTTACTTCAAAATAAACTATGCAATGATTTTAAAGGGAAAATTAGAAACAGATGACTCTAAATCCTAACAGTTAATTTCTCTTGATTTAAAGATCTGGCAAAAATTCAAAAGGAAGTATCTGCTGAACAAGAGCCATAGAGCTTTTCTTAAAAGTTTAGAATTTTTAAATCTTCTCTTCCTTTCTGGGTTTTCTATAATGTACAGATATAAATGGAATTAAATGCATTCAGTGTATAAATTTTCTTATTACCATAAATACAGAAAATGTTTTGGTATTTTGCTTAAAACAAAGTATATTTACATTTGACTATTCTCCAGTCATACACGAGTGCAAATCACAATTTTTATTTGAATGTTTACTTTAAATTATGCCATAACTAAAATAAGGCTTTTCCCAATTACTAAGCTGTATTATGTTCCTTATACTTTGAAATTTGCATTGTATTTAGTATTTGGTTTTCCTTAATAATTGGATGTTTTAATGATTTGAAATAAGTATCTGAAAATGATTCTATTGTGAGATACAGGTTTTTCATTTATATTGAAATAAGTCAAATGTGCACTTGAAACATTTGCAAAGCTTGTCCAGTAAATCAGTATCTATTCCAAATTAGAGTAAAGCTAATTAATGACTTTGTAAATAGATTTCTGAGGGTGGGATACTCCCTTACACAAAGGGTGTAAGTCATACCCTTGGCCCAATTCATAAAATTCATCTCCTTCACTTTCACAAATTTTATATATTTATGAGAAAAACCTTTAAGATAAGAACACTATTATAAAATATGTATTAATATGCACAGTTAATAATTTGGGCCAAGTGCTGTGTAATCATTGGCCCCATAATCCTTGCTAACCCTTTGAGATAGATATATTCAAATGTTATTGTTTAATGAGTTTTAATAGGCCGTAGAAATTTTCAGTTTGTCCACTGTAACATCTAGTTATTTTGGCAATTTTATGTAAGAGAAAAGTTGTTTGCTTGTTGTAAAAGAAACTTGGTTATTATAGAAATCCTTGTTTTATTGTAGAAATTAGTATGCATATGAGAAGAATTCAAAAAGTTTGTGGAATTAAAAGATAATTGGCCTTTTCTAGGAATATTTTGAAACCTCATGTGAGTGAGGTGCACTCTCACAGTGTGAGGCATGCATAAGTAATTAATCTTACAGTTAGATTAGGGTATGTTCAGTGAGAGCAAAATCTCATTGATAGTTTAGATTTGAAAAGAATTTAGAGAAATGGAAATTCATGGTGATACAATGTATGTGGTAATTATTATTAACCACTGGAATGGTTCTTAGCCTTTTTTAGGTCTCTCTTGAAAATGTTCGCATGAAGTGATTTTACATACAATTGTAGAAGGTTGATAGGTCCTTTGAAGCTGATCCATGGACCCGTTTAAGAACTTTTTACACTGGAAAAAGATTAACATGGTATACCAATAGTATTCTCCAGGAAGGGATAATGTAAATGATAAATCAAGCATTTCCTTGACTGCCTGCAGTTAAAAATCTCCTTTTGTTTAATGATTCATGGGTGTAATACACTGCCCTGAGGATTGCTGCTTGTTGGAATTGCATGCTTGGTCCTATCACACCATCCCTTCATTAGTTTCACTTAACGTAAGTCACAAGCCGTGATCTAACTAGACACAGTTGAATCACTCGTACTTAGATTTTTAGCTTAAAAGAAAACAAAGTTAAATTGCATGTGCACAATTTAGGTGTGGTTTAGCATGAAATTTCAGAAATTTAACTTAATTCATCTTGTATTTATAAATTTGATCAGTGGTTTTAAATTTATAAAAATGTTGAGCCCTGGTGATGCAGTGGTTTAGTGTTTGGCTGCTAACTAAAAAGGTTGACAGTTCAAACTGGCAAAGTTTGAAGTCAGGCTTTGGGGTAATTTTCTTTTGAGTTTCTGTTTTTCAAATGTGTCTCACAAGTACTTTTAAATTATTTAAATGAAGTTCATACAAATCTTGTATGAGGACATTTGATGTGAACTTTGGTAAAAACTGCCCCAGAATGTAATCCTTAACGTAATACTTAAGACAGAATTAAAAACTTACAACAATCTGTATTTGATCTCTGCAAGTTATATAATCACATAATTATAATCAGTAATGGTTTTGAAATAAAGCTAGCCAAAACAGCCTATAGAAATGTCAAGCCCCGCCTTCTTACTTTATAAAGTTGTGGAAACTGAGGCAAAATAGCTTGTGACAACAGTAGAATTAGGTCTAAGCCAAATCTCATGACTTAGACTTCTCTTTTTTGTTTGCTGTTTATTAGATTTCATGCTACCATATTTAATGTGGTTTCTTTTGATAGCATCTAACTTTGCCTAGTATAGTTTTATTATCTGAAAATGCTGTTTTCTTATTTTTTAAAGTTACCAATTTATTGGTTAAAAAGTTACATCTATTTTTAGTTGGTCTATATGGTTATTTTTGGATATCAGTGCCTAATATATGTATAGAACTAGGTCCCTCCCCCTGAACTTACACTTGAGTATCAAGGCATGACTTTTAACCATGGCTAATTAACAGATATGGCACAGTGGTTAAGTGCTGAGCTACTCACCAAAAGGTTGGCAATTCAAACAGAGCAATTGTCCATAGAGAGCGATGTGGCCCCCTTCTGTGAAGATCCATTACCATGTAGATAACAGCCTTGGGAGCCCTGTGGGGGCAGTTCTAATCTGCCCTAGAAAGCAACCAGGAGTTGAAATTGACTTGGTGGCAATGGATACTACATATGGATTTTATTCTTTAGCTCTTCTTTTAGTTGAACTTGAACGTTTGTGATTTTATTTTTTCTACCGAAGTTCAGGACTTTATTATGATGCCATTAACACATTATCCTCACATTACTTCACACCCCCAGGGGGAAAGATTAAGTGGAGTCTTTAGAAAGACTCTTTATTTCATAATTTTGTAGTATTGATATTTTTTCCTTGTAGGATTGGTGGTGATCCTCGGGAAATGGGGCAAGAGGCAAAGCAAATGTTCAAAAGGATTAGCAGATTGTGGAAAAAAGGAGCATTTGGACAGAAGGAGCCTGTTGCATAAATTCTTAACTACTAAACTTATAGAAAAACTCCAATATTTAAAATTTTAACCAAAGCTATATAGGTAAATACCTTTTTAAAAACAAATGTCATTTTATACTTAAAATGCACATAATTTTTGACAAAACAAGGGTACTTATATTTGCTTTCTTTTTCTCTGTAGTAGCTACTAACTTTTAAAGGAATACTTTTTGATGGAATCTGTTTTATTTGATGATGATAATGTGTGGTTGCTTGATTTAAAGAAAAGAATCAAATCTGAAAGGAGCACTATCATTTCTGATTAAAATAGCACTACCCATGTACATTTTAGTGGTTAAATTTTCACCTTCAAAAGCTAAGGTCTGAGGGGCAAGTTAATGGTTAGAGTGGGAAAATGAGGGCAACATACTGCCATTCTTCATTTTGAATTTCAGAGGTCAAGGTTAAGTTACACCATCTTCTTTATGTCTCTCTCTCTCTCTCTCTCTCTTTTTATATGTCTCTTTTTATTCCAGTTAGTTTCCTGTTTTTGCCGTTTCAAGAAGCTTGATTTTTTTCGTCAAGAATAATTTTTAAATTTTCAAGTTTAAAATTGGAGGTCTTGCTTCTTTTCAGCCATTTAATGACCATGACAATAAAGACAAATTTAATTGTATAATGCTCAATATGGCCATAGTAACAAGAACCAGTAGACTTGCTCATTAAGTCACATTCTTGACTATGGAGAGTAATAGATGATGCTTCAGATTTTGTAGCATTCAGAAGACGAGATTATTGGTTCACTTACTTTCATATTTATACCAGTTGGTATATTTGAGATTTTCATTTGTTTTAGTTTTATGCAGGGCAGATCATTTATTGCCCAGGGAATTAATTTTCTGTTTTCTTAGTATTAAGATGAGTCTGTGGAAATACTATATCTAGAATATTATTTTTTATTGTTACTATGTATTTAATTCTCCCATTTAACACTACCTTTAAAGCCACTCTGGGGAAGATTAAAATATTTATCTTGCCTCTTCTACTGCCTCTAATTTTAATTGTTTTTATATACCGCTAATTTTCTAAATAGAATTAAATTATATTTTTTTGACATAGCTCTGATTAAAATATTAACTTTAAAGGAGGCATTTTAATCCAAAATTTAAAATTTTTTGGTAGGTCTCTGTGTTGACAAGTGTTCAGTTTGTACTTTAATCTATAATACATTAATCAGTTCATAAGTATGTTATAAAAACATTTTAATGTACCTCAGTTAATCTGTTGGCTAGTGCTAAACCTCCGAACCTTAATGTAAACAATTTATTTCCAGAGCTTTTTTCAAAAGAATGTAAAATCTATAATATGATATGAGTGTTCATAGCAGATTAAATCTATTTCTAGTGGTACAGTCTAACTACCTTTTAAAAACAAACCAATTAATTGGCTTTTAAAATTTTGCTTTAAATGCACAAAAATAAAATTCAATATATTGCTGCATAAACAAAAACAAAACAAAATTTTTGTTTTAAAAATTTGATGATTAAAAGCATTGGTAAATAAAATTTATTCAGTTTAACCTTTTAAAAAGTTTTGCTAATATATTTACTACAAATGAATGCTAATATGTTCAAAACAAAACTATCAAAAGATCTAGTAATGCTTGCATAGTGATCTTTAACTTAGGATACACTTGCGATACACTTGCATTCCTTGGGATATGAAGTCTTTCCAAGGAGTAAGAGAGGATTTGTAGTTTTAAGACAATTCGTTTTCAGAACTATTTTTTCTATGTGTTCTTTATTATAATTGATTTTTGTTACAAAAAATTGTGTTTTACCAAAGAAACACATAGTTCTTATGCATCCTAAAATCTGATTTGGCATACTCCTTCAGGTTGTAAAATCTCTTGGGCACCAACAAAGGAGAGCATTTTGAAATACTGGAGTCAAAACATTTTGAAATATTGGTTATATTGAGCATGTTATATAGATCTTTTGATTACCAAGTTACTGGTATTTCCAATTCTTTAGTTTCAACAAAATTGAAAGAAAACTTTTCATTTAGTTAAATAAATTTAAAAAATTAGTTTGGGTTGGATGAACACTGATGTTTGGCATGTGTATTAGGGTAGACATTTAAAGAACTGAGTGACAGTGTTGTAACCAATTTTTCTATCCCCCTCTACTTAGATATTATAATTAAGGTTTCTCAGCTCATACATCTGTAAAAATCATAAGTAGGGAAAGAGACCCATTCTCTTTCTAGCAATAGAAAATATTTATTGATCCAGGAGTAAAAATTACGATTTGAATAGGGAGAGAAAATATTGAACAATAATACAAGAGCTCTGGTATCATAGTGGTTACTTTGTTGATCTGCTAACCATAAGGTCCGAAGTTCAAAGCCACCAGCTGCTCTATGGGTGAAAGAAGGAGCTGTTCTATTCCTGTAAAGAGTTACTGTCTAAGTCACTCACAGGCACAATTCTACACTGCCCTGTAGAGTCACGATGTGTCAGGATCCACGCGGTGACAATGAGGAGAATATGTAATGTAAATTAACATGGTAAATTTTTAGCACAAATTTTTTCCTTTAACTGTAGGGTTATCATGAGTTGTAATGGACCTAAAGACAGTGAGTTTGGGTTTTTTGTTGTTTTTTTTTTTAAATGAAAAATCCCAAACATAAATGTATTAGACAGTTCTCTAGAGGAGCAAAAGCTGTGACGTGTGTATATATATTTAATAGACTGAAGACTTTTTCAGATGCACCTGATTTCATGGGCTAACCAAACCAAGATTAGCAGGTCAAATGGTAGGCTGTTTGCTTATGAGCCAAGAGATAAGTCAGATGTATGATTCAGAAAGAACGAGCCTTGCCAAAACATCCATACAGGCTGCCACACCCCTAGGGAAACGGATTTTCCCCATATTGGCTTCTTGCATCAGATTGCAAAATGTTAAGATGATTATGTTATGATATGTTATGGAAGAGCAATCCAGTATCTGCCAAACCACAGAGAATCACGTTAGCCTGGTAAACATATACTAACAGTCATCACAGTATACAAAGTAGCATAACTAGCCTCTGTGGAATAGCTTCACTTTAAAAAACATCTATTCCTCTCCCCCTTTGCCATCCCCCCCACCCCCTTGATGGTAATGATAATAATTTTACTACTTTTGTATTCTGGGGGAAGGAGAAATTAGTGTGTGTGTGAGTGTGTGTGTGTGTGTGTGTGTGTGTGTGTGTGTGTGTTGCCAACAGTTTTGCAAGTAAAATTATAAGATATTTTATTTGGTAGTTAAGTCCTTTATATCCCTGCGGTGTATGAATTCTTTACAAGGGGTACAGGAACAATGTCACTTCCAAGATAGATAAGAAAAATGAACATTAATCAAATGCTGCCACATTTAAACGATAATTTTTAGGAGAGATTTTCTTGAGTTAATAGACAGTAATCCAAATATTTTATCTTCCCCCATTTTTGTAATCTGAGTAGGATTTTTAAGTGGTTTACTCTAATTGTTACATAATCACAAACAAATACCAGTTGTTTCTTAAAAACCAAATAGAAGGAAAACTTAATTCTACTTTAATTTAGTAAGGGGAAATTTAGACCAAGTGTATGATATACCCTTGATTTGAAATAGGGTTTTGGTTTTCATACTGAAAATGACAACTAGTAAGGAAAATTAGTTTTACAGGGCATAATTTTAGCCAAAGTTTACTTTAGCAGTTTATCCAGTAATTAATCCATATGTCCTTTTTCAAAAGAGTTAGTTTTTTATTTTTGTGCTTTTCAAAGGTTGAAGGGTTTTTTTCTGGTTTAAATGTTGTTAAATATTTTACAGCATTAGGATCTATGGAATATTTTGACAACTGCAACAGTTCAATGAAGTTGGTAATTTCTTTTAATTATTTTTCATTGAACCGCTTTGGAGTGTATACCTTTTTACATGGTGTTTTATAAGGAAAGAAAACTTAAAATATGTCAAAGCGTATTTTGTACTTAGGAAAAAATATATAGATTGATTACAATATGTCTAAAGTGAACAACTTTATATTGTTTAGTCTTCGCTACTGCTGTTATGATGACATAGTGTAGGGTTTCTTTCAGTTACTGATTATAAATGTGTGACTGTGTTATCTGCCCTCCAATAAATTGATGTTTTGGCTTTCAGATTTTCAGCCACAACTTCATCAACTTGAAAGTGGAAAAATGAACCTGATTTTACACAATTAAATATTATACTCATACAGGTTCCCCTCCTTAGTAAAGTGTAATATTTTGGTTCTTTTGAGGATAACATGTAAAAAGAGTACAGTTTTTAAAAAAACTTTATTTGCCAAATTACTTTTTTTAAACCTGTTTTTAAAATTAGAGATGTATTGTTTCTATTGGGTGCATATCACCAATTAATACGTTTGATTTCAGATCTACAACTTACTGCTTTGTAAACTTCGCCGAGGTAAAATGAAACCATTTGGTTACTTGAAATGGTGTATGTTACGTTGATTTTCCTTATTGACATTGTGGTAGCTAACATGTCGGAGATAGAAATGCTGAAACAATACATCTTCCATGATTTGAATTGGCATAATGCAAAGCATTATTGTACTTACTTTTTTAGATAATATAGAATAAAACTTTAAATTTTTTAAGTCAGGTATATAGCAAGCAGAATTTTTTTCTGATCTAGTTAAGTATGCCCAAAATGTTAGTTTATGCTAGAATTATAAAAGATTAGTCTGCAACATCACTCATTTTTCTAACACTAATATTGGTATAACTTTATATATGTAGATAGAATGTTATTAATTGAAAATTATAATATATGTATATACTTAATTATTTTCTAAGGGTGAAACTTTATTTTAAGTTTTTATAGTGCAAAACTAAGTAAATAGTATATAATTTAGCAGATTGTATGAAGCCGTGAAATCGAATTGGGGTCAGGTGTGTTTTAAATTCTGTAACTTTGGGTTGAGTAAAGATATACTTAAAATAAAGCATTCCCTTTGTAAGTCAGATCAATCCTCATATATTGGTGCTAATGAAAGAGTGTTTATGTCAGTACTAAATTATTTTAGAAGTATTTCCTAGATTTAAAAGTACTAATGCAGTGTGTCAATTATAATTATACCAGTTTGAAATTTTTGACAATTAGCTTACAATTTAACTGTAGTGGTGTCTAAACTAATGTATTTATGTCTCGTTTTTCTGCAGCAAGGAGTTAATAATGCTGAGAAATTTGACTATGTAAGTGGAATTTAAAATTCAGTTTTCTTGTCACATTCTTTACATATTAGGCTTTTGGTTACTGATACGTTCTACTTTTGGTTTATAGGTGATGCAGTTCTTGAATAAGATGGCTGGTAATGAATATGTTGGATTCAGTAATGCAACGTGAGTCTGATTTATGACGTAGCGGAAGAAGAGGCTACCTTAAATTAATTTTAAAAGTCGAGCTTGTAGAATGTAACTTTCAATACTGTTTCGTTAACTTCATTTGTTCCTTGTGTTAGCCCAGGTCATTGGTAAATCAATAATATTTAAGATGTGGTCATTACAAGGAAATAAGGGGAACATTTAAAAATGCTTGAGTAGTTTTAGCTAGGTCCTTGTGGGTAGTCATAGAAGGCACCTCTAGCTTAATTCAGATTATTGCTTTTTCAGTTTTCTCTGCCTAGCAGACCCGGCTAACCTTTCTCAATCTCTTCTTGATATTACTCCAAGTCAGTTTTTATTCAGATACATGACCCCAATTCAGTTTGCAAGTTTACAGAAAAATTAAAGAAAAGAATAAACAAAGAATATCTACAACTTTGATTTATGTGCTCTGATTAATACTTAGTTTCATTTACTTTTCACAGTTTATCTGTTTAGATAAATATGAATATCTCTATGTAAACATTGCATGTAACTATCAATGATGTAACCAATGCCATGAAGTTTTTTCCAACTCATATTGACCGTATAGGAGTAGAACTTAGGGTTCCCAAGGTGGTAATGTTTACAGAATCCCACTGCCACATCTTTCTTTTGTAGAATGGCTGGTATGTCCGAATCAATCTTGGAGTTAGCAGCCAGGCACTTAGGCACTTACACTACTCAGGCTCCTTATGTAAATATACATATAACACATACATTCAATTTACCCCCACCCCCAACTATTTGATCTTGTTGTAAACATTGACGTTTAACTCAGCACATTAGAATAAGGACAGCCAACTATATAACCGTAATTAATGCACTTGAGAATATAATTTTAAAATACAGTATTAATCAATACTTGAAATGTCCCTGACCACTAGTCATTTTATTCTATTTATTTTTTAACTTTTTATTGTGAGTTAGGTGAATGTGTATAGAGTAGATTGTCAGTTTTACATTTTAAAAACTCATACCATGTCGCTTAATTCATCTATTAGAATCCCCTCAATGTGCCAACCCTGTTCCAGTTTCTCCCTGTGGTGCCTGTTTCAGTTCCTCCTTCTCGCCTAACTTTCTGGACATTGTCTTTGGGTAGATGCTGTACCTTTGATCTTAAATAGTGGATTGTTCTGTAACAGGAGTGGGTTCACCGGAGTTCCAGCTTGGAGGTGTGGCTGCAAAGTGACCTCCAAAGTTCTGTCCTCTGCCTTCTGGAAACTTGTATGCTGATATGCCAGGTGTCCCTCACACGCAACCTGCCTCAGTTGGTACATGCTAGACATTATTTCCAATCTTGGCTTCGGGGATCCTTCAAGTAGGCTGTGCTAGAAATCCAGGCTTGGTACCAACTTAGCCCTCACTTTTCTCTTTGTAGTCGATTGGAAAAGATGCCCTACTATTCCATTTGTATCACTACCTACTAAGTTCAGGCTTCTTACAGCTGTCATTGAAGTAGCTTTATAGACACACTCATCTTTTCTGTTTCTCCTTTCCCAAGCTGAGTCAGAATGCCTTTCTAAAATAGAAATATGAAAAGGTAACGGTGTCTTGGAAGCTGCAAGCTTATCTTGGCTAAACAGTTGTATTCTGAGCATGGTAACCTGTTGACTTTCCTAATAATGTGTGTTTGGCAGAGAGAGGGGAGCTGTTGGCAAGGCCTCTAGGCTTTCATGTTGTATGTAGTCAGGAGTGCCACTTAGCTACTTACATGGCTCCTTTTAAATTTTCTTGTCTTTTCTCCGTAAACCCTGTGTTCCAAATGTATCAGAATATTTGTTATTCTTCAGTGAAGTTTTGTCTCTTTTGCCTTTTTAACTTTGATCATACTTATTGGAATTGCCACAAATGTTTATCCTCATAAATCAGTTGCTTATTGACAAAATACCCACTACTCCTGTCGAGTTTAGTGTCTTTATATTGTTCTTTGCTGTAAAAATTAAACTATAGGATAATCACATTTTTTAACATGATATAAATAAATATAAGAATTTTTTTCTCCCTCTTAGGTTTCAGTCTGAAAGAGAAAGTGGAGATCGGAATTTTGCAATAGGATATTACTTGAAAGAAAAAAAGGTTTTAATTTTTTTGTTCCTATTTGAAATGATGTTTTTATTTAATATACTATAAATGTGTATGTTAAGAACTGAACAGTAACCATTAAGCAACTGTCTGTCAGAATGTAAAGTGTAGAGATTTTACAAAGCGTCCTTGAGCCCGTGCTATGAACTTGTTTAACAATACTTTAAGTTTTGACTAGTTATATTAATACATATTCTGCTAGATGTTTAGCCCTTTCTCCCCAAAAGTATAATACTTGTTTATTGTTGCTTGTTATTTGATTTTTAAATTTTAAATGGTTCAGTTACATGATATATGAATTATGAATATTTGTTAGCATTAAATTGGAAATAATTTATGTGATGTTATTTTTATTGGCTACACCCTTTTCTTTTATAGGTTACATTATATTTTTAACTGTTGATTTATTTTTTCAGTGTTTTCCAGAAGGCACAGACATGGTTGGTATATTGGACTTCTATTTCCAGGTAATTTACTTTCACTATATAAACTGTATATAAATGGGCATATCACTTATTACAGAATACAAATCTCTCTGAAATCTTTACTCTAGACCAAAAGAAAATACATTTTCCATTGAGGGCATTTAAAAAAAAAATGCCCTAAGTAAAACACCCAGGTACCCATGTTTCCTAAAATTTATGCCTTAGAATGTTGTAAGGAAAAATTTTCTGAAACATGTGTATGAAATGTCTTAGATAATACATAATCTCAGAAATTGGTTTCCCCTAAGCTCTATTTTATTAGCTTTTACATTTTCTTTAGAAGAAGGTGTGTGCCTTCATATTTAGCAGTGTAAAGTGGCAGTATCTCAGTTGATTTGTTATCTTTTATAAATTATTAGTACTATATTCTAGCTTAACTGTTGCTAGGAAAATAATTGTCTTGGTCATTTCTATAGTCACATAGTAGGTTTTATCCTTAGGTAAAATACCTCTCTATGTACATGGAGAGGGGTACATTCACATACTGTTGGGCTATAGTATTGAATTCCATTTCAGATAGCCTTCCTGAATACCCTCCCACATGCATATTTTCAGATCAGTTCATTTTCATAGAATTTACACCATTGGTACCACTGCCTGTATTTAAAGCTAAAGTAGGCCATATTGCTGCACTATCTTGTTGACCTTACATTGGACTCTTTTTGTTTTTAAGATGCTTTGATTTTAGCTTTTCTATAATCTTAGAGAAGTTGAAAAGGAGGTTCATAATGTAGATTTTGATGAACACAGTCACCTGATCATATGACTGAAGAACTAGAAATATACTACATCTATATCTGTCTCCTTATCCTGTGCCATTTCTACCAGATTATTTGAAATGATAGTCTTGTTAGCAAACTAAATAGTGCGTAAATCTACACATTGTCAATTTGAAGCACCATGCATCAGAATCCAGAGATTATCTATTTAAAATCCAATCTCTAGTATCACCACTTACTAATCACGTGACCTGATTTCAGTTGCTGAGCTGTAGTTTCATTATCTGTGGCACATACCAGGCCTGTCTTTCCAGATGACAATGATATGAAATGAAGTATGTTCTTAACCCATTGCTATGGCATTGATTCTGATTCACTGGGATCCTACCAAGTACAGTTTCCAAGGCTGTCAATCTTTATGGAAATGACTGCCACTTCTTTTTCCTACAGAGCAGCTGGTGGGTTCATACTGCCTCTCTTTCAGTTAGCAGCCTTAATATTCAACTGAACCATCAAGGCCCTTATATCCAAACCCACTGTCATCAAGTCAGTGTGACTCACAGCAACCCCCTGTGTGTTTCCGAGACTGTTTATGGGAATAGAAAGCACACTCTTAGTCTCAAGGAGCTCCGGGTGGTTTTGAACTGCTAACCATGCATACCGCAACCCCACTCGAAAACACTGCCACCACAGCTCCTTCTTTATAACTTAGGATCTAACCATTCATATTTCTGTAGTTAAGGGTTAAACTCAAAAGATAATCATAGAAGCTATGCTTATTTTTGAGAAGGGCTGTATCTAATTGAATTTCCATCATGATATCAGAAAGTTCCCTTCAGATGGGGCTTGTCAAATTAGGTTTATACCACCTTATGAAAAACATAATTCCAATGTTAATACTAAATATTTATAGTAAGTTCAATATGCTTGGCACTTCTGAAGCTGGAAGAACTGAAGAAAAAGTTCAAACTTTAAAGGTTGCAATACTGAAAGATTCAGTGGGCAAGATGTTGAATGACACTGGGAGTATCAAAAGAAGATGAGAGGAACACACAGAATCTCTATAACAAAAAGAATGTGGTCAATATTTAAACAATGATGAATGTAGAATATGGTCAAGAAGGGCCACTGGTGCTGAAGAAAGAAGTCCAAGCTGCACGGACTGCATTGGATAAAAACAAGTCTTTATCAGACAGTGTAAGATATGACAGACTAATACTAACTTATGAAGATGAGGGGTTCATGAGGGAGTGGGGAGTGAGGGAGGGGAAAAACGAGGAGCTGGTATTAAGGGCTCAAGCAGAAAGCAAATGTTTTGAGAATGATGATGGCAACACATGTACAAATGTGCTTGACACAATGGATGTATATATGGATTGTGATAAGAATTGTACAAGCCCCCAATAAAATGATTTTAAAAAACAACAAATCTCTTGAGGATTGGTGAAATAGCAATTGAGATATTTCAACAAATGGATGCAACCCTGGCATTCCAAGGAAAGATGACCCAGCAGCATTGGGAAATTAGCAAACAGTGTCAGAATAGGACTTGGAATGACATCATTGCTGATGTCAGATAGATCTGGCTGAAAGTATCAGAAAGATGTTTACCTGTACTTAGTGTGAATCATAACAAATAATGGATAACATTGCAAAGAATGGGAATTTTAGAGAATTTTTTTATGCTTACACAAAAACTTCTCTTTAGACTAATAGGCAGTCATTCAAGTAGAAGAAAGGGATATTGCATGGTTTAAAATAGGAATGATGTATGTTAGGGTTATATTTGTTTACTATACTTACTAATTGAGCAAATCTGAGAAACTGATCTATATTTTGATACAAGTAACCGGTATATGGTGGTTTGGGTACCAGTTGTGTCTTCCTGTCAAAATGTAGTATAGCACACTATGCTAATTTTTTTAACATGGTGTAAAGCAAAGAAGAAAGTACTTGTAATTTATGTAGAATTTTTTTGTGTGCATTCCCAGGCTCTAAAAGCCACCCAAAGTTAATAGTGACATACCATACAGACACAGTTCAGAGATACCAAGACTGGGTGCTAAGACCCTATGTGTAGTTCCTGGGAAAGGAGTATGTGCTGTCACTCCAGCTACTTAGGACATGCCGCCCTTTAGCGGCTCCTGCAAACCAAGGGTTTACTATGAGGTTTTCTTTTTGCCCATTTTTTTTTTTTTAACATTGTATTAGGGGCTCATACAACTCTCATCCCAATCCATACACACATCAATTGTGTAAAGCGCATTTGTACATCGTTTCTCAACATCATTCTCAAAACATTTTCTCTCCATTTAAACCCCCAACATTAGGTCCTCATTTTTCCCCTCCCTCCCCGCTTCCCCCTCCCGCATGAGCCCTTGATAGTTTATAAATGGGTATTTTGTCATATCTTGCCCTGTCCGATGTCTCCCTTCATCCACTTTTCAGTTGTCTGTCCCCCAGGGAGGAGGTCACACACAATTCCATGTAATCGGTTCCCTCTTTCCTACCCATTCTCCCTTTACCCTCCCTGTTTTGCCACTCACACCACTGGTCCTATAGGGCTCATCCATCCTGGATTCCCTGTATTTTCAGTTCCTATCTGTACCAGTGTACCTCCTCTGGTCTAGCCAGTCTTGCAAGATTGAATTCGAGTCATGGCAGTGGGAGCGGGGAGGAAACCTTTAGGAACTAGAGGAAAGTTGTATTTCTCATCATTGTTACATTGCACCCTGACTGGCTCATCTCCTCCCCGAGACCCCTATGCAAAGGGATCTCCAGTGGCCTACTAATGGGCTTTGGATCTCCACTCCGCACTCCCCCCATCCTTCACTATGGTAAGATTTTTTGTTCTGATGATGCCTTACACCTGATCCCTTCGACACCTCGTGGTTGCATAGGCTGGTGTGCTTCTTCCATGTGGGCTTTGTTGCTTCTGAGCTTGATGGCCACTTGATTACCTTCAAGCCTTTAAGACCCCAGACGCTATACTTTTTGATAGCCGGGCACCATCAGCTTTCTTCGCCACATTTTTTTTGCCCATTTTTTCATGATTTTTTAAAATCATTTTTTGGGGGGTTCTTACAGTTTTTATCAGAATCCATTTATACATCCATTGTGTCAAGCACATTTATACATATGTTGCCCTCATTTCTTTTATTTTTATTTTATTGGGGGCTTGTACAGCTCTTATCATAGTCCGTACATCCATCCATTGTACCAACCATTAAGCATACTTGTACATATGTTGACATTATATTCAAAAGATTTTCTTTGTACTTGAGCCTTGGTATCAGCTTATTTTTACCCTCTCACTCACGAACCCTTCATAATTTATCTTTTTTTTCCATATCTTATACCAGTGGCTATCAACCTTTCTAATGCCGTGACCCTTTCATACAGTTCCTCATGTTGTGGTGACCCCAACCATAACATTATTTTCATTGTTACTTCATAACTGTAATTTTGCTACTGTTATGAATCATCATGTAAATATCTGATAGGCAGGATGTATTTTCATTGTTACAAACTGAACATAATTAAGGCTTAGTGATTAATCACAAAACAGTTATTATATATTGTGAAATATTTATTTCTAATGACAAATAAATGAAATTTTGTCTTGAAGCATGGGTAACAGTCTTCACGCTGGGTAGTTGTATGTGGGTATGTCTGCATGTGGGCGTACCCGCCTGGAGATGGATAGAGGAGCGGTGTCTCGGTTCCTAAGACCATCAGAAATAAGTGTTTTCCAATGGTCTTAGGCAACCCCTGTGAAAGGATCCTTTGACCCCCAAAGGCGTCGCGACCCACAGGTTGAGAACTGCTGTCTTACACTGACCGCTGTCTCCCTTCACCCACTTTTCTGTTGTCTATCCCCCTGGGAAGGGGTTATATGTAGATTATTGTGATCAGTTCCCCTATTCTCCCACAGCCTTCCCCTTCCCCTCCTGGTATCTCTACTCTCATTACTGGTTCTGAGGCATTTAGCTGTCCTGGATTCCCTGGGTTGCAAGCTCTTATCTGTACCAGTGTACTTGCTCTGCTCTAGGCCAGATTTGTAAGGTAAAATTGGGGTCATGATAGTGAAGGGGAGGAAGCATTAAAGAACTAGAGGAAAGCTGTATGTCTCATCCGGGGTATACTGCACCCCGACTGGCTTGTCTCTTTTTTGTGACCCTTCTGTGAGGGGGTGTCCTCTTGTTTACAGATGGGCTTTGGGTCTCCACGCTCCCCCTAATTCACATTGATATGGACTTTTTGTTTTGGATCTTTGATGCCTAATACCTGACCCTGTTGACACCTCATGATCACACCGGCTGGTGTGCTTCTACCAAGTGGGCTTTGTTGCTTCTCAGCTAGATGGCCACTTATTTATCTTCAAGCCATTAAGACCCCCAGACCCTATATCTTTTGATAGCTGGGCACCATCAGCTTTTTTCGCCACATTTGGACCTGTTTTTCATAAAGACTAAAATCCTCTCTTGATTTATTTGGGTAGCGAAACAATTACTAATGAAGGTCCTTTATACACGTGAAGTGGCATATATAGCAAACTTTGGGAAATAGGGAGTACTTGTGCCAATAAGGACCAGTTTCCAGAGATGGAGATCATGCTTAGAAGATTGGTGAAAAGAGGAACATCTTCAACACCACCAGTTGGGAGGATGGTACAAGACAGGCAGTGTTTCAGGCTGTAGTACATAAGGTCACTGAGTCACAACTGACTCTGGCACCTCAAAACAGGAACTGATATTTGGAAATTAAAATTTTTTTGTTTCATTTAAAAAAATCTTTATGATTAAACTGACCGTTTGACACATCAAAATAAACAATAAAAGTGTTAGAACTTTGGCCGATTGAAACCTTTGGAGTTTCTTCATGTTTTATTTTAAAATTCCTTTGAAATAAAGATTTCTGATTTGTGTGAAAGAGCAAATACAGTATATTAGAAATCAACTTAATACTGAAAATAATATGAACAACACTTTTAGAAGTCACTTTGTTTCTGTTTCAGCTTTGCTCCATTGAGGTGACTTGTGAGTCAGCTAGTGTGATGGCTGCAACGCTGGCTAATGGTGGTTTCTGTCCAATTACCGGTGAAAGAGTATTGAGCCCTGAAGCAGTTCGAAATACCCTGAGTTTGATGCATTCCTGTGGCATGTATGATTTCTCAGGGCAATTTGCTTTTCATGTAAGTAATTATTAATCTTTCTATTCTCTGGCAAGAATCTAGTGTGGAGTGGTTCTCTTAAAAATACAATTTGAACTTTGTTTTTAAGGCTGTACATTAATTTTTTAGAGACTTGTTTTTAAGGTTAATTTGTTATAGAATTATTAGGTACCATAGTTAAAGTAGTCTCTCAGATATTCTCAAGAAGTTGAAATTTTAATTTCTAGAACCATATCATTTCAACTTTTAAGGCATTTCAGTGTACAAGGTTAGTACAGATGTCCTGTATTTTTCATTGTTAGCATTTAGCAATTACATACCTAAAGTTCAAGAAGAGTTTATAGATCTGATGTTTAACACTTTGGGCACAACCATAGATGTTTTAAAGGACTGAGTGTATATTAAAGTTAAAACCTTACCAAAAATATACTCTGAAAAAAATATATATATATACTCTGTTGTATGTTTTACACTTATAAAATGTCCAACTCATTACTGCTATTCCAATGGTTTGTGACCCTAAAGCATAGTAGAACTACCCCAAAGGGTTTCCAGGCTGTAATCTGCAGAAGAAAATTCCATGTATTTCTTGATAGGATTAAGCCACCAACCTTTGAGCTGTCATTAACTGTATGTGCCAAGACTCCATTGTAAAATGGACTCCTTTGTAAGATGTCTAGATTTTCTTATCTGATTCTGATAGGTAAAGTCGAAGGACTTGGGTGGCACGGTAGGTTAAACATTGGGCCACTAACTCTATGGTAAGTGACTGAACCCATCAGTTGTGGCTGTATGTTCCCACGGAATTGACATTCTCAGAACCTATAAGGAACAGTTCTACATAGTCCTATATGTAGTGGGAATGGATTTTTTGGACAATTCATAATATACTTCTGAAACCTTTTAATCTGGACATTTCACAAACAAAAAAGAGATTTCTTAACAAATTCAATGCATTCATCACTGACCTTCCTGAATTATGTTGTTAATTACATTTATTCCATTTTCCCTTATATTTCTTGTAAATTGGTAGATCCAGTGCAGGTGGTTTCTTGTTTTGTTTATTTTTGTACGGGATTACCTCATAGGCACGCTTCATTTGAGGTACTCAGTATCGAAATACCCATCATCCACTAATGAACAGTGTTCCAGTGACATTAATTTTGTCTCCTAGCAATAAGTGTTGTATAATGTAGCATATAGGGTTTACATAACATGAACATAATGTTTCTTTGAAGAGAATTATTTGACTTATCATTTTTCAGACATTTCTCTGACAATGTATCACAGATAATTTGGGAGGAAAGACATATTTCACTGTTGTCCAGTTGTAAACTTTTATTGAAAATAATTTTATATTTAAAAGAAGTACATGTTCATTTTAGAAAAATTAGATAATTAAAAAAAAGAAAGATAAAGGAAAAACATTCATAAACTATAACATAGATATAATGTACATAACTCTTGGATTATATCTTCAAAATACTTTCATATAATTTAAGTATATCTCAAACTGTCTTTCCTTTATTATTTTATAAAAGGTCAGTAGATACCTCCAGTCTTCTTTTTAATATGGATTTCTAGGGTATGAATATATTTTATATTTTATTAACCAAGCCCTTATTCTTTTTGTGGACATTGTCTCCACAATATTATTGACATGTAATTCACATATCATACATATCAGTAGTTTAAACATTTTAAGAAGAGTTGTACAATTATTATAATCAATTTTAAAACATTTTCTTCTGTCTTGTATTCATTATTATTTCCTCCCCATTTCCCCCAAACCTTCCCTCCCCATAAACTATTAATCCAGTTACTGTCTCTATATATTTATCTGAGTTTCATATAGAGAAAAACATTTAAGAATAAAAAGCAGAAGACCCAATTACAAAATAGAAAAACCTCCACTGAAAAGGTAACAGAAAATAATAAAAACTAGAACAAATTAAAAATGGGTGAAAGGGAGAAAAACTGCTAAGTCTTAAACTATAACCCACCGGTAACTACATGTGCATTAGTCCAATTTCAAATACACTTTTATAGCAAGGCTACTCATATCCCTTTTTGGTTAATGGTCAGAGGGAATTCACTGAAGGCTTAATCCAAGTGGGGACCCTGCAAATGGATTTTGGACTTCCACTGTCATCCATGCCCTTCTGAAAATTGGAGGCTCAGAATTTAAGTTCTAATATGGTTTCCTCCTCTTGGATTGGTTGTGGGTTTTATTATTTGCAATCCTTTGGATCCCCCAGGTTGATATATTTCTTCTATGTGGACTTAACCGTTACCTCACTTTACATGGCTGTTTTGAGGCAAGTCTTTAAAATTCCAGATGCTCTAGTCTAATAGCCAGGTATCTTCTGGGGTTTTTTTTTGTTTTTTTAACCACACTTCTCGATAGCACCCGTATTTTCAGCGGGCAGGCTAAAGTAGGGCCGTGCCATAAGAACTGTCATAATTGTTCTTAAATTAGGGATATGATTACGCATGGGCTGAAAATCCATTTATCTATGTTTTGTATATGTCCTTGGTCCATTTTAGAAACATTATCCTTTTATTTGGGAACATTGTAAATCATCCCTTTAGGGCATGTGGTACTTCTAGTGATAGGATCAATAGTTTAGCTATTGTGGTAGAATTCTAAATACTACTGGGATAACTTATTTTAAAATGGTGACATAAGTGTGTTTCCCACCCCACCCCCAACTTTTTTTTTTTTTTAGGTTGGTCTTCCTGCAAAATCTGGAGTTGCTGGGGGCATTCTTTTGGTTGTCCCGAATGTGATGGGCATGATGTGCTGGTCCCCTCCTCTGGACAAGATGGGCAACAGTGTTAAGGGAATTCATTTCTGTCATGTAAGCATATTTTCTTAATGAAAAAAATAATGGTCAAATAAGCTGAGCCATCCATTGATTCTCTTTTGTACCCGTCCATTTTTTTTTTAATGCTTGTTTTTCTAGCTGTCCAGTTGCCGGCATGTTCCAGAGACTCTCAGACAACTCCTATAAAATCATTCTCACAAGTTGTGTGGTGTTTTAGAATTTTCAGTTGTAATTTGGTTTTCGAGGCTTTGCAAAAGATTCAAAGCTTGGGGGGGAAATTAACTGTATATACTCGTGTATAAGCTGAGTTTTTCCGGCACATTTTTAATGCAGTAAAATCAGGTGCCTTAACTGATATTCAGGTTGGCTTATATCCGAGTATATGCGGTAAAATCCAATGCGGTTGAAGAATAATTACATGTAGTATTAAATTAAAAAATAAATGACGCTTGGGGGAGGTGGGGTGCCAGCCCCCACCGCTAATACTACTATTACTCAACGGGTTCAGTAATACTACTTCTGGGTTCAGTAATGCACAATTGTACGGTTGAGATATATAAGCATTATATTAAAGTCATTGAGAGCATGAGAGACAATACAATAATACAGTCAGGCATGATACATAGCAACATTGCTCACCTCAGCCCAGCTTGGTCCATGTGGAGAGGGGGAAGGGAAGGAGGGGAAGGGAACAAGGGAGAGGGGAGTGACCAGTGAGTGAGCAGCAAGGAGCTCAGGGTCAGAGAGAGAAGTCCTGCTGACTCACACCTATATACCTTTTGGGGGCAATCCAGCCCACTAATTACAGGTAAAGACATACATCACAGGAAGGGGCTGCACTATAGGTTACACAGCAATGAGAGGGTGGTCTAGGGGGTGGTCTCTGGGTCTCCATAGGAACATTATCAGTAGGGTGCAAACCCCTCCTACAGGAGCCTGTCCATTGTCCCCAGAGGCAGGGAGCAGGCCCACCCCTGTGGAGGGATGAGACAGCAGTCTGGCAACTGATTCCCTCAGGGGAGGGAATGCCTGCGCATCTGACCTCCCCCCACAATTACAGTTTATTTTAGCACCTTTAATCCACATGACTGAGTGATTTTATTTATAAATTACTTTTTATATAAGTATATAGTTGCTTTTATATAAAATCTTTGGCAGAAATAGGTACGACCTTTATTTACGTTGGTGATATGTAATTCTAAATATCAACTGCAGGTTGGAGAGGGCTATAAGCAAAAGGAACTGACTTCTTAGAAGTGAAGCTACTCTTAACTCAAACCTAGTGCCAATGAGCTGATTCTGACCCATAACAACCCTCGAGGGCAGAATGGAAGTGCTGCCTAGGGTACCCAGGGCTGTCGGTCTTTCTGGCAGCAGAAAGCTTGTCCTATGGGCAGCTGGTGGGTTGGAATTGCTGGCCTTGCAGTTGGTAGCTCAATGTGAACTGACACAACCACAAGGCTTCCCGGCTCTTGTCTAGGGCCATAGTTTATATTTTATGAGGTTTCCCAATTCTCGCTAGTATTTAAGCATCGGCTTTTATTTATATTTAGTATTTCCTCAAGCCTGCTTTGAGTACCATATTTTTCCTTCAGACTCTTCCAATTAAAATTACGATTTACTTTTCAATTTTATAAATATTACAAACTAGAGAATGATTTGAAGTCATATGGAATGTACAGTATAAAGTATAATATAACTATAATGTTATGTTTTTATTATGCTTTACAATCATTTAATATCTTTTGATAGAAGAATTCTTTCATTTGGCCTGTTTAGTCATGATTTTATAGAATATGTTAGTTAGACAGTTTGAGTGGCTGAGGTCTGGTATAAGCCAAGCTCAAAACTTGTTTGCATTTCCTATTCTAATTTCAGTTCTCTTCTCAGTGTATGATATTGCTCTGCTAAAATGCAGTGTTGAGTTCTGTGAGATGGGGTTACCATAATTTGTTGGAACACAATTAATTAATAGCCAGTGCACAGCCAGTTTCTCATTCATGTTCTGTTTGACTATTTACAGGATCTTGTTTCTCTCTGCAATTTCCATAATTATGATAATTTGAGACACTTTGCAAAAAAGCTTGATCCTCGAAGAGAAGGTGGTGATCAAAGGGTAAGGAAATCTTTTACTTCAAATTTTAGAAAATGAGATTGGGTTGCTTAAATAAAACAATTGTTTTAGTGTTAGCATACCTTCCCTAATCAAAAATAAGTATAAAAAAAAGTATTAGCATTTCATCCTAGACCAATAGTACACAGATATTGAATATTGTTGCTTTATTAAGAGCAGGGTCCCTCCTCCAGTTTTAAGCAATATTTTTAGAATTAATTCTTAGTAAAGAAGCCACAGTGAATAGTGCTAAAGCTATTAGTGTAACTAAAAAGAAAGTCATGCTTTTTATTCATGTTTATCAGTTATAGTCCTGAGCTGAAGTCTATTTTAATTCGTTAATTCCTATGTAAATGAGTATATGAATGGAGAAGGGATGTATAGTATTAGTGAGAAACTTTATGAAGCCTCATTAAAATTTTTTGTAGTATTGTCCTATAAAAGTTTTTAGTGTGCTATTTTTGTTACTCATATTATAAAATAGTGTTTGTTAGCAGTGGATTTAGCGTCATATTGTACACATGTTGTACACTTTAAAAAATGTTTTGGAGCTAGTATTAAGAGTTAAATTTTAAATTTCTTGGACAAGAATGTGGATTGTATAGTTCATTGGACCAAGGGACATGTATGGAGAATTTTCATTCCACTCTTTTGCATATCATATAGAAAATGTTAGTAAAATTATCTATAAAGAAATTTAAAGCTAAATATTAAAATATTTTAATACACGCTAAGTAAATTTTTCTGTCATTAATTTCAATCTAAGTAACTTCTGATAACGTGAGAATTATACAAAGCCTGGCAGCATAAAAACTTCCATGGAAGTCTACATGAGTAGCATGGAACAAAATGTCAAATGGTGGTGGGTGAAACTGTTAACATATTTTAATAACATTCATTGAAAAATACCGTTTTGTAGCTTGGACCTTTCTTCACTCAAGTGCACTAATAAATTATATATGTTGCTTGAACAACTAGCATTCCTTTGGACCATTGGACTATGAAAGTCTCCAGCAAGAACTTGCTTTAAAAGAGACAGTATGGAAAAAAGTGTCACCTGAGTCAAATGAGGACATCTCTACAACTGTAGTCTATAGAATGGAAAATCTGGGAGAGAAAAGCTAAAGGAAGGAGGTGTAGTTTCAGAATGTTCTTCACTTAAGCTTTCAAACATCGTTAGCTTTTTGCATACTATAACTATTTATTTGACTTTCTGTGTGCTTGTTCTCAACCTTGGGTGCTGCTGCGGTAAACCTCTTTTTCCTTTTAGTCTCTCTGTAAAGATAATAGATAAGAAGTAGAGTTAGTAAAGTATTTGCAAGTAAATAAAGCAAGCTGCTTTATTTTAAAGAAATAAAGACAAAAAAGGAAAATTCTTTTTAGTTTTTTCTTGGCATCATTGAAATTTTGGACTATATAATTAGGTAAAACAGTACCAGAAAATTATTTCGTACACTTAAACCCCCCACATTAAACTTCTAAATTTGATTACCTTTTTTTCTTCTCCAGTTTAAAACTGACATGATGTCTCTAATGGCAATAGAAAGATTCTGTGCTAAATATATACCTGAAGAAGGGAAAATAAGGAACCCACATTATTTTACTTAATATAGGAAAATTATAAAATATAGTAAATTATAAAATTCAATTTACATTTGTACTACTTTTAGTGATAGATTAACTTTATATTTTTAATGTTTATTTTGAATTTTATCAAATATCACCTAGTTATTTAATCCAATTAAATAAAAGTCATTTCCTTGCTCATTTTACTTTATAACCTCTATGCTCATATGTTCTGTTAGAATTGCCATATACGGAGTGTCTTTTATTACTCAAACATTTCAGCCAAAGAATTTCCCATTAGAAAAAAGTACATGTTCATTGTTGAAAAGCTATAGTGGTTAGTTACCCATAAGGAAAAACTGTTTTTAAATGAAATGTTCACCTGAACAGTTTTATTTTCCTATTACCCACTTAGCATTTTCTATGTTATATTTCTGAATGACAAATTTTGGTGTTTTTTAATGACTTCATTATCTCAATAATTTTACAAATCCTAGTGTGTATTTTTTTAAGATAATTTATAGCATCTCGAAGTTTGTTGTAACTGAATTTTGGAGTACTTGAGAAATTATTCAGTCTGTAAGTAGCTAAGCATACTATTAAAATATCTATTAGACTTTTATCTTTTTGTTCAGTTATAAAAATATTAGGAATAAAACTTATTTTTAAGAGAAGAAACTGTATGTTCTGTACAACATGATTTTAAATAACAATATTTCAGTACCTAAAGTCTGTCTTGGCAAAGTGATAGTAAAATTCTGTAGGAACCATTCAGATTTCTTCCTCCACATACCTCTCTAGCTTTCCCCAGTATATCAAGTTTTAACTCATTGTTAGACATGAAAACTCTTTGTTTGTGGTGGGAGAATTAGGAGGAGAACTTGGTAGTGTTTTAGTATTGTGGCCTCTATGGAGATTAGGATGAAATCTATAAAATGTAAATATAGTATACCCAAAACTGTTTCACTAGATAATTTAGATACTATTGTAAATAGAGAAAATCCTGGTCATTTGATGCTATCAGTTTGGGGACTATGATGTTTGGAACACATGTCTCATCTAAAGGTGCTGGTAAAAAAGCCTGTGTGGCCAACTTAAGTATTAAACTGATCATTTTAAATGATTTGGTCTTGGAGGAATTTGCCAAAGACTTTACGGTTACTTGAGTGTTCTAATGTACAGATGGACATCCTAGCTGGACATCCTAACTGTTGTGGTCATTTACAGTAGAATAGTGTTGCTTCATGACCTTGCCACACTGTACTTTTGGACAGTGTCATATATGTCTTATTTCTGCAAATGATTTGCTGTTTGGGGCAAGAGAAAGTCTAAATAGTTTGGGAGGAAAATTTTAACATTCCCTATGCTCTAAATTCTAGATTTAGTTCTTTCATAAAAGTTGACTTTGTAAAATAAAAATATGGTAAAATGACTGTTAGTAAGACAGTAAAACAAATTGTCTTCTGAATAACAATTATATTTAATGTTTCATATTGTGAGCGTATTTGTTTAGATTTCCAAATTTGGTTCATTTTAATTTGTAGGACTTCTAAATATTTCTAAACATTTCAGCATGCTTACAATTAGCGTTATGTAAGATACTGTGTTTATAGTTAGAATGTCTGTGTTTATAGTTAGAATGTTTATAGTTAGGATGTTAGAATGTCTATCTAGAAAATGAAAGATGAGCTTTAATGATGTTTTTGTTGAAAGAAGGTATAAATGGAAGAAGGGAGACATTGTGAATAAGCTATCAAACAATACATTAAAGAAAAGAAAAACTTTGCCAGACCTAAGGACATTTTGAGTCTTTCAGTACTTTTTATACTTTTTCAAATAAACTTGAAAAGTACTCAGTTTTGTTGGGTTTAACCTCTAATGCCATGCACATTCTTGATATTCAAGCATTTAGCAGTTAGCATATTTGTTTTTCCATGGGGGCCATCATTAACATTTCATTTGAAATGCAAATTATTCCTGAAATACGTTGTTTTTCAGCATAAATGTTGTGCATTTTATCTTAGTATTTGGATGAAAACATTTGTATTGTTTGGCTTTCTTTCATTTGCTTTGTGTATTTAATAATTGCCTTTTATTTTCTAGTCTGCTTATTTTTGTATTGTACAATAAATTTATTTTAAGCTGATTTTATTGTTTACTTTTGTTTTTGTTTTGCTTTGATGAAAGAAATTCCAACATTTTAAATACAATAAGCAATTAGAATTTTAGCCTTTAAAATTCATTTTTTATTATTTGTAAAGATATTAAACTAAGGCTGTTGTGAAGAGAAATTAGAAATATTCAAAGGGACTTCATTTGATATTTATAATTTTAAAAATTCGGAATAATGTTGATTAGCTTTTAGGGGAGGGCAGTTTTTTATTGGCTGTACAAAAAATGTTTAAATAAAGTCTTGACTCCAATTTTTTGTTGTTTTTCCATTTCATAAGGTTTTTTTGTTTGTTTTAAGTACATCCTATTTACAGGTTCAGTCTGCTTTCTGCGGAATACTACTAACGTTAATATTTAACCTTGTTTTGTTTGATGTTATCAGTTGGAGGTGCCTTGCCCTCTCCCTTTTTTGCTTTAAAGGCAAGAAAACTTCCCATCAATTAACAGTTTAGTTATAAGTATTGAACTCTTCAAATTGTTTAGCACCTTGCTTTCTTAGTAATATTTACAGTTGATCTTTTTCTTTTCCATTTGATAGACTTGGTTGGTCTGTTTTGTGGTTTTCTTTGGAGAGACTTGTGTAATTTTTGTAATCAGCATAATTTGTAGTAGTTAGTCACTACAAGTTAATTTTGCAGACTGATTATTTTTCTAGTAAGCAGCCTTATGCCACATTTATATTAAAAACAGGATTCGAAGTTAATTTTGTAATTACATAGTCATTCTAAAAACAAAACAATACCCTGGAACCTTTGAAAGAAAATAAGGGTAGAAGAAACCTGACTCTAAAAATAGATGTTGCCCCATTGACTTTTATACATTGATTCCTTTTGGGGAAGGGTAAATATACATAAAAGTGTTATATAAGTAAACGGCTATTCAGGTTCTAAATAAATGTTCGCTAAAGGGGAAAAGGGTGTTTGTTTTTTTTTCTCCCAAAGTCATCTAATGTTTTGCAAAACATCTAGCTACTTCCCCCTTTTCTCTTTTTGTGTGATGTTTGCATTTATGAATGTCCTTAGACTAAGACCCTTGATGCTTCCGACTGTACTGCTATTCTTCTCTTCAGTGTCATTCTGCGTCAGAATGAACCATTTTCTCTAGCAGTCTTCCTTTACACAAATTTTGAATTTTTTGCTCAGTTAACTTTTTGAACCAATCAGTAAGCTTAGGAAGAAATGTTTATTTCTATTTCTGAAATGCATTTTAAGTTTTTAAAACGTAATCTTGATTTTAGAGATGCCCCGATGGTTCAGCAAATAAGCATTCTGCTGTTAACCAAAAGGTCTGCTGTCCAAGTCCGCCAGCTGTTCCAGGGGACAAGCTGTGTCAGCCTCTTGTGTACAGTATACAACCTTGGGCAGTTACACTCTGCCCAGTAGGCCACTATGAGTTGGAATCAACTAAATGGCAATATTATTTTGTGGGGTCTTTTTGTTGTTGATTTAATAAATTAAGACTTAAACATTGTTACTTTCTAAACTTGGTTTCCAAATTCTCAATAATCAATCTTAAAAAAAAAAGAAAACCAGGATGAATCTTTTACATATCACTCTCTTCTCTCTAAAGGCGAAAGAACTGGCTTTTATTCAGTATCGACTCTATGTGCCTTCACATTATACATATTAAAGTTAAAATGCTACAGATATTTTGATATGTAGACCTTTTATTGTAAAATTAAAATCATGATCTTCAGCCTCTTGCTACACTTCTTGGTCATCCTGAATCAGAATGAATGCTTTCATTATTTTGTTTCTACCTTTTCAAAATTCATCATTAAAGGACAATTTATGAAATGTCCCTCGAGGGAGTAGTATGAAGTGGAGTTTTGTTTTCATTTCCATTCACTGAGATTAATGGTGTTATATAAAATCATGGTACATGTTATTATTACTTGAACTCCTTCCAGTGTTAATTCTGTTAGATCTCACAGTCACTCAAAAGAATCCCTGGTGGTACCGAGATTATGTGCTCTGTTGCTAGGCTGTTAACTGAAAGAAAGATCAGTAATTCGACTCATCTACTGATCTGTATAATAAAAAGATGTGGAAGTTTGTTTCGGTAAAGATTACAGCCTAGTGGACACTGTAGGGTTGCTTTGAGTTGGATTGATTGGCTCAAGGTCCTACTAAAACATGATAATTTCAAAATATATGATTTAATTCTACTTTCTCGTTTTTATAACATAGTTTATTTTGGCTAAAAAGTACTTATTCTTTAAATTACATCATAGTTACTCATGAAATGAACTTTCATTTCCAGATATTAATATTCACTTCCATATCTTTGAATAGTGCTGATATTTGACAGTCAAGTTTTTTCCCCATAAAAGTTTAATAATTGAAGTGTTAAACCCCGAATCTCTTCAGTATAATCTAGTTTACTGATAAGTGTTATCTTACATGTAGTACTTTTGCCTGTTAATCCAGGTCTATTTATAAGATTTGTAATTTAAATGGACTCGGTAATACTGTTTCTACTTCAGGATAAAAAAGGCCTTCTGCACAATAGAATTTCATTGCCATCTCTTGCTTAACATTATGATACAAGTGTTGATTTTGTTAAAATTGATAACCAATATCATTAACCTCCTTAATCATACCAATAAAATATTTCTGCCTTACTATCTGTCTCTTTTTTTTGTTTACCTGAGACACTTTGGAGAATAATTTTAAGGTGTATGGGAAATAGGGCATTACTTTCTAATTACTGGCTTGTGAAAATTTTCAACAGATGTTAAAGAATGGATGGCTTTTTTTCCCTCACCTGTAAGGGAAATAAAACTATTAGTGGTTGCTTATTCTTAGCTAAGTTGAAAAACTTTCATTTTAATCCACGGTATGCTGTATAATTTTGTTAGCCATGTGTGTTATTGTGAACACCTTGTATGTAGGAGTTCTGGATTGAACATTGCTGTGCTGTTTGCATGTTGTCATGTTGCTCTGCAAAATCGTTTCTTAAGTGCCATTGGAAGCACAAATGTGTCGTATGTACGAATTTAGAATCTTCTGTCAAAGTTCTCATAGAATAGAGTTTCTAGTTACTGGAGTGCTTTTTCAGCAGTAAATGGTATCCATGAGTGTTACATGGGTGGACGGGCAGACATAGCATCTGAACGAGGAGCCTAGTGTGTTAGACCATGAGCACACCTTCAAAATCCATGTGAGGTTTGTTTTAATATAATGTCATAAAAATTATCAAGACAATAATAATGTCTTGATATCTTCAAACATGTTGATAATTAGTTTTAGACTAAACTTTTCCAGAATCTTTCAGTAAATTTAGCTTTAAAAATATACATGCTATTTATATGATGCCTCCTCCATCTTGACAAAGGATAGTAAACCATAAGTTAACCCATGAACCGTCTCAATCACAGGTTTAGTGGCTGAAATTGTGTCTTAAGTGAACACACACACATACATGCCTGAAGTTAGCTGTGATTTAAAATGAAAAAGAACGGTCTGGCCATGTCTACTGCCTGACTACAAAAGACCTTGGGAGCCTAGAGTTGTGTTACAGCCCCTTATCATAGGAAGCTTATGAGTGTGCAGGTTAAAGCTGTTCTCAAAGGGATGAACTAAATGCAGGTAGCCTGAGGGAGTGCAGTTTGGACTAGAGTAACTCAAATTGGCCTAGTTTGCTAAATTGGAGAATCCAGTGGTTTCTATGTTTCTCCTTTTGCTTGCAGTATTAACAACTCCAGTCAGCTTTATTTAGCAAAAAGATAGACAGTATGCCAGCAGTACCTTCCATCCATTCTCAAGTAGCATGACTTCAGGATCAGCTAGAGTAATTCGATTTGATGTGGATCAGTCACCGGTGCAAACATGTTTTGAGACTCCATTATAACAGGAGCTTGATTGTGTTGGTTCCTTAAGGTCACACAGCTTTCAGGTGTCTAGAAGCAGGATTCGAGAACCTGTCCTCACCACAGAGCATACTATTCCCCATTCCCATTGTGTCTCCTTGTTAAAGTTAATAATTATCAAATTGTAAGTGTACTGACCATTTTAAAGGGCTTTGTAGACTTAAAATTCGATGAAATTTCATATTAAAGGTTTTCTGTAATGAGTTCGTTTTTCACTGCAGTAGTTACATTGTGGACATGGTTCTCACAACCCCGTTATCATTGATGTTCTATGATTTCACTATATTCCTGTATGTCACTCAGGAATTCCTTTATCTCAAAAATAGTTTTATGTGTAAGTGTAAGGAAACCACCTGATGGTGTTTCGAAGCTATGCACAAGGTTTTCAGTGGTTTCTTCCTCTGAAGTGGGGCTTTGAGTTCTTTGTGGATGCAGGAAGCATCAAGAGAAAATGAAAAGAATACACACTGTCACTGTGCCAAAAAAGAATTGGATGAAAGTCCACCTTTCAGGAAGGTAGCATATGAGCAAGGACCAAGGAAGAAGTTCAAGCAACCCTGAATGAATTAGGCTAAAACAAGGCTCCAGGAATTGATGGAACGCCCACGAAATGTGTCACCGAGCTGAAGGCACACTGGAAGCACTCCGTTGTCTGCCAGGAAATTTGGAAGACAACTACTTGAGCCAACTGACTAGATGAGATCTGTATTTGTGCCCATTCTAAAGAAAGGTGACACTGAAGAACAATGCCATTGCTATCACATGCAAGTCATAGTTTGCCGACGATCATCCAACGATGATTGCAGTAGTACATTGACAGGAAACTGCCATTGGATTCAGAAGGGGACTTGGAACACAGGATAGTATTGCTGATGTCAGATGGGTCTTGGCTCAAAAAAGAATACCCGAGACTTCCTTGTGTTTTGTTGACTATGCAAATGCATTAGACTTTTTGGATCATAATAAACTGAATAGCCTTTAGAAGAAAGGGGATTCTAGAGCACTTCATTGTGCTCATGAGGAACTTGTACATGGGTCAAGAGGCAGTTGCGCAAAGGGATGCTACATGGTTTAAAATCAGGAAAGGTGTGTGTAACGGTTGTGCTTCACCATACTTGTTCAGTGTATATGCTGAACAAATACTCAGAACACTGGATTACATGAACTAGAATGCAGCACAGCCTTGCTTGCTGAAAGTGAGGTGGGATTGAAGCACCTGCGGATGAAGATCAATGATTGAAGCCTTCAGTATGGATTACGGTTTAACGTCAAGGCCAAAATACAACTGGACCAGTAGGTAACATATAAGTGGAGAAAAGGTTGACGTTGTCAAGGGTTTCATCTTGCTTGGATCCACACTCAGTGCCCCTGGAAACAGCAATTTAGATAAAAAGATGTATTGCACTAGGTAAATTTACTGCACAGGACCTTTTAAAGTTTGGAAAAACAAAGTTGTTGCTTTGAGGACTAAGGTGCGCCGGTACCAAGCCATGGTATTTTACCATTGCTTCATACACATGTGAAAGTTGGACACTGGAAAAGGAGAACCAAAGAAGAATTGATGGATTTGAATTGTGCTGGCGAAGAATATTGAAAGTACCACAGACTGCTAAAAGGACAGGCCTGTCTTGGAAGAAGTACTGCCAACGTGCTCCTTAGAAGCAAGACTTTGTACACACTTAGGACATATTGATAGGAGAGACCAGTGTCTGGAGAAGGCCATCATGTTTGGGGAAGTAGAAGGGCAGGGAAAACGAGTAAGGCCCTCAAGGCTATGGGTTGACAACAGTGGTTACAACAGTGGGCAGAGGCATAGAAACAATTTTAAGGATGGCGCGGGACTAAAGCAGTATTTCATTCTGTTGTGCATAGGGTAGCGATGGGTCATAACGCACTCCATGGCACCTTAAAACAATAAGGAAACCTTTGGGAAGAGTTTCAGCACACAACCAGGCATGATCAGATTTAATGTTCTAAAGTGTTGCCTAGGTGGGGAAAATGAACAAGCCCTAAATCTTGCCGTTAAAAACCGTTCCTTAACTCTATTGTTAAAAGCAGCACTTCGAAATTATTTTCATTACTTAAGACCTGCTTTCTTGTGTATTGTTAAAACATTAAATGTTAACACTAAAAGTTATTTTAATTCCTAATTATTTCAGAAAAACCCTCTTGCTTGCCTCTTCTAAATGTCTATCAGCCACAGTCAATAGATTGAATCTTTATAAGCTCTGTCTCCTTATAGTTTGCTGTTCATAGAGCTAAATTAGATTTCCTTTATATATAACAGTGGGCTATTTTTTTCTAATTTATTTGAACTTAAAGGTACCTGTATACAATTCTCCACTTGTTTTTGGATACAAAAATTTGAAATCCAGCAAAATTAGAATGATTCTGTGATGGAAAAGTGGTTTTCTATTGTCTCTGACACATGTATTACAGTTCTTTTATATATGTTTGATTTTGAGTTTAATGACTTAATGGTGAAAACTACAATACAGGGGTATACCACACATAGGAACCACATATAAGAATATAGAAAACAATCTTGCTCTTAAATATTTTAAAATAGCATCCCAATACCCTTCATGGACAAATTTCTCTGACAAATTGGCAGTTTTATTGGAAACCACTCACTATGCTTGATACAGTTGGTGTATGGAATGTGATGAGCACTGTAAGAGCCCCCAGTAAAATGATTTTTTTTAAGTTGCTTTTCCCCAAATTGATGACCAGTACCTTGCTAGTTTCACTTTCTGTTTTGATATTTATTCCCCTCACCTAATTTGTTTGTGTTTAAGTGACACACATGCAGAATGAGTTCAAGATATTTAGTCAATTTAACAGTATAGCTTCAACCTAGATTGTTCAATGATTAGTTCTTCATTTAACCCATATTTATTGGGTGCACCCGACCCAAGCCTATGCATCCTAAAACTGGAAAATGAATAAAGAAAAGAGAGTTGATGCTTTTAGATTAGGACATTGGTGAACATTGAATATATGATGAACTAACTGCCAGAAGTACAGTCAGAATGCTCTTTAGCAGCAAGGATGGTGAAATTCTGAAAAGCCACCAGTGCTTTGGGTATATTCTGGGGGGACCAGTTCCTGGAGAAGGGTATGCTTGGTAAAGCAGGGTTATTTTTTTTTTTAAAGGACATTTCAACAAGATAGATTTGACAACAGCAGCTGAAACAACAATGATTTAGGATGGCTTAGGACCAGCAATCTTTCATTCTATTGTAGGGTCACCCCGAGTCAATTAACTGCACAGATCTGACAACAGTATTTGCTTATGCACCAGAAACTGCAAGGCACTTGTTGGCACTAGTAAATGAGGCAAGTGTAAACCAGCTCAAGGTGTTTATAATCTGGAAGAAGATATGAATATTGAATAAGTACAAAATTAAGATGTTGATGTTTTTTATTCCCACTGGTAGCATGTCGATCTAGTTTATTTTAACTGCTATAAAAGAAGTAATAGGGATTGAAAAGTGCAGTGTTCGGGAAAGTATAATAAGATCTCATTTAAGCTGGGAAAATGGGTGTTGCTGTTTGGCTGTTTTTCTTTCTGAAAGGTGATATTTAAGGGTTTTTTTGTTTTTTAATCAGTTTATTAGGGATTCATACAACTCTTAACACTATCCATACATACATCAATTGTGTAAAGCACATTTGTACATTCATTGCCCTCATCATTCTCAAAACATTTGCTCTCCACTTAAGCCCTTGGCATCAGCTCCTCATTTTCCCCCTCCCTCCCTTATGAACCCTTGATAATTTATAAATTATTTTGCCATATTTTACACTTTCCGACATCTCCCTTCACCTACTTATGTAGATCCTTACAATCGGTTCCCCCTTTCCAACCCACCCTCCCTCCACGATATTTAAGTTTTAAAAAGAGTTAACAAGTTTGAAATATGATTGTTTAAAAGTCTAGCTTGAAGGTCCCAGGTCAAGAAAATGTTTAACACAGAAAATTAGAGAAGCCAAGTAGGAGGGACCAGTGAGAAGTTACAAAGATTTGAACTCCCATCAAAAGCCAAAGAAGAACTTGAGGCCTGGGAATTGGGGGCGGGCATGATTTGGTATTGAGGGTGGTGGAATTCGATATGCCTGAGATGGATGGTGGATTTGACTAGAGAGTAGATAGGTTTGGAAATTGGGATTAGTACCCCTGGGTGACAATTTAAATTGGTGAAAAGTGAATTACGTTGAATTTTAGAGTTTGATATAAGCACTGATTGAAGCTATACTTTCCAGAGTGGAAAGTATGAGAAGACAAAGGAAGCATGAGAAGGGTTGGTTAATCTGTTTGATTACAAACATCAGGGTTTTGAATAGTAATGATTTAAACAAATGGGTTGTCAGGTGCTGTCAATTCAGCTCTGACTTGGTGACCTGAAGTAGAACAGATCAAAACTGTCCAGTCCTGCACCCTCTTCACAATTGTTGTTATATTTGAGACCCTCACTATAGCCACTGTGTCAATCCATCTTGAGAGTCTTCTTTTTTGCTGCCCTTCTATACCAACCATGAGACACTCCAGGTACTAGTCTCCTGACAGCATGTCCACAGTACATGAGACAGAGTCTCGCCATCCTTGCCTTAAAGGAACATTCCGACAGGTCTGCCCTTGTGGCAGCTAACATAACAAGTCTGACAGACAATCAAGGACGACTACCATCCTTACAGTAATGTCTACTCTGAGTCCTAAGATGGCTGTTCCTCTATTTTTGTTTAAACAAAGAAGAACAGCTTCTAACCCAGAGAACAACTTTCCTAGAAGCTTACTTGACATTCATTGGCCAGGCCAACTTCAAAGACATTTTGAGAAGCAATTTTGGTTGAGCACATCATTACTACTAACAAAATTAAGATTCTTTTAGTATGGAAGAGGTGATGGGCAATTAACAGCATGAGAAAGTAGTTTGCATCTGAAATACACACACACACACATATTTGTGAGGTATGTGCTAAAATTTAGAATATTCTGAGCTAGAGATTTGAATTTGAAACTATTTGGGTTCTTGAGCCCTCGAGTCCACAGACCTCAAGTTAGAAACCCCAAAGGGAAGAGCATGTGCATCGTTTCTCAGGGAAAGAACGGAAGGGAAAGATTGAGCCCTTGGATTGCAATTGGAAAGATTCTCTGGGCAAAATAGTGGCAGGAAGCATCAAAAGAAGATGGAATATACACCACTGTTGAACATAATCAAGAACTCATAATATTGAAGGAAAAAGTCTAAGCTTCACTAAAGGCTTTGGGGAAAACAAGGGCCCATGAATTGATGTGATGCCAATTGAAATGGTTCAGCAAACTGATGAACAGCTACCTGGACAACCAACAGAAAGCGAACTATAGTAATGCCCATTTCAAAGGAACGTGATTAGATAGAACACAGAAATCATCAAACTATAAGTAAAGCTGCTGAAACTAATTCTAAACCACTAACAATAGGATGTATATAGATGGGCAGTGCCAGAAATTCAAGCTGGATTCAGAAGAGGTTACCCAGTGAAGGATATTTTTAATAACATCAGATGAATCTTGGCTGAAAGCACAGCTACATCTTTCCGAAACACAGTCTTCTAGTCAGTTCCGACTCATAGTGACCCTAATAAATCTTTATTAGAACAGGCAGCCTCATCGTTCTTCTATAGAGAAGCTGATGGGCTTGAACCGCTGACCTTACAGTTGCAGCAGCCCAATGCTTTATCCCACAGTGCCACCACTATGAGAAAGATATTTACTTGTGTTTTTTTTTTAATAGGTAGATTAGAAGGGGTCCCCAATTGCGGGGGGAGGGGGTAGTGTTCGGAAGGGTAAATCCAGGATAGTGGACTCTTGGGAGTCAAGAGAAAAGTATATTTTAAACTTGGAGCAGTCAGCTAGTGAAGCATATGTGAGCTATCCATTTGTACAATCATCCTAGGGTTGAAGTTTATTGTTCAGTCATTTGGGTTAAAAAGAAAAATCTGTTTAACGAATGATGATAATAGGTGTCGGGTTTGCTTTTATACTTTATACAGTGGGGGGAAATTAGCCATTTTGGCCACATCCTGCACACAGAGACACCCACAATTACTTTAATTTTGGCTAAAGATATAAAAGTTAAGGAAATTTTGGAATACAAAGAATTTTGCTGCTAAGAAAACATACCTAGTAAAGAATGTGTGCTTGAAGACACAAGAGGGACACAGTGGCGTATAAAGTGATGATCCAGAAAAAGAAATCACATCTTTAGCCCAAGCAAAGAGGATTGGCTTTGGTAGGAGGAAGAACATCTCCACTAATAAAATAGCCTCGGAAGCGGCGATTAGGTTGGCAGATATTAAGGGGTACACTGGGTATTTCTGTACACTGGCTTCCATTTCCCCGAGGACAAGGAGACAGTACTTTCTGCTAAAGAATGAACTGTGGAGTTTTAGGAAGACTTCAAAGTTTCAGGCGTGTAGATAAGAAAGGAAATAATAATTGTTCCTGGAAGTGTAAAGGAGCTGAACGGGAACATGGCAATGCTGTAAGAGCACCGCTGATGTTAGGAGTGGCCGCCACGGATTTGTAGTGAAGGGTAATCTGCCCTGTGGTGGTTGATCCCCAGTGGATCTGTATCCACAGTTTCTTGGCCAAGGGGATTTACTGATGGCTTTTGGAATCGACTTTAGATCCTCCATACATAAGGAAAATGCTTCTATGTTTTTGTTTCTTTTAGCATTTGGTTCTACTTAAAATTTTTCAGCTAAGGCAGATTACACTAACAAGTGATTTCTTTATATATTTTATCATGTTCTACCGGCTTCTCAAAGTAATGCATTTTAAATACGGAAATAAAGATAAGTGCTGAACAGTCTCGTGTTAAGAAGGAAAGATAGCACTCTGAGGTGGACAGTGTGTCTGAACCAAGCCCTATGGTATCTTCATGGCCTCGTGCACGCACAAAAGCTGGGCAATGAGTAAGGATGTCATGCTTGGTCATGATTGGTGAAGTAGAGGGTCCGCAAAAGAGGAAGACCCTCAGCAAGATGGATTGTCACGATGGCTGCAACAATAGGCTTAAATATAGAAGTGATTGTGAGGATGGTGTAGAATCCAGCAGGGTTTCATTGTATTGCATGTAGGCAGGGTTTCTATGATTCGGAACTAACTCAACCCTTAGCAACAACAAACCACTGCGCTGAAGTGTGCATGGCTCTTGTTTGGCTTTGCCCATTTATAGGATTCCCATCCCCTCAAATGGTGCTTTGCTTGTTTTTTGCAGATTTAAATATTCTTGTTCCCAGTGGTTATTGGAATTGTATGCGGAGATAATTTGTTTGAATTGGATAGTAAACAAATTATGATGGCTCTGAAAATGAGGGATTTCTTTTTAAAATCAAAGTAATCAAGATGTATTATAATTACCATCTCTACAGAGTATCCGTGTCTATGTACCATGTGCGTGCGCCTTACGTTGTAGCAGCAAAAATTAGGGCATAAATTAAAAGCAGAATTCTGTTTCTCTTGCTCCCACAACTTTTCTCTCTTAAGATTACTTAAATTTTCATTTTCTTGTAATAGCCTTTTTCTTTTAAACACCCTCTTCATTTTGTTTTTTGAGTCATATGGCCAAGTAATTTGTTCTCTTTTTGTCTATTCTTTTAGGTTCTTCGTCTTTTGTGGTTCTGGGGTACATGTTTTTTTCTTTAATAAAATGTGTAAATAAGCATATACTCTACCATGCGGAATGTATGGCTCCATTTCCTCTATCTTCACTAAGCATCATGGACTTTCACAGTCTTTATAGGAGAGGCAGACTAGGAAGACAGCGAATGAGAAAGTTTGACAGTTGTCAGTGCACTGCAAATACTTTTCCACATGGAACATGCAGTTTTGTTCCTCAAAGGAATAGCTGCCTTGGCCATTGCTCATTTCTTTCTTCCCCTTTTTGCAGCTGGTTTGTTGCTGCTTACTTTTTAATTGCGCATGTTGTTAGATCACACAGATACCGTAGACTGCTTTCCTTATGAGAGCCTAAGAAGAGTCCAGAGGTATCCTTTCAGAGTATTCCGTGGCACTTAGTGGAGAATGGAGCTCTTGAGAAGAGGAGTTGTTTACTTGTGACTGATGCCGTAGGCAGTCGTATTTGCTCTCATTCACATTAGCCTTGGACTTTCGGAGATTTAAATATAAAAATTAAAGACAGTATTTTGAAGTTTCCTGTTTGTTGCTTGTGTTGATGAGAAACTTGAATTGTATATTTATTTCCTATTATCCCTTCATTAAAACAAAGACAAAAAGCTTTTGGTTAACATTTCAACAGAAAATTGGTTTCTCTAATTTCCCAATAAAGCGTTTTCGCATAGTGTTTTTTCAGGCTTCCCACTACAGGAGGCATATTTTCTCATTGTTATTGCACTGTTGACGTCTCGAGTGCTGTGTTAGGAAATCCTTGGCCTAAGAGATCCTGGGCAGTGGTTGAGCACGCGGATGCTGGCGTCGGGCCCACTGACCGCACCCACATGCCTCTGCTTGCCCCACTTACCCACCTGGTTGCCTGCAGAAGCTATTTAAGTGCTCTGGACTTTCCTTGCCTACTCTGAATAATGAGGGGTTATTTTACGTACCACCTCTAGCTTAGTCTGGGAAGGTGCTCAAGAAGTACTAGGGATTATGAATAATACATAATCTGACATTCTTTCCTCATGGATTGTCAAATATATTTGATAAGGTTATGATTGCATAGTATAACAGTAAGATAAATGACTTCAGATAAATCTACTCCTTGGGAAATGTTGAAAAGGTTATGCCTTGGGGCATTGATTACTTTGCCAGTTGAGCAGAATGCAAAGCATGGAGCTACCACTTTGGGATTGTAAATGTTTACAGTAAAAGTTATGGAAATGCTCTTTCTCAGAGTAAGATTTACTATTTGATTTATGCTCTATTAAAATTATCACTGGAGAATCTTCTGCTTGTGTGTAAAAATTCGGAAATGTGGTTATGGGTCACTGAACTGCTATTCCCATAGAGCATTTTTTTTCTAATTCTCTGAGTTCAATTTAGATTAGTTTTGTTTATTTGTAGTATGTTAATAATTGTGTCTGAATAAACATTCATCGCATCATAAAAGTGCTATAATTTTCGTTTGCACATTCATACAAATATGAAAGGAAAGAGGAAATATCTTTGAGCACACACATTGCACAGGTGTTTATTTTTGTCAAATAAGACTGGTTGCTTACTTTCATTTAAAGGGAGTGAACTGAAAAAAAAAAAAAAAGGGAGTGAACTTTAGAAATAAATTGGACCTGGGGTCATGATGGTTTATTTAGCAGATGACGAGTATCCATTCCCTGACAACAGATACTGCATGGAGCTGGAAACGCGAGCAGCGGACAGCCAGCCAGGTGGGAGGAGCACAGGGTGGGTTTTCAGTTAGCTGCATTTCCCTTGTTCATTAAAGCCCTTTCCCCGAAGGCTTGGATGAGTCTTTAGATGAAGACAAAAAGGGAAATCAAGAGAAGCCATGGTACTGCAGTTGGAAATAACGTAGTTGAAGTGGAATTCCAACCACTGATCCTTCTCCTCTCCTTCCCTCCCTCCTCCTTTTCATCTTTCAATATTTAGCAAAAGACCTAATCGAGTGAAACTGCTGTTTAATCCTTTGAGTCCCTTATATCCTTTGGATAATTGCATGAGATCTGTTAAGGATTTGCAGCTTTATGACGTAGTTGTGTGGCATTGGCATCCTGATAAATGAGTCCTATCCCAACTACATCACTAATTCATGTTATGTGACCTTGATCTAAGGCCCTTAGTTTCAGTGGTAGTAATAAATAAAATATATCTATAAATATATTGTACCACCAACCTGTCAGAAGTGTTTAAAAACACTTAACTTAAAAATGTCGAATTTTTTCAAAGTTAACCACTATGTAAATATGAAGTGATATGATTATGTAATTCTAGTCCTTGTTGCTTCTACAGCAGTGTCTGGGCATTTAGAAGTAAGAGACCAAAGAGAAGCTGTATAATTCAACTTTTAAACACTCAAAAAGAATGAGAGAATGGTAGGAGACTTGACATGTGATATTTAGACTTAGAAAAATTCACAGAATGTCCACCTGCTCCTAGCTATCTTAGAAACAAGTGAGAGTTTTGACATGCCAAGCATGGACTCAACAGTTTTAAATGAACTCATGTGAACTGTAACATTTTTGTCTCCCTGCTATTCTGACGTTGAACAAATACTTAGATAAGGTGGTCTGGTTCCAGTCTGCCAGAGTTGCAATAAGGAAAATGTATAATATGAAGTGTGAACTCTGCTGACATTTGACTCATAAAGTTCTAGTGGCTCAACAGAAGTTTCCCCGTACTGTGGCGGCCAGACTAAGTCTCCGAGCCCGTCTTCAGTCGGTGAGCTTACTGTTGCTGTGTGTGGCTGCTTTGTACAGAGGAGTGATTCCTTACAGGTGATTCATCAACATAGATGGTCCACACCTCTGGCACTTATGTGGACGGATTGTTTTCTGGACTTGGGCCTTCTTGACAAGTAACTGAAATATCCTTTGAGGGTGGGGGCGGGGGCCGTTAGAGGATGAGCCTTGGTAAAGATTGGCACACCTACATCCTTGGAAGGAGTTGCCTGGAGTTTGCACGGGCCATCTTAGGAGTGCGCTTCTCTCCTTCAGTTGTGTGGTTTTTTTGCCATGGTTCTTATTCTAGACAGTGAGTCAACTTAGCCTGCAATGTTGGTGAAACTTTCTTAGTAGACCAGGAAATGGCCTGTCCCAAATGAAATAGCACATCATCTGCGGTCTCAACATTTAAGTCCCTTTCACGTTCTGTTGATATTCAATCCGTAGCTCATTTCATAATTTATGCAAACTTAAAAATTACAGGTGGCTGCTTGCTGGAGTAAAGGGGCATGGTAGTTTTAATTTTCAGTGGCAGCTGTGCCAAGGAGTCCTGGCGGCACAGTGCGGACCCACTAACTGCTTGGCTGGAGAACGGTGGCGGTCTGCTTCTGTGCAGACAGCAGTCTAGGAAGCCCTAGAGGGCAGTTTGGCTCTACTCTGTCTGGTCTCAAGTTTGGGTTTTTGGAGCCTATGCTGCCTCCTAGTGTTTTTCTGCCTTGAAGAGAATGACGTTCATTTTGTGATTCATTAAGTCCATGTCTGATATGGACTTAATCAGCCTTGTAGCTAGCCTTTTGTTTTCATGGGGAGAACATGGAACTTCCCTGTTACTCTTCAGTAAAAGTTTTAAGCTAAGCTAAGGCTTTTTTCCTTCTAGTAATCACAAAGTCTTCTGATTTATTCTTATATTTACCCCTCTGAGCTGAAACATGCATGTGAATTGTTAGTGTACTTTGAATAAGCTGATGATATTCTGAAATCAGTTTTTCCTGGGCTTTATTTGCCATTAATGAAGTTATCTTGTAGAACTTTGGATATATTCTCATTCCTAATTTAAAACATAAATAGTCCATGCAGTCACTAATACAGATTAAGTATTTATTATTCAGAAGGACTAATAAATACTTAAAAGAATAAATTATGTGCTAACATTAATGTATGTATATCAGAGTTTGGGATTTCTTTGGAGGAATGGAGGAGATAAGTGTATAGATATCATGTGATCTTGTATGTAAAAAGTGGCATATGTGAGAAAAAATATTATTTCTAGGTTAAGATATCAGAGTAGAAATTAGAGGAGAAGAATGGCATTTTTATAAGGAATGGTAAAAGAAAAAAGTTTAGGGAAAAATCTGTACTTTGGTTTAGAAAAAGTAGAAGGTGTTTAGGATTGTAATGGACAATCACTTAATGCTTCCTAGGCTCTATCAGTTAGGTTGGGCTGATAACCACAAGGTCAGTAGTTCAAACCCATTAGGCACTCATAGGAAGAAAAATTAGGCTGTCTGCTCCTGTAAAGATTTACTCTCAAAAATTTCTAGAGAGGAGTTCCGCTCTGTTCTGTGAGGTCACTATGGATTGGAATTTACTCCTTGGCAGCAGGATTTCTTTTCTTTATAGCCCATGTGATCATGGGGCATTTTGTGGACAACTAGCAACAAACTGTATGGGTGATGCATGCCGTGATTGGAGGATCAGGGAACGTGTGGGATCAAGAGAAGGGTTTGATTAGGGCTCTGGGTGTTGTCAAAAGAATATGCATGAACACCTACCAAGATCATTTTGTTCTATTGAGGTTGAGGAAGAAAGATGTCAGAAAAAAAAACAAGTACAAGCTCAAATAATTTAACTTTGATCAGGAATTATTTTGAAGTGTCTTGACATTTTTTAGAAAGCCTTTGGTGATCAATATTTTGAGAAGGCTAGAAGGTTGCAGAAAAGTTTTGGGAGGTAGAAGATCTTTAAAAAGGATCTGCCTTCATAGAGTTTACATTCAATGGAGGGAAGAGACTGGAAACAAACACACTATTTATATCCCCCAAACCCACTGTGATCCTAGTGGATTCTGATTCGCAGTAACTCAGACTGAAATCTGCATCAGGGCAACACATAAACCTCCTCTGACAGGGCAGTGGCTGTGCTGGAAGTGTACAGGTCAGGACTGAAACCTAGTTTCTCTCCAAATAACCTGAGACTTCTCTCAAGTGAGGACGAGAGCCATTTAAGGTGATGAGTGGGGAAATTCCAAATATATTTTGGCAGTAGAACTAAATGGATTTGTAGATGATCTAGATGTCCATGTAGGCTGTGAAGGAAAGAGAATCAAGTGCAACACCCAGGATCTATGTGAATTAGAAAAAGGTCATGCCTCTGGGGGGCAAGCATAAGTTTTATGTGGCTCCCCTCCACCCAGAAGTGCCCCTGAGTGCTGGGCCTCACAGGTTCATGAGAGGAGAGAGAACCTCTAATTTCTCTGTGTCCTTGTATAGGATGAACTGGAGGTCATGACCCAGACGTGGTGAATTGTAGTGCCATTCCACAATGAGACTGTTGAGTTGGTGGGATGTGAGAGAAGTAAAATTGGGACATCCTGTAGGTGAGGTTGAGTCAGGAGATCTGGATATCTGGGAGAGAGGCTTGTAATTGAGTTTGAAATAGTCGTTTTGACAACCCAGTGGGAGCTGTAGGCTTAAGGTTTGGGAATGGAATTCAAATAATGGACCGGGTAGTCATCTTGCCTAGAGGAATGTAGAACACTTTTAAGGGAAGTTAGGAATTGAGAAGTCGTTCTGCCTAGGAGTACAGGGAGTGATAAGAACTGATTTTTATCACCTCCAGGAGTGAATTGTAACCTAGAGAGGTTGTATTTTAAAACACTTAATTTCCCCCCAAGTATTACATGTGTGACTTTTTCTGCTATTCACGTGCTTTTATGAACTGTATTGACGGGTGAGAGTGGAGTTAGCAGTGGAAGAATGCACAAAGACACATTTAGAACATTCTAGATCATTCCATCATGCTCTTCCCTCCACTGATACTGGGAAAATGACTCTGGATTGTGGATGAGTCAGCAGGGCACTGACTACAGAATGCCAGCTAGCCAGGACGAGTAAAGGGCCTCTGGGGGGACACAGGAGGTTTTCTTGAAGGGTGAGCCACTCATAGCCACTATCAGAAATCATGGTAATATTGGGGGACATGCTTAATGAATTCAACAGGTTCCTGTACTGTGGAACAGTGCATTTCATAAATCTTCAAGAACATGATTTAGTCTTTTTGAAACCTGACCACACGACTCTTTTCATGAAGCATCTTGTGTTTGTTTCTGCAGAACACAAAATGCTGAGTTCACAAACAGCAATTGTTAGCTCCCGTGTGACTGGAAAGTCTTCAGGGGGACTTGTAGGCATGTCCACCTTGAGACTGTGAAAGCCCAGTCCAGGGACGTGGCTTTGCTGGTGGATAACAGGGTGACTTTCCATCCCGGCAGTTAAAGTTTATTGTTGTTTTCCAACTTTGAGCCCTGTATCAGTTGGCTGTTATTATGAAGGTTGAATTTGCAAAGCATGAGGCAAAAGTGGGATCTCATGCAGTATTTACATGCAGTGTATGATCAGATTCTTATATTGGGATAAAGCCTTTATAAAACCAGATCAAAACCAATAACCTTCACAGAAACTACCCATTTACTTAGAAATAAATAGAAAGGAGAAATGTGGATGCTTGTCAAAAGTAGGTGTACTGTGAAGTCTTGGTGCAGTCAGCTGTAGCAGTGACTTAGTGTTTTGGGAGAATACCTACCTTAGCACCATTGACTCCGAGAATGCCCCAATTTGTACATGATTAAACCAAATTTCATTTTCCCAGTGAATCACAGTCCTACTCTTACATTTAAGCTGTTGATTGTCTCCAAGTAAGACCCTGATGAATACAATGGTTAGTGGCCGGATGTTTTTTACCAGGATTTTGTTTTAATGATGTTTTTTATCAGTATGTGAACCGCTTTCGGTAAGGAAATGCTAAGAAGGATCACACAATGTTTAATTTCAACTAAGAGAGTTTCAGGCCTCCCAAGTTTCCCCCTTTGTTCCAGTTGCTGTGCCATTTCTCCCTTATGTATTGCATCCTTCTTGTTGAACTGTCCCTCACAACCTTCTATATTCCAGGACAATACTGTCACATGTATTCTGTTGGTTGTAGGAGAGCCCTCGCAATTGCCTTTCCTTGTGGTCCAGCGGTGTTCACAGTCCACAAGAGGCCACTTACCAGGGACAGCTGTACATTTGGTGGATTGATTCTCCCCCATGAATGCCTGTTTTTTTTTTTCCTCCACAGGTAAAGTCAGTGATAAACCTTTTGTTTGCGGCATATACTGGAGACGTGTCCGCACTCCGAAGGTATGTTAACTAGGTGGAGGATTGTGTGTAGCTCTTGTGGTTGACAGGATGTTGATGAAATTGCTTCTGGATTAGGCTATCCAAAGTCTCATTTCCATTTCCCTCCAACAAAAATTACCTAGACAAAATGGACCTTACCTCTTTACTCCCAGTGCCATCGGCCTCTTCTTTTCGTCTACTTATCAACAGGCTTACCCTCCGTTTCCTCAAATGGTTAAATTGTGTAGTCTAATAAGTACTCATGTTTTATTGGCACTGGGCAATGCCCTTCAACCCATCTACCTTAAAAATACTTGCAAGCATGTGCGCCCACGAGCATGCACACATGCACACACACATACTCTTTGAGGGAGGAAACAGGGGCAGGGCTGTGTGTCTTCCCTACCACCAGATTTGGTAAAACCATGTAGAACTGGAAGCTTGAGATCTCTCATAGAGCTGAAAATGACCTTTAAAGGGGAAACTGTGTAATTCCAACATTTGTTTTAAAATCTGATTTGTAGTTCTTGTAAAGAATCGACTATGAAAGAATGGCCCTTTGGGAACACATATAACTTCGTGGGTAAGCTTCAGTAATCTTTGGTTCAAGTGTGCCACAGTTCTTGAATCAATGTGGTAATGAAGCGTAAGAGAGGATTTGTTCATGGACTCCGGACTCCAAAAAAGCAAGCTAAGGAAGAAGTGAGATGGCGTTTTACCTGGGTAACTGGTTAAAATACTTGATGGTTAGGAGTTTGGCCTGTGATATCTGAAGACTAGATTAAGTCTGGAGCCTGTGTGAGAGCCTCAGGAAGGATGATAGCCGTCCGACAGGCCCTGAGATTGATCTGATGGAGTAAAGGTTAAAATGTTAGTGAAGCTCATCGTCTATATCCTGAATAGCTGTGCTTACAATGTTTCAGGTTTGCTCTGTCAGCCATGGACATGGAACAGAGAGACTATGACTCTCGGACAGCTCTCCACGTCGCTGCTGCAGAGGGTAATGCAGGAGCCGCTGTCACGCATCCATTTTGTTGTTGTTTCATCAGACTTGATTGCTACTCAGTTCAAAAATCTGTTTCTTTTTGTCTTGGGTAGGCCATGTTGAAGTTGTTAAATTTTTGCTGGAAGCCTGCAAAGTAAATCCGTTCCCCAAGGACAGGTGAGTACTTGTGTTACCTGCTAACATGTAATTGACAAGTCACTTTTAAAATTAAGTGATGGTATAACTAAATCCTTTTTGTGTGTATCAGAGACATTTTATGTCACCATGTTATGGAGACATCAATAAAACTATTAACCCAAACTCACAGCCATCCCATCACTTCTGACTCGCAGTGAGCCCTAGAGGGCAGGGTTGAACTGCCTGTCTGTTCGTAAGTACCAAGCTTCATTTTCCCCCACAGAGCAGTTGGTGGTTTTGAACTGCTAACCTTGACGTTGGCAGCCCAACTTGTAACCACTACACCACCAGGGCTCCTAACTAATAAACGCAACAAACAAAATCTTGTTCCTGTTGGGTAGATCATTCTCTCCATTATTCCTACTTCTTATTTAGAACTTTTTTAGGTTAGATTGACTGCTAGTACGCCGCATGAAGAAAACAATGCTTTGTGCTTGGGAAGGAACAAAATAAGATTTTGTCCTCATGGAGATTTTAACCATTCAGGTATATAATGTTAACTTTACTGAAGCAGATAAAAACATGTAAGAAAAGTACTGTTACCAAACTCTAAAATGAATATATTGGAGTTTCTTGGGATTCTTGGATTTGGGTGGAATCAGCAGAGGTTGGATTGTACTCAGTGCTTTGGGGAAGAGAGAGTTGCAGTTACCGGGAGGAGAACAGGGTTTTCTATCTAGAGCGGGAGAATCTGCTTGGCATGTGACCTGCTCCTTCCCTCTACCTCCTGGTCCATGGCACACTGCTGTTCACCCTGCAGTCAATGGGGTTCCCCAAAGGAGTACTCAAGGGGGAAGAAGAATATAGTTATATACATATCCGTGAGTCAACTCTATAGTCATACACCTACATTATATAACTAGAGTATAACCGATGATTCAGTAGGTAGGGGAAATAAAGGTTTAGAAAAATAGAAGGAAAAAATATATGACAACCCACCCAGCCACTGCCATTGAGTGGATCCCGACTCAGAGCGATCCTCTATAGGATTTCCATGGAGATCAGGTCTTCACGGGTACAGAGAACCACATCTTTTCCCCGTGGATCTGCAGTTGGGTTTGAAACATCAACTGTGTTGTTAACACACCGCCTGCCTAACCCTTAGGAACACCCCCCACCCCACCCCGTCTGAGTAAGCGGTTTATATTCAATGTTTGAGGATGGTGAGCTGTATGAAGTTGACTACTGCCTAGCAGGGAGATCTTTGTTTACTAACACCAAAGCAGTTCGTGCCATCTCCTGGCGACCCCAGGCGTGTCATAGTAGAACTGCGCTCCATGGAGTTTTTGAGGCTGGTGTTTCAGAATCTGAGCACCGCTCAGCCGACTGAAACGGCCAGCTGGTTGACAGCCAAGCACACTAACTGTACCACCTGGGGCCTCCTGCTGTTTGCCAAGCTTTTTCTCTTCCTTAGAGCTTGATAATTTAGCTCGGAAGAAATGCAAAACGTGAAAACTTTAGCACTTGTATAATGATGGTAACACTATCTATCTTGATCCCCAGTTGATCACAATTACCAGTATTCTGAAACTTTGCGTTGACAGTTTTTCTTTTTATCCTCCACTATAATGCTCACTAAGCCTTTTTAGAGCAAGAAGCAGACAGTTTTATTTTTCCCTCCTTCCACATGATGGAGATATGCACTGTGCTTTTTAAATCTAAAGATCAATTCCTGCTCTCCCGAGTTGGCCTCTGTGGGAGCAGAGGCACTCCGCTGAGAGGCAGGCAGCGCGTAGTAACTAACATGGTGACTGGGCAGTCAAGAATTATAGATGGAAACCAGAAACCCAAGACAGCCCTTCTTTCTGCTTCATACAATCAGTGGCTCCTGAAGTTATCAAATAGGCTTAAATAAAATTACTGTATTTTTAAAAGTTGACATTTTGCATTTTTTCATAGAAGAGTTGCAATAAAAAACATAACTAGCAATTAATACTTTTTCCATAGTTAACGTGCAAAAGATGATTGAAAGCATCCTTCCCCCGCCTCTGTTTAGGCCACGTGCTCCCCAAACATGCACCTTAATTTAGCTTCTCTGGGAGAGCATTACTTACCTGACTAAAACTAAAAACCGGCTACCAAATTTATAGGGAAATTTTTTTTAAAAACTTAAAAAAAAAAACCTTCCAGTTCCGAATAGCGACACAGAAGGGTAGCAGGTTAGACAACAGAGGAAAGGAGTGTCTAGCCAGGGAAAGAAGGGAAACAAAAATGAAAGCACAAGATGGGCAGTGAGAGTGGCACATGGGGAAATGGAGGAAGGAAGACTGGCAACTAGGGAGAAGTAAACTTTAAGTGGAGAGAGGGGGTGGGGAGAGGGGCTTCCAGGTTTGTCAACCACTGTTGGGTTGTGAGCGTTTTAAAGCAATCCCTTTTGGTGGTGTCTTTCACAAGGCTAAGGAGCCGGGTAACCACTGTTGGCAATTCTTTCCCTTCATCCTCATCCTTAAACTCTGCATATGTCACACTGAATAGCAAAGCCTAGAAACACACTTCCGGAAAGGGTCGTTTCCCTCTGGCTGTCCAGTGTTCCATCTGAGTCCATGGGTGTCAGTCCTTCTTCGAGATGAGAAGACGCCAGTTCTTCTCTGGCCCATCTCCGGCCTCCAACGTGTGTGAGCCCCAGGGAGGTCCTGCTTATTTCTAGACACCTGAGATTGTGACCTGACAAGAGTGTGTTGTTTTTGTTTTAGTCAAAATCTAGATTGATGGATGGCATATAGCTGGACTCTAATTGAACATTTTATTTAAAAAGAGACTACTGGAAGTGTCTCTGAGTAGAACTTCCCTTGTAGAGGTCCCCTCCATAATCTTTCCAGAGAGTTTTCCTTCCTATCCGAACTTATCTTTAGACCGCTTTCTGAATTCCAAATCCCTTTCTTCATTCCTGTCACTCATCCAAGCTGCAGTTAAACTCTACAGATGCTGGCCTATCTCCACTGCCAGAAATTGCCTAATGCCCTGACCCATACTGTGCCGCTTCCTCAGGTGGAATAACACTCCCATGGATGAGGCGCTGCACTTCGGACACCACGATGTATTTAAAATCCTCCAGGAATACCAAGTCCAGTACACACCTCCAGGAGATCCCGACAGTGGAAAGGAAAATCAAACCGTCCATAAGAACCTTGATGGATTATTATAATGGTCTGGATCCCAAGATTTAAATCACTTACCTATGTAATTGTGGAAAATGATTATGGAGAATGAACGCGTGTATTTCTATCTGGTAGTGATATATATTTCACATTTGTCATTTCAGTGTTACTAGTGTTTTCTTCATTGTATGCGCAGGACAAATTTTAGCTTTTTTGGGGAAAAAAAGATAAAACAATCTCCCTCCATAATGTGAGCAATATTTACCTCGTGCACTATACAATTTGATGTAAAGGAAATAGTTACCAAGGCTAGCTTAATTATGTGGTCTTCCTGATTTATTTTTTTGCGTGTGTATGTGTGTGCGTGTTGTGAATTTACATTTTCTGGTGATGATCTGCTAATATGCATTTATAAACTAAGCTCTGTTGTGCAGTCTGTCCAAATGGATCAAGGCTGTCTTTAGAAGCAAATAGTGTGACTTTCAAGACTTCAAATATAGATTTAGTTTGAGTGTTTGAACAACAAATACACACGGTTGTGTGTTTTAAACTGTCTCCTTTCACCCTAGCTTCGTGATGTGGCTCTTTAAAGATAATAATAGTGAACAACTATTAGTAGGATAGACCAGTTATGATTAGACTTTATCAGGGAATCTGTTTAAGATATGTTTGGTGACCAAAACTTGCGTAAATGTAGTTACGTTTGCAAATGTTTCCTTTTTCCATAACCCTCTTAGTCCAGCCTCTCTTCCCATTTATCCACTTGCCTCTTTCCTTTAGCTGGGAAAGCGGGTGCTGGCATACTATGCAGTTTCATGTTTTCCACCTAAGTCCGACAAAGCTCATATCTCTGACATCAGAGTTATAACAATACCCTTTGTGGACAGATGATGAAGCAGAGGCAAATTACATAGCCTAATATAAATTAGTCAAATTCTTCAGTCAAAACAGTGAAAGGCGGTGACACTTTAAGAAGAAATTGGTCAGCTTCCAGACTACACTCAGACACTCTCAGCTACCACAGTGATTCCGATAGTGTGGGAACTGCTTCCTGGAACAATTGTTTGAAAATCTGTCATGGAAAGTCTGCATCAAGGTATTTGTTCTCTTGGGGGACCACTTAGATCGCTCCAAGTCTCTTCTGATTCTTGACTGGGTCATTTTTGATGGGCTCTATCATTTAAAGAGACTCTTTCTTTTGAAATTGAGCCCCATAACGTCCTTGTGCATGATCCATTTGTAAAGTAGGCAAAAGGGACGCCGAACGTGAGAGAACAGAATTTGCTAAGAATTGCACATACACTTTATCCTATCATACCTCACTCAGAGACAGAGGTATATTAAAGAGGACTTCTCACTATTCTTTGGGAACAAGGAATTTTCTTTTTTTTTTCTCAGATAAAAACTATTTTGTAAAGTTAAATGTGCCCTGACTGGCCCTGGTTATTTTATGACTGCACGCTGGTTTCTGTGCTTGCCGTCGGCTAGGAGTCGCGAATGCATTTGGTTAAATGCCTGTTGACTGTGCTCTTTACTGCTGCCATCATTATAATATGAACTCCAAAGATCTTTTTGTTTTAGGATCACGTGCTTTTTATGTATCATGAGACCTCTGTAGAGCTGAGTTCATTTAAAGCGTTGCACACACTTTTGTTGTCACTGGTCTCCGTCTGATGAACTTCTGTTGGCTGTGATGTGCTGTACCCACAACCCACGCTGCAGCCCACCACTTGGCTCTGTTGTCTGGCTGGCAGTGCCCGAAAGACCTGATGTTGGCTTTAGGTTTTCCTGGGGACTCCACAGCTATGAATGTATGTACTTCCAGAACCTCCCATTAGTGAATCTAACCTTAAAATGATAAGCTGTAAGGATTCTGAAAGTTGGGAAATATTTATTTTAAATGAAATCAAGTAGTATTGCTTTTTACAGCACAATAAATACATGTATCAAAAGCAAACTGTGTGAAAAGTTAATTTTCTTAAAGATTTTCTCCTAGGTCAGTCGGATGGGAACTCTGTGGGCCCTGGCTAGTTGGTTCAAATCAAGAAACCATTTCTAAAGGTTACTATGAGCCGAGAGCCATCTAAACTATCAAGGGGAGGCACCTCAGTGGTAAAGGCAGAATCCTGTAAGGAGTTCACCCTTGATGGGGAGAGGGTGGGCGGGCACATTGCACGTCCCCCAGAAGCTGATGTTACCCTTTTATAGTTGGGGTGTGCCCAGTGGTTCTAATTCCTTAATGAGATGAGAGGTACTTAGAAATCGGAATTTCTTGGGGAGCTGAACATGGTGAGGCCACCCTAGAATCTGAGATGGAGCACCTGGCGAACCTCAGCTGCCACCTGCCCGCCGTCACTGGTTCTCAGAACACTCGGCACTCTTCCATTTCGGGTTTGGGGTCATTGTGCAGTTTTTGTATACTCGGGAGATACATGCACACCACGACTGTTCTATCTTCAAGTTAGGGCCACATTTGGCTGTAGAAGCCAACTAGTAGTGTGCTGCCTACATAACTAACATTTTAGAACCAGATGAAACCTTAGAGAATCTCTAGAGCCGTGGTTCTGAACCTTCCTGGTGCCGCAAACCATTAATACAGTTCCTCATGTGGTGGTGACCTCCCAACTATAAAATTATTTCCGTTGCTACTTCATAACTGTAATTTTGCTACTGTTATGAATCCGGCGACCCCTGTGAAAGGGTCGTTCAGCCCCCAAAGGGTCGCGACCCTCAGGTTGAGAACTGCTCCTCTAGTTGATGGAGCTGAGACCCGAACGTGGGCTGTGACAGTGAAGTACGTGTCGTGCCCTGTGCCTGCATCTTGCCACATCCTGATCCTCTGTGGATAGAATATCTGGCTGTAAGCAATTTGCTGAGACTCCGCCTTTGCAAGGTTTTAAAGAGACAGGAATACTACAGTGTGAGTCCTAAAACATACAGTCAATTTCAGCTCTACAATATACACCCACAGACACAAGCCTGCCATCAGTGCTGGGGAGACAGATGGATGAATAATCCCAAGGAAGTTAAGTTTATTCTCAATACATGGTCATTCTCTTTGGGGGCAGGGATCCTCTTTTAGGGGAGTTGGGTAATTTTCCCAATTTAACTTGCAACAAGGGCCTCGAGCAGACGTGATTGTGAGGATGGTGCAGCACAGGGCAGCGTGTCCTGCTCCGTCCATGGGGTTACTATGCGTCGGAACCGACTTGATGGCGCCTAACGACAGTCCCGACAGCAAAATGAATACATCCATAAAGCATCAACCGCTCAGGAGAGAGAAGCAGGTGACGTCATCATGGCAACTGAACAAGACTGCCTCACTCCTGAAGGCGACATCTCTGCTTTCCAGCACTTTAAAGCGATTGCGTGCAGCAGATTTACTCCGTGTGATATGTGCGGGCTTGGTGGCACTTAGGGCTTTTGAGGAAATTAGACTTCACAAATATGGGAGTGATGTGATGTACTAGAGAAGATTAGACAAGAAATGAATGGGGTGTGGAGAGATTAGAAAATCGAATCAGTTGCTAAAAAAAAGCATGAGGCCAAGTAAAATAATAGCATCTCAACTCAATGCCATGTCGGTTCTGACTCAGCTTCTCAGGGTTAAAGGCTAAGATTACTTTTATTTCTGTTCTGAATGCTAATGGCACAGAACCAACCTGACTGTGTGTGCCTCGTCCCCACAGCTCTCTGCCTCTCCCAGGAGTCCACCAAAGCCCGCTGGAAGATGAGCCGGACGAGCAGTCACACTAGCAGAGAAGGTCGAGGCTGCTTCGTTCATGTGCCGAAAAAGGGGCGAGCTGAACACAGCTACTGACAACCAGGGATCCAGGGGGGAACGAACGTTGAAGGGAAATGGGACTAGGACTTATTCTCTAACTTAGAGGGATTCTGGAAAGCTAGTATCCATGGTAGGAAAGCCACCACTTTGGTAAGTTAGAGATAACTTACCAAGTCCAAGTACATTGTCCTGTTTTAAATATCATTCCCACAGATTCTCCCCTAACGGCTATGCTGCCTTAAGGGAGCACATGGTTGACTGTCTCCCTGTAGAAGCAGACATTCTTGTTACCACCTCCACCTGCGGCACCCATCCCCCCGCATGCCTTTCCCCAATCCGGTATTAGGTTTCCTCACCTGTGAGCTCAGACGGTACTGTGGCTACCACCCACCTTGTAATGCATGTAACTTCTGAATATTCATGTCTTACGGCTACCTACAAATATGCCCAAACAGTGAAGATTCACTCTCCTCCTCCTGCTGTCTGCATGGACCCGGCTGCCGAGCTCATGGCCGTCCTGGAGGTGAGCATATACTGTCTGACTTTCTCTCCTCTCTTCTATGACTTTAGACGATCTTTATCTATTATCGCCATACAGTTGCGCCGACAGACCCTGCATTTGGTAGGGGCTGGTTTACTCTAACACAAGTGGTATAATACGGTTAGGGGATGTCAGAGAATCTGTAGCTTAAGTATGTGACAGCCTTCCACCTTCTAGGTTTCACTAAACCAAAACCCCACTGACTTGGCGTTGATTGTGACTCAAAGCAACCCCGTAGGACAGAGTTAGAACTGTCCCCGTGGGTTTCCTTGACAGGGGCAGACTGCCACCTCTTTCTGTCCTGGAGCCGCTGGTACGTTTCAAACTGCCAGCTTTTCAGTGAGCAGCCAAGCGCTTGAACCACTGGTATACCAGCAATTCTCCCATAGGTACCTACCTATACACTAAGTACACAGTAAGTATAAACTTAGCAAGTTTACAGTTGCTGAAGTATATAAGCTTTTCCCTCCAATTTGTCAAAGAAAGTAATTTTAACTTAATGGTTACAGCAAACACAACACTCAGTTCATCAAAACTTGGAAGCTGAGTATGGAGTCAACATTTAAGAACTGTATTGGTTTAGAAGGCTTTAAAAACAGCATTATCCTTAGCCTTTCTCAAACTGGCTTAGGGGCTGACATTTGAAATGGGGTATATTTTTATGTACTTATACCTTTTGGCTCTACGTGCTTCACAAAATCTTAACTGTTCATACGTAAGGTTTTGCACTGGGTCGTGTGCTGTGAAGTCAGTCTGACTCAACCACCCAGGGTGGGAGACAGACGTCGTCCCGTCTGGGCCACGCTCAGAACCGCTGCTCTTTGGACCCGTTCCCGCAGCCACTGTGTCGGTCCATCTTCTCGACTGTTCTTTTCACTGACCCTCTCCTTTCCAAGGATGATGTCCTTCTCGGGACACCAGTCCCTCTTGATAACAACGTCACCCTGACTGTCAGAAGCATTCTGGCGGTACTTCTTCCAAAGCAGATCTGTTCGTTCTCTTGGTGGCCTGGATACATTGTCTCCTTCACCAACACATCATTCAAAGTCATTGGTTCTTCGGTCTCCGGTAGCCACCATCCAGCTGTCGCTTTCAGAAGACGCTGTCGTGAAGACCACGGCCCGTCAGGTGGACCTTTGTCTCGGCAGTGACATCTCTGCTCGGTAACCCTGGGCGAGGCTCTTGGGCGGCAGATTCGCCCAGTGCACGCACTGCGCAGTCTCTCGGTTGTGACTTCGCGGGTGTTTATCGTGGCTTCAGGTAAAACGGAACCCTTGACAGCCTCGGGGTCTCCTCAGTTAGCGTGAGGTTGCTTACCGGTACAGTTGGAAGGTTCTTATTTGCGTTGTGGTATAGTCCATATTGAAAGCTGTGGTCTGTCATCTGTATCCATATGTGCTTCAAGTCCTCTTCCATTTTATAAGTGTGTCGTCTGCATGTCACAGGCTGCTACTGATTCTTGCTCTAATCTTGATGTGACAAGATTCTTCTTCATGTCGTTCAGTTTCTCAGGTTAATCCCTCAGCATACAGATTGAATAAGTATGGGAGGACGATACAGTGCTGACACATACCTTTCTTGATTGTAAGCCCCCTTGTTCCGTGTGAGTATCTGCCTCTTGGTCTATTTACAGGTTCTTCAAGAGCACAAGGACGTGTGCCCACTTAATGTTGGCATGTGCACTCAGAACTGGTAGCACATCCCAGTCTCAGAACATCTTACTAGACTGTAAACTCCATGAGAGCAGGGGTCTTTGTTTCTATCCAGCAGCGCTTCCCAAATGTCTAGAGCAGTGCCTCGCCAGGAGCAGGTGCTCGTCACATCAATATAGGTGACGGATGGGCGAATGAATGGCAGGCTGAATCAGAACCAAAAACCACTCAAGGAAATCGCCCTTACTTTGCGAACTATATCCCAGTTCAAAAGGTACATCCAAGAGTTTCTCAAACAATTTCTAATATTTTCCTACCATTCTTTGAAGTAATCAGAAATACCAGCACATGGCAAAACAGGGAGGGTAAAGGGAGAATGGGTAGGAAAGAGGGAACCGATTACATGGAACTGTGTGTGACCTCCTCCCTGGGGGACAGACAACCGAAAAGTGGATGAAGGGAGAAGTCAGACAGGGCAAGATATGACAAAATACCCATTTATAAACTATCAAGGGCTCATGCGGGAGGGGGGAGCGGGGAGGGAGGGGGAAAATGAGGACCTAATGTCGGGGGTTTAAATGGAGAGAAAATGTTTTGAGAAACGATGTACAAATGCGCTTTACACAATTGATGCGTGTATGGATTGGGATAACAGATGTATGAGCCCCTAATAAAATGTTAAAAAAAAAAAAAAGAAATACCAGCACAATGGCTTTGTTCCTTTGGCCCTGGCTCACATTTCACTTTGCTTATAGGCAATCAATACATTTTGCTCACTTAATGCCACCTCTGAGTTTTGTCCCAGGAGGTATACATAAGCTTTATGCTTATAAAACAGCCTAGAAACCCTCCCTTAACTATGCCTAAAACATAAGCATGCCAGGATCTATTTAGTTACTTCTTTCAAAGATCAACTATAGAAGAATCTAATATATATTTTACTTCCCGGAGAAAGACAGCGTTCAGTGTTCATCCCCAACAAGCTCTATGTTACTGAGATGGAGACAACGCAGCTACACAAAGGAGATGTATCATGTTTTCTACGTCTGCCTTCCAGCTCATCTGTACTGCTGTTCCCTTGAGATTTCTCCAAAGTGACGTCTAACCTGCCTACTGCCTTAGGGTGTTGTCCATCACACAATGCTCTTTACTTTAGGAAGCTCACAGACTTCTAGCAGATGCCATCTTTGGAGAAAAGGGACATGCCTTTTATGTGAGTGCAATAAATTCTCCGTAACAACTCATCCAATTATTGGAGGTATGGATTTCAGATGACTGATTTGGAAACAAGGCAGCCCCCCCTCCTTAATAGATCCTTAAAAGAAAAATAAACTTATATTGGCAGCACCTAAATTAATTTCAAAGGAGGTGCTAATTTAGTTGTGCATTTGGCGGTAGTGGTGGTTACCAAGACCAAAGTACTGTGGTTTAGTTTTTGTGCGACCCCTTAGAGCTTGTTCCAGTCCTGTGCCATCTCTGATTCCTTTCCTTAATGATCTCTAGACGACCATAGCAACTCTGGTTAGAAAGGGGAGGGAGGGCAGTATTTATCAATCTTTTAAAATGAAGACATATATAATTCTATTTTTTGCTCACACGCAAGAGTGAAAGCGAAAAGGCAACTTAAAATCCTTACACCCAGTAAGACTAACATTAGGAGCTAAATATGTCTTTAAAATCAAGTCTCCTGGCTTGTGCAGTGAAACCACATAATAATAAAACCATAACTATCTCCAAGGGTACAAATATTTAGAAACAGTTGAATACCAGCAGTTAGAAACAATGTCTATTTAAAAATTGTTCTTCTCTATTTCCTTATCACTTCAGTTTAAAAGCCATCCTCCAGCCAGTCTGATCCAGGCCCTTTGCTGGGAGAACTGAGCGGAGGCCTCCGCTGGGCACAGACACGAGGAAACAGCACAGGCACTTTCCTTTAATTTGATAACAGTTGCAAAGGAGACATCAGCCACACTACACCGAGTACAGATACATCATACAATTAGAGTTGGGACAGTGGGCGGGCGAGGAGAGAAGACAGGCTGCGAGAGAGTTTGGGGAAGTGCCCTGTCACGCCTAGTCCCCCCCCCCCACACACACACATTCTGATGTCAAGGCTAATGAAAGAAGCAGTTAATAACACATAAATGCACTTCCCGTCCATTCAGAAAGAGGATCTGGGAAAGGCACAGAAGAGAAATCAGAACCATTTATGAATGTTATTGGTGACAAAAATAGACTTATCAGTGAAAAATAGGCAGTTCTTGATGCCATTACATGGGAATTTTTAAGTGACTTGAATTGTATATTGTCTTTAGTTAATGACTTGGGTTGCCAGCTACTAGTTGTTTTTGTTGTTTTTTTTAGCTTCTGGCTTTGAAAATGACAAAATTTTATATTATGGTTAGTAGACCAAGTACCAGATAATAACAAAGATCAACCCACTTAAAAATCATGAATTAAATCTCTGAGCGTACCTGCATTGATCGCTCCTTTCTCAATTCAGAAGACCCTGTAGCACTGAGTGGTATTGCCCCTTGGGGTTTCCAAGGCCACAATCTTTGTGGAGACAGATCGCAAGCACTTCTTGCTCCCGCACAGCGGCAGATGGGCCTAAAGGGCTGACTTTCTGGTTAGCAGTTAAGTGCTTAACCCCTGTGTTACCAATTGACTTTTTGGAAGTGGGTTACCACTCATTTTAATGTTTTGAAAAACAAGTTGTTTTGCCTCCAGAGAGAGCTGTCGTTAACAGCCAGCCTTCCATGAAGAAACTGCAGAGACAGTGACCAATACAGTAGCAGAACAGCCTCTGCTCTGGTATTCAGGTGTGAACAGAAACCCTGCCTGCGAGACTTTAACATGTACTTTCTCCGAATGATAGCATCATACCCGATAACCCAAAGAAGCATCATTTTTCCAGCAAGAGAGACAATATGGGTAATGCGATAAATTCATTTTTCTTTCTGCCCCGATGTGGAATAATTCTCTTTGCTAAGCAGCTTATGTCATGTTACATTTATATACACTTGGCTTTGAACTCTTGTATAGGCATATTACTACTGGAAATCCCTCAACCCTGTTTTTGACAGAGAACAATTTGATTCCTCAAAATACTAACTCTTGAGAGTAGAAATGTACCATTTTTACATCAAGAAGTTCCCTAGGTAACCGTGAGATTTATCGATCACCTGTAAGCACTGTGTGCTTGCTGGTTTTATGCGCAGCCATTGGCAGAAGTTGCTACATGTCTGCCCTTCGAAGGTTGTCATTCTAGTCCTGAGGCTTTGGGTCTACTTGGTGGGTTGCCATGTGCCAAACTCACTCTGTAGGAGAGTGTCTTTGAGTTTTACCTTCAGTCAGAATCAGGAAGGCTTTGAGAGTAACAGACGTTTGTGGCTTAGGGAAAAACTCCACTCGCTACCACCAAGTTCCGGCACATGGGTTGGCCTCTTTCCATTTTCCCAGAATCGTAGGCGGTGGAGGAACAGTGGAGAGCAGTGGGAAGGAATCACAGACGAGAAGGGAAGTGTCGCCAGAGAAGATGAGCGATAGCTCGATGCTCTACACTGTGTTCATCTGAAAAGAGAGAGCACGCGGTCAGGTGCTTGGCACTGACTGTGAAATGCAGATTCACACATTCAACATGACATGTCCACTCTAATGAGACAGCAGTATAAGGACGCCTCCGACAGCACCATGCAGCAATGGCCAGAGCTATCAGCCTGCAGTCCATTCTCCTGGGCTAGTCCAGGACCCTTCATACCACCTCTGCTGAGGGATTATTGCTGGGCTGCTGGCCGGCTTAATTTTGCGAGCTCACCCGGGCTCTCTAAAGCTCTTTGCTGGTAGGCAAGTCTGGGAGCAGAGCAACAAGGCAAATCTCATGCAAAACAAGGATGAGGCAAATCTGCACTGGATGCCAGATGGGGAGGAGGGGAAGAGAATTTCTCTAAAGGTCACCCAAGCAGGCATAATAAATGACGGTAGTGTGATATAGGCTGGAGACGAAAAATCATTAAGAAACCCTTAACTCAAAGGAGCCTTGGTGGCTCTGTGAGAAAAGCATTGGGTTTCAAACCACAAGGTCCACAGTTCAAACCCACCAGTTGCTCCTTGGGTGTCTGTTTCTGTAAAGATGTATCTGTAAGAGCTACTAATAAAATGTTTTAAAAAAATAAAAAAGAAACCCTTAACTCTTCCCCGGGGCATTCTCTGATAGGGTTCAGCGGCCATGGAGTTGATTCTGACTCAGGGGGGGACCGAGCGTGTCCGAAGTAAACGGTGCTCCACAGGCTCGTCAGGCGTTGGTTTTGAGAAGTACATCACCGGGCTTTCCCTGCTAATCCACCTTAGCCAAGAAGCGGTGCTGAAACCTGCTCAGCCTCATAGCACTAGACAAGCCTCCACCACTGGAGGAGAGACTGTGTACGAGGCTCAGTGGCCAAGAATCACACCTGGGTCCCCGAGTGGGAGGTGCGACTTCTACCATGGAACCACCACTGCCTCTACAGAGGAAAGAGGGAACCAAAGCGCCACTGCCATCGGGTCAATCTTGCCTCACTGCGACCGTGTACAGGGTTTCTGAGACTGTAACTTCATGGGAGCAGGCAGCCTCCTCTTTCCCCGCCACAGAGTGGCTGGTGAGTTTGAACCGCAGACCTTGATGGAGGTTAGCAGCCCCGTGCTTCTCACATAATTCCATCAGGGCTATCGGAGGTGCTAACTGTTCCTGTCCTGCACTGCTCTTTATGGGCTTTGGTCAAAGGCCCCTAGGTCAGTAGGCTGGCTTCCCTACAATACTAGAGAAAGCATCTAATTTTTTCCACTGGGTCATTTATAGATCAAGATTAGGGTTTTTTGTTTTGTTTTGTTTTAAAGCACTCAACACACACTTTCAACAATAAACATTTAAACTGTATCAGCAAAAATCTATCCAACCAAGCAAAATCTTTTGAGAGGATTTCAGGCGGAAAAAGCATACAATACAGGTTGACACACCGCAGCCATTCTCCCATAAGAAGTCTGTCTCTTTCACGGAACGTATGTTTAGTCGTGCCATGACCTTCATTGATCTTCTCACTCTTCGCAAGCCCCGCACAGAGCTCCTGCAGCAGTACAAGCTACTTCTCAAGTGCAAAGCAGGTGAGAGGGTTTCCTGGCTGCTAGCTGAGTAGCAGTCTCCCTAACGACCTTAACCTCCAGGCATGTATACACCCCGTCCTCCCTCCCTAGGAATAAAGCTTCTTCACAGTCACAGATCATCAGAAACGTTTCCTTAGCAGAAATCTTGGCTCCTTAATGCATGAAATGTCTACATGGCCAACCTCAAAAGGAAGACGGGGAACTTTTATGTATTTGAAACACAACTTTGTGTTTTGGAGGTTCTGTATGCCAGGAATGAAAATCCCGGAGCCCAGTTAATCTTGTCCAGAGCCCTTTCCTGGCTCCACCGGAGAATCTATCCGATGGCTTCTGACAGGCAGGCCCAGAGTCTGCACGGCAGCCTTGCTGCTCTGGGAGGGCAAAACTACAGAGGGGGAGAATACCCCTGCCCAGATACTTACCATCGTGTCCAAACCTACAGACCCCACTATCCGGGACACCTCATCAAACTCCTCAGGAGACATGGGGAGCAGGTTGTCTGTCGTCTGCAGTCTAGAAGGGTGACTAAAATGGAAAGAGAGGAAAAGGGCATTATAACCCCTGAATTACAAAAGCGCCGATGTCTGTCGATTACAACTCACAGCGACCCTAGTGTGTCAGAGTGGTACTGTGCTCCACAGGGTTTGTCAAATGGCTGGTTTTTAGAAGTAAGATCGCCAAGCCTTTCTTCCTAGGCCCCTCTCGGCGGACCCGAATCTCTGACTTTCCCATTGGTAGTCAAACGCATGCACCATCTGCACCATCCAGGGACTCTGAATTATGACTTCAGTTTTATTTCTGGTAAATCCATGCACTTGTCAAATACATTTGGAGGAGAATGGGAAATGAGAGGTAGGTGTCCCCATCCCTACCCACTGGGAAGCGTATCAGGCTCTAGAGATGGGAATGAGGGAGCAAGAGGCAGACTGGAACCTGCGAAGATGCTTCTGCCTGGTGGCCTCTAGATGCGAGCATGTGTGGTCCTGTGGCCTGAGGCCACGTGCTTCTCGCTTCGCCAGCGCGGGGAAGCCCCAGGCGAATGTCTGGAGAGTCCCTTGTCCTCCGTCCCTACCTTGAGGCTTGTATGCAGATCAAGCTGCTCCGCAGAGTGTGTTTACATGGAGGCTACATCCAGTCACCCCAAGACAATGGCTGCGGGCCAAACAACTGACCATGACTTTTCCAAAATTTTTCCTACCTTTTATGAAATGAAACATAATAAAAGCAGGCGGAGAAAATGTAGCTCAATTATGACTTTGGCTTCTTCTAGACAGAAAAGAACTGCTTTCCCACTCTGATCCATTTTTGTTCATTTTATTTGTCCTTTTTCAAAAGTATTAGCTTTGGGAGAACTTAAATAACCTGAAATACAGCTTTGCTTTGCTTGTTTGCTTGTAAAAGGCAGTAAAATGCTGATGGGCAGTGATACCGGGATCCCTATCAGGATCCTTCCAACATATCCAGAGTGGCAGCAATTACAATAGAAAAGCAAAATGCAAGTATCTTCAATAGGCCCCCGCCAGGAGTGGGAGTGACTGGAGGTCACTAACCACGGCCCTCTTCGGTGCTCACTTACACTTCCGACACAGAAATCAATTCGGTCTTGATGTAGCCAGTTCCTCTAGGGCCATCGAGTTCCATTGGCTCTGGGGCTAGAAGCAAGAACACGAGCAAGGCTTTCCGTTAGCAGAGGTTACACAGGAATAAGACAATCAATTTGCTCTTTGATCAAATTTTTACTCTTTTTTTTTCTTGAGAGTTGGGGTGGAGTCCTGAACCATTTTAAGGCCTCCCTGACTTGGCTCATCTGGAATTCTGATGCTAATGCAGGAGCAACTAGAAAACACAGAGAGGGGATCTCAGACAGGGGTCTAGGTGGGAACTTTCTCTTTCTTGGGCTTCAAACTGCCAGAAGTTGGAGGCCAATGTATGTGGCTTACTATTACTGGCTTGACTGATGTCATATACGCAGCTTCCGGGAGAAGCCAGGGCATCTTCATTCCAATGGACCTGTCCTAATCTTGAGATTTCTTAGCCTCCCCTGCATCAACTTGGTTGGCATGCTCCAAACCAGGTGGGTATAACTTCAGCTTATTCAAATACAGTTTGGCAAAGACCGAGAGGCAGCAGACCATGTTCCAAGCCGAGGATTGGTCTTAAAAGTAATGGCTAATAACAATACGATCTGTTCATCGAGTTGTGTTGAATGAGCCACTTCAATGCTCCTGGGCCTCGGTTTGGTCAGTTTTACTACTAGCAAGACCCCTGCTGCCAGCAAGCTGACTCCCACCCATGCTAACCACAGACGTGGTCAGAGCAGAACTGTGCTCCCTTTGGTTTGCAAAAGGTAGTTCACCAGGCTTTTCTTCTGTTGCACCTCCGGGTGGACCTGAACCAATAACAGATCTGCTGGTGGCTTAGTGTTCAGCCATTTGTACCCCTGAGGGACCCATCAGTAGCAGGCTGGCATCGGTCAGTTGGCCACCGCCTTCCTACCAGCCCATTGCCCTTTTCCAGGTAGAGAGCGAAAGAGTAACAAATGTCAAAAACCAGAAACAGACTCACTCTCCCAACATCCCTGAAAACTTCTTCCTAGTGGGACCTGCCAAGTCATGGGTTATGTTTCAACTGCGCTGTGCTGACAGTTCGCTTTGAAAGCCTGCTCTTAGCAATGAATGGGAGAGCAGGAGGGGTGCTTCTGCTGGCACCCGGCACTCACAAGAAGCAAAAGCAGCCTTTGTTACTACTAGGCCTACACTCTAGCCAGCCTGAGGACATCAGGGAAACCAGATTCCCCAGATGCGGAGAGTGGCTGGGGGGGCTATTCCTCCTCAGGGAATTAATTGACTGCTCTCTCTCCCCACGTACCTTCCTTTGGCCTGGAGTAATACTTTCCAAAGGCATGGTCTTTATCAATATTTGGATACAGATACTTCAGTGGGTTCTCTGGAATATTCTCAGCAGCCATGACTTTGTAATTGCGAATGATATCAGGGAAAGTAACAGCAGAGAGTTCTTTCTTCGTGTAGGGTTCAACCGCATGGAAGTAAGGTTCTAGAAAGAAGGAAAACCAAGTGACTCTCTGAAATTGGAATGCCCTGAAACAACAGAGAGAGAGACGTACAGTTTATGGATTTGACTGATCCAGTTAAGAGTTAGCCACCCTATTACAACCGATAGAGTATATTTTCTTTCTAAGTTTCTCACTGTAATCATGTCTTAAAAGGAAGAAAAATAAGGCTACCATCACTGTCCATAACATTGAAATTGCTATTATGTGTTTAGGTTGGCAAGCCTGGCATAAACTCCTTTGAAAGGCTGCCTCTTCAACAATATGCTACCCAAAAAACAGATAAAGAACTCACTACAAATTAAGTCATCTTGGGTTGAGTGAGGGATGAAATTACTAGAAGGTAGTTTCACTTTTCTTTTCATATTGAAAATTTTAAAATAATTGAAACAAATGGATTAGATGGAAAGTAATGTTTTAGTAAACAAAAAAATTCTATTTCCCTCTAATGCTTAACATAAAATTCCAGTTAAGTTTACTCCTACTCTTAAACCAGCCTTAGCGCTTTGTTAGTGCTCACCAAGTAACGTCAAGGAACAGCTGAAAGTGAGACCTCTGTTATAAAGCGGTTCTTGAAGGCCCCAAAGCATTCACATATCAAGGAACCTTTTAATGATGGGATTTCACAGCTGCAGAAGGCGACATTGAGGCAGGAGAGCCTTGGGGCTCCTCTGTACTCCCCAACGGTCACTTTCTCAACTGATGCCCCAATTGGCCTGGACGTCCTAGCTGCAGCTACCCAGGGCCAGCAAGGGGTCCCCTATGGGGGGCCGGGGGAGGCACAGTAGGTCAATCTCCAACTGCCAAGCTAAGCCCAGGCTGCACTGGTACGGGCAACCGCTTTAGAAAGAGAACAATTTCATCTCCTTCCCATAAAGCAATACAGTACACCTGTCTGCTTCTAGGTGGGATCTTCCTAAGCGAATCTGGAAGCCGATGCCTGTGGCAAAGGTTTCCTCCCAAGAACAGGGTGCAGATCATGCTCATGCAGATCCTCAATCTACAGGCAACGGGCCTGACCAAACGGAAGTGTGGCTATGTCTTAAAAACCACTGTTCTCACAACACGTGGAGGTACAGAATCACAGATACGTGTGGGGATTTATTAAGGCCTATCAGACAGGCCCTATTTGGCTGCCCCCGCGGAGGGCAGGCACACAGTTCGGTGCCGCAGACGCTCTTTGGTCTGCCCTAACTTGGCGAAGGTTTTCAACTGCGCATCCCCGTGTGCGCAGGCGTGTGCTCGGCAACGTGCCCACGCCCTGACGTACTGCCGCTGTTCAAGCCCACGTGAACGTGATGGCCCCTCCCCGGCCGCTCCGCGACGTGCCCACGCCCTGACGTAGTGCCGCCGTTCTGGGACCACGTGAACGTGATGGCCCCTCCCCGGCCGCTCCGCGACGTGCCCACGCCCTGACGTACCGCCGCCGTTCTGGGACCGCTCCACCCACGTGAAGGTGATGGCGCCTTCCCGGCAGCTCTCGCTGAAGCGCAGTAGGAACGTCCCGGGCTGCTGATCCTTGAGCAGGGCTCGCTCGCGCTCCTTGCTGATGAAGCCCACGATACACCTGGACGTGGAGAGATGGGCCCTTGATTGGCGTTGTTCCATCACGCGTGATTCCACTGTCCATACTGACTCACAAATCAAGAAGACGCCTGACACGGAACGTTTGAGGAACACGGCGAAGGCAGCGTCAACAAGTGCGTGGAAGAATCCCACGACCTTCGAAGCCCTCTCCTATTACCACGTTACGCACTTTACCATCTATAGAATTGGCGTTCAAGGTAATATTTTGCTTATACAAATAGGCTTACGTCTAGAAGAGGTTGTATAACGGAGTCAGGAGGATGCTATAGTTAGAAGCTCAACAAGCCCTTGCTGGCGCAAGGAGTTTTTTATGTTTACGTGATGATTTAAGGTTGAAGGGTCATGAAAATGTCTGCATTTCATGCCTCTTTTGATGCCATAAAGGAGGGCCCAGACAATGTATTTTCATGGTCTAGCACTTCAGGTCAGGGTAAAAGGTTGAAATGTCAGTGGACCTTGAGGGAAAAGTTAGAAACGAATGATCACATGCAATCTTTGTCTTCCTGCCCGAGGGCAGTATCGACGCTCTGGTGGTGCAGTGGGTACAGGGTGGGCTGCTGGCCGCAGAGCAGCAGTCTGAACCGGCCACTCCACAGAAGAAAGAGGTTCTGCCCCCATAAATACTTAATCGTTTTGGAAATCCACAGGGGCAGTTCCACCCTGTCCCATAGCATTGCCATGAATCAGAATCTATTTGATGGCAGTGCTTGGTTTAAAGGCACCATGAGGCCCCCTGGTGGTGCAGTGGGTTAAGCACTGGAATCCTAACTCAAAGGTCAGCTGTTCGAATCCATCAGCCATTCTGTGGGAGAAAGACGACGCTTACTGTAAAGGTTTCCCGTCTTGGACACTCCTAGGAAGGCCTCCATAAGCTGGAACCAACATGATGGCCGTGGGCTTCGTTCAAGGTTTTAAGGACAACCAAAACCAAAACTCACGACCACCAAGTAGACTCCGACTCATAGTGACCCGGCAGGACACAGTCGACCTGCCTCTGTGAGTTCCCAAAACTGTAGGGCTTGATAGGAGCAGAACTCCTGGCTCCTGGGTTTGAACTGCTGATTTTACAGTTAGCAGCAAAGCATGTAACCCACTATCCCACCACAGCTCCTGCAGGGCAATACGAAAGGCAGTATTTAATTGTTTTTTGATGAACTATATGTCATGAAAGACTCCAAGTCCATTTCAGTTTTGCTTTTCTTCCTTTGTTAGCAACTCAGGCCAATATTTAGACCTTCCACTGGGGGTTTGTTTGTGTTTTATGAAGCAATTTTTAAACTTTATTTATTTTCATGTCAGACTCCTTTTTTTTTGTCCCCCCTGCCCCTGCCCCACCCCGTCATCCTGGCCTTTTTGTCATTGTCAAAGTCTTGTCTCTTGGAGAATAAACCACATTTCTAGGCACTATTTGTTGAAAGAATGAAGGAAAGGCACATGCTTCTTTTTGTCGAATTTAGCATTGAAAATACTAGAACATGATGAAAGGGCAACACATAGAACGCTCTGGAAGGGTCCATGTAATCCCCTGGGGCTTCCCCCTCATGAGGCCTTGAAGCGTTGGCCAGTACACGTCAAACTGGGTTCCACACTTGCACAAAAGGAGCAGGTGCTAAAACAATCTGTCAAAAATACCTCTATCAAGAAGAGGGAACTGATTGCAATGATGGACACATAACCACACACCCCCCTCCAGGGGGATGAACAACAGAAACCATGGAGGAAGGGTGACAAAGGTTGGTGTAAGATACTGAAATAACAATAATATATAATTTATCAAGGGTCACCCAAGTGGGGAAGGAAGGAGCGGGGGGTGGGGGTGGGGTGGGGGGGTGGAGCTTATACCAAAAGCTCAGTAGAAAGTAAATGTCTAGAAAAGGATGGCAACATATGTACAAATATGCTTGATACAATTGATGTATGGATTGGTATAAGAGTTGTGATAAACAAGCAGCCATCTAGCTGAGAAGCAACAAAGCCCACATGGGAGAAACACACCAGCCTGTGTGATCAGGAGGTGTCGATGGGATCAGGTGTCAGGCATCTAAGACCCAGAACAAAATCATACCCAAGGTGAATGGGGGGTGGGGCAGGGGGCATGGAGTGGAGAGCCAATGCCCATCTGTAGACAATTGGACATCCCCCTACAGAGGGGTCACAGGGAAGAAATGAGCCAGTCAGGGTGCAGGATAGCACCGGTGAAACACACAACTTTCCTCTAGTTCTTTGGTGCTTTCCTTCCCCCCACTATCATGACCTCAATTCTACCTTACAAATCGGATTAGACCAGAACATGCACACTGCTGGACAAGAGCCTGCAACACAGAGAATCCAGGATAGATACTGCTCCCCGCCCCTCGGGCCAACAATGAGAGTAGAGATACCAGGAGTGTAAGGGGAAGGTGGGGATAGAAAGAGGGGATCAATCACAAGGATCAACCTATAACCCCCTCTCAGGGGGACAAACAATGGAAACGTGGGTGAGGGGTGACGGAGGACAATGTAAGATATGAAAATAATAATCTATAACTTATTAAGGGTTCATGAGGGAGGGTGGGGTAGAGAGGGGGAAGAAATGGGGAGCTGATATCAGGGGCTCAAGTGGAAAGAGAATGCTTTGAAAATGATGATCGCAGCATATGTCCAAATGTGCTTGACACACTAGATGTGTGGATTGTGAGAAGAGATGTAAGAGCACCTAATAAAAGTATTTAATAAGAAAAAAAAGAAAAAGAGTTGTAAGAGGCCCCAACAAAATGATCTTTCAATTAAAATAAAAACAAACCTCTATCAATGGCTCTTACCCGTCATTCCAGAGAGAGAGCAAGTGTTTTTTAATAAGTTCAAGGATGCTTTCAATCCAGAGCCAGAATGAAAAATTTTTATCGTTGATATTTTCCTGAAAGTACACAAATGCTCACATTAGCAACAGAGAAATGAAAAATGGTGACTTACTTATCCGTGCCTACACCCCCCTACCATCAGCGAAGGTTTGCAGACCCCTCTGCTGCCAGAGCTGGAAGGGTGTGGCACAGAGCACAGTGAGCAGAGGTGGGCAGTAGCATCACCAGGGCCGGAATTACAGCTCCTCCCTGCGTACTGGCCCTCAGACCCCGACCCACCATTCCCTGGGCCAAAGAGGGGGTGAGCCTCCAGGTGAATCATGAAACTAGCTCCCTTCACACGAGTGAAACAATCCAAGTAGAGCAAGCTTTCCCCAGTGTTCCGTTTGCCATCCTGACAATTCCGCCTCATGACAACGCTCCGTGTGCAGAACAGAGCTGCATACCGGAGGGCTTTCCTGCTTGTGGTTTCTTAGAGGTAGATCACAGGCCTTTACTTCAAGTCGCCACAAAGAAGCTTTGAACTCTCAGTCTTTGTGTTAGGAACCATTGTGCCACTCACAAAGTCTCTTGGGGATCCATCAAAAACCAAGCTCACTGCCACTGAGTCCATTCTGACTCATAGGGACCCACTGCCCCTGTGGATTGCTGAGACTGTAACTCTTTAAGGGAATAGAAAATTGTATCTTTCACCCATGGAGCAGTCAGTGGTGGTTTCAAACTGCTGACCTTGCAGTTAGTAGTTCAACGTGTAAACCACCATGCCGCCAGGGCTCCTTCTGGTGATCCCAAGAGAGTCTAATTATTCCCTCTAGCTGGCTCCACTAAGCAGACCCCCAGGACCACCTTGGGTCAGAAAGGATGCCCACCGAGCACCGCGAACACATTTCGGATGGCAGTGGTTCACATCCTGCCAGACAAAGGGCCAAGGTGAGCAAACAGAAGACTGGAACTGGGGAGGAAGGATGTTATCACTCAGGCAGGTGCTTCTTGTCAGACTGACCCAGAGTTCTCAACCTTCCGCCCCAAAGGAAAGTACACAACCCGCTCTATGGAGGGAGTGATAGAATTCCCAAACAAGCGAACCATGTAAATACCACAGCAAGAAACGGCAGCAGCTCATCCACACTCAGCCAAGGCAGAACTCATAGGCAGTACCCACCTTGCAAAACCTGGTCCATGGAATGAGACCCTCGGGGCCGGCACTGGGACCTGAACAGATGAAAATGACATTTTTTCAGGAAACACATTGATTCTGAGGCTTTTGTTGAACTGACAACTCTTGTCTTTGACCTCATTATTGGAGGATTTTGTATTGCCCATGCTCTCACTCGGGAAGGTAGGTCCAAACCGGTAGATGCGGCAGGGCAGAGCCGCGGGAAAGGTGAGTGCTTCAGCATGTTCCCAGCTGAAGTCAACAACTGGGCCACCAGGCAACCTTGTTGGCTCAGCTTGCCTTCTATGCGTTTGGCGCTGGCGGGAGGGGGTGTGTGAGTGACTGACGCCTGGGGCACAGGAGAATGTCCCCATGGGGTTTTCTCGGCTGGAATCTTCTCTCGTGGAGCCGCCAGTGGGCTGAGAACGATGGGACCAGAGGGTTGCAGGATGCTAACCCTGTTTCCCCCAGGAGTCACGGTTCGGGAGTCGCTTCTGCACGTAGAGTTCTTGATGACTTTGTAGAACCTACTACAAAAAGTAGCACAAGAATCCAGGGTCCAGACCCATTTTGAGTTGCAGAAAGAAAATCTAGATGAAAGATGTCCATGGGCTTTTCAAGAAACGGTTTAAACACCCTTCACTGGGTGAAGCTCTAACAGGGAGCTGTGTTGGCCTCTGATTTGCGTAGTGTGAGAGGCTCTATGGAAGACCTTTGCGTGTTGGCTCTGGGGTGGGCAGGCCTGGGCCTTCTTCACACCTGGAAGGAGACTTTCTTCTTACTCTCCAAGGTGAGTGTGACCTCACCCTCCTTGTCAGGGAACTGATTTTAGTCCCAAGGAATATATTTCACTGACTGAAAGATGTTTCCCCCAAGAACTCTGTTCCCAAATGTTAGTATTACACAATAGGGAAATGACTCATTTCCATAATTTCTAAAAACAACAACAAACAAATGCATTGCCATTGAATCAATGCTGGCTCATAGAGACCCGCTTCCTGTGGATTTCTGGGATTGTAACTGTTTACAGCAGTAGAAAGCCCAGTCTTTTTCCCTTGGAGCTACTGGTGGTTTTGAACTGCTGACCCTGAGGATCTTAGCCCAGCAAGTAACTACTACACCACCAGGGCTCCTATCATTTCTAAAACCTGTTGTTAGGTGCCACAGTCAGCTCCAACCCATCGCAACCCTGTGCACATCAGAAGGAAACAGTGCACAGTCCTGTGCTGTCCTCACAATTGTTTCTTAGCGAACATAAACTACAGCTTGGAGAGCCAACAGAGTAACACTTTCTGACCAGTAACAAAATAAGAGAGGCCACAAGGGAAAAAGAACAAGTACAGACGTTTCAGGCATTTCACTTTTTATATACACGAGAAAGTTAATATGCTCATACCAAGAAGCTTCTCTCCCAACATGGTCAGCTGGTCCCCATTGAGACCTCTTTTGGTGACGGATGAAAACTGCCAACTCAGCACCTCTGACAGCTGAGCCCATCGGGCACAGGGTGGGTTCAGGAAGAAGGACAGATTCTAGAGAGAAAACATCCACAAAGGAAGGGTCACTGAAGAGCCACCAATCCCAAAGCACCAAACCATAGGTGCTCCCAAAGGTCAACCTAGTCTAAAGGATACAGATGGTTTTTTTAACAATAAAACCACTTGCATGGAGTCGATTAAGAGTCAGTGACATGCTACAGGACAGAGTGGAGCCTCCCTGAGGACTTTCCAGCCTGCAATCCTTTATGGGCATATAAAGCCTCAACTCTCTCCCCTGGAGCAGCTGGTGGGTTTGAACTGCTGGCCTTGTAGTTAGCAGCCCAAGGACTAACCACTGCATCACCAGGGATCCTGCTTTTCACAATAGGGGAAGAGAAGTCATTAATTTGAAGTGGCATGTTGATAGGTTTAGTTAGGTTCTAAGAATTGAACATGTTTGTTTAGTAGATGTGCTCTTTTTTTTAAATGACACAATAAAAGTTAAGTGAGACCATTGATCGCCTGGACTTATCATACAAACCCCAAAATCTACTGCCACCGAGTCACTTCTGACAGTGAACCTTATGTTTGTCGGCCATACATCTTTATGGATCCAGACAGCCTCACGTTCTCCTGCAACGAGGCAGGAGGGTTGAACTGTGGACCTTGAAGTTAGCAGTCCAAAAGTTGCCTAAAGGAAAATACAAACTCTTCTCTCTTAGCATGCACACATGTTGAATGTCTCCAGAACTCCTCAAGACATTAGCAGTGCCCCAAGAGTTTTGTCACTTATTCCGAACAGTGGCCCTCCAGACACGTGGGGGCTGGAACAGGGTCCCTCTGGTTAATTCAACATGAAAGCAGATGTGTTCTGTGTACCCTGGGTTCCGCCACCAGCATGTTGTACCACAGGATGGAGGCCCAGCCACTCGGGAGCTGGCTGACGTTGGAGATCACCACAATGGGCAGCGAGGTCGTCTGAAAAAGGACAGAGACATGACCTGCAGACAACTGCTTCACTTCAAAACTAAGCAGGAGCTTGCTCGTGGAGTTGCAGGTGCTTCATACTTGAAAACGAAAAGTGCAGCATTACATGCGTTCGTTCACAGTGCAGTTTCTCAGGAACGTTCCTTTGTGTCAAATCAACAAGCGCTATTGGCTAATAAAATATGTTCACACAGGCTAGCTCCTCTGGAGCATTTTAGTGTATGGCGTCTGAAGGCTAAATCAGTTCTTAGCTTCCTGAACTATTATGTTAATGTAAAGATAGTAGTTCCTTAAAAGATCACCTGCTTTTAGCCACTTAGTAAAGATCACTGAAGCAAAATTTGGGGAAAAACATGTACATAGCAGTTGGAAATCAATAAAATTTACTTCTGGATTATGGTAAGTCTTACCTCGAGGTCGATTACTAAGCCCGGCTGGCACAACTGGGTCTCAAAGCTGAGGGAGTGAAGCTCCTCCGTCACAATGAAAGGGCCCTTCAAACAGAAAAGTACAAGGGAAGGAGATAATTCACTAGCTGACGCGCCACTTTCCAAAGCCTAATAAACACTTGTGAGAGCTTGTAGAGATCCTGCATGCGCTCCGCCAGCTCAGAAGACTCCAGTTTGTAAGAATCAATCCAAGACTAAGTCCCTGCATAGCACAGATGAGAGTTAATGTGATTAACTGACAGAAAGGCCGGAGGCTCACATCCACCAGAGGCACCTGAGAAGAAAGCCTTGCTCATCTTCTTCGGAGGAAAACAAACAAACAAACAAACAAACAAAAAACAGTCACTGAAGCCCTCCCCAGAGCACAGCTCTACTCTCTCATGTGAGGTTGTCAAGAGTCAAAATCAATTCCACGGCCACTGGTAGCCCGTCCCCAGCGATAACTATAGGTATGCGTTGCTTAAGTAAGGTGACCAGATGTCCCGATTTTTAACAATTTTTCCTGCGTCCCGCGGCATTTTTAAAAAGTCCCGATTTTTTGAAAGAATGTACAACAAGCTAGGGTATATGGTTTTCGGCTGCCATGTGGCTATTTCACCAGGATATGAGCTTTATCAATGGTGTCCCCCGCTTTACCAATTTTAAAATCAGGTCACCTTATTTAAGTCGCTTAATGTCCATTCTCCATTCAAGTAACGTCAGGTGGTATGATTCAGTGCTCCTATTAAGTTATTTAGTTCTCTTAAGACTTAAGAGACAGCAATTCTCCTTTTGTTTATTATTTTCCCTCAGTCATATAAAACCCTGAAGCCAGACTCCGACAGCACTGGACCACCACGGGTTGGGTACAGGCAGGTGGGGAGGCTCTGGGTGCTGGCTCTTGGGCTTTGTGAGCATTTAGGGAGGATTCAAGCCAGACTGCTCCTGCAGCTCTGCTTGGGAGGGTGGAGCAGCAGGTGGAGTGGGCCTCACTCTGCTCCCTCCCCGCTGTCTTCCTTTAACTCTGCTCCCACCCTGCTGCTGCTAGAGCCTGTTCCTCAGGCCTCCGCCCCAGGCTCAGTAAGATTTGGATATAGCAGTCATACAATGCCCAGAGCACACAGCATCCTGTTTCAGACTGCATTGTGGGTGATGCACACACACACTGCAAATATCTCAGTGTACCGTGAGAGTAAGATGAGTGGACTCATAGCAAAAAGACATGGGGGTTAGCAGTGTTTAATGGGGTCTCTCCTGGCTAAGACTCCTAGGTGGTGGAGTGGTTCCCACTGGGCCGCAATCCACATGGTCTGCTGTTCCAAACCTCTAGCAGCTCACAGGAGAAAGATAGCACTTTCTACTCCCGTAAACAGTTACAGTCTCGGAAACCACAGGGGGTTACTATGAGTCAGCACTGACGTGATGGCAGCGGGTCTGGTTTTTTGGAGGCTCCTTTGCCCTCGCTTCTTCCATCTGTCTGCCCACACCCACCGAGGCACGGGTGGTGGACTTCACCCAGACAGGGATTTCAGCACTACAGCAGTCATTCCCTGTCCCCCAAGTACCAAGCCCATGGCCACTGCGTGTCTTCATACAGTGCCTCTCTAGGGCAGAGGACTGCTCCCGCAGGTTTCCAGGGTCAGACTGCCACCGCGTCCTTCCCCACTCTCGGCCAGAGGGGTGGCCTCACACAGGCTCAGTGGACTAGAGCACCTTCGTTCAGAAATGCCATGGTTGTCAGTGAGCCTTCAAGCACATGGTCTCCTGTCGGCATCATCACCCTCAGGGCGACGGTGGGGCAGTGGCTGTCTGTTTGTGGGGAAGACACTCAGTCCCGGGGAGGTCACCAAAGTAGTTAGGGGGCAAACCCGAGCTAGAAAGCAGGTGGCAGCAACCTAGGTTTCCTCTGAAGTTGTGCCCCGCACACACTTCCTTTCTTAACACTTCACCAACACAGAAACCTCGGAGCTCACACTCACCGCCATCAAGCTGATGCCGACCCATAGCAACTGGATAGGACAAGATAGAGCTGACCCAGTGAGTGTCTGAGACTGTAACTGTGTACAGGAGTCCAAAGCCCCACCTGCCTTTCTCCCGGGAGCAGCTGTTGGTTTCAAACTGCAGACCTTTGGGTCCGCACCCCAGCATGTAACCAGGGCTCCAAGTTCACAGAGAGTACCATTCCTATGAAAAGGACCAGGTTCGAAAAAGGAGGAAAGAAGAAACCACTAAGGTGGAAGACTTAGCCCATAAAGCTCTGAACCGTGCAGGTGGGGTTGATGGAGTCACACAACACAACACAGTCTCTGCTTCAAGTCCATTCCCGTGGACGGCGACTCCTGTGTGACAGAGTCCAACTGCTCCACCGGGCTTTCGTGGCTGCCATCTTTGTGGCAGTGGATTGCTAGGTCTTGGATCGAGCAGTTTCACTGGGTGGGTAAGAACTGCCAACATTTAGGTTAGTAGCTGAGTGCCAATTAGCCAGCGTGGGCAGTAATTCCTCGTGTGCCCTTAGCTAAATTCTGGAATGCCCTGTGAACCCACTGCTTCGCCTGCAGAGCATAAGGAATGCCAACCCACCCTAGCGATCCCCCGGAGCTGTGAAAGCGTCGAGTGCGCGTGCATGTGCATGACTGGATGGTGACCACAGAGCAGCATGTGCACCCGCACTGCTGCCACAGACATGCATGAGCCCGCAACGCTCTGCTTCTCCCCCCTGCTGGAGCTGACCCCTCTGTAAGGTGTCCCCAGCCACCATCAGGGACGTTACCCCCCCCCCACTGGACACATCTGCTGGGCCAGGGTCCTTTCCCAAGGTGGAGTCTCACCTCATTTGATCTGGTGCCAGCGTTTTTCTGCTCTTTCAGTTGCTGTAAAACAAGAAACTATCTCAGTAAATGGCATCTTAACAGTCCGCATTGCTATTTTCGTTTACAAATCAGATCAAAGCCAGAACAAAGCACGCCTGAGATAAATCAGATGGACTAACGCAGAAGTGATCCCTCCCACTGCCCACCATGAGGGGTAGGGACAGCCAGGCGGGTATCCTACCCCCTGCCCCTTACGGTCCTTCCCTGAATACTCCCTCTCTCCCCTTCCTTCACTGTTTTCTGCTGGCCCGGGCTCTGGACCCTGCTCTCCCTCCCTCCCCTCTTCAGTCTGCCAGCTGAGGTCGTGGAACTCCAGACCCAACTAAGGGTGCCCTCAAAAGGACATCAGTCCCCCAGGAGTGTAGGGAGGTACACAGTGCAGCTGTGGACTGCCCCAGAAGCCCTACATTACACCTGGCTTCTTAGCTGTGATGACTGTGTACCCATAAGATGGTCTCCCATGGAGAAGGGTGGCCTGAATCCAACGTGGGTTCAGGGCCCTGGCAGAGCACTGGGCTCAGCACCAAACACATCCAGAGGAGGACTGGAGCACCTGTTCTCAGGGAGGTGGGCAAGCTGGTGCCCACTCAACCATCCTATTGTTCCTAGTCAACGGTGCCTACGTCTCCCTAGACAAAGGGGCAATAGGCAGCAGCACAGGCAGTGGCATGAGGGGGGGGGGAGGGCATTGGAGGGAAGAATGTGAAGAAGGGAGCTGAGGAGAGAATCTTGGGGCACAATCATATTTGGGAGTGGGAATGGTCAGAGACGTGGGAACAGTGACCTTGGAGAAAACTGCAAGTCTAGTGTGGCCTTTGAGACTATAGAAGCAGCAACTGCAGATTACTGACGTGCAAATCTCTAAGTAATCTATTTATGGAGACAGCCGCATCCAAAATGGAGTGTTTCCTAGAACGAGCCTGGGAGGAAGTGGAGTGAAGAGGGGACCACGGTCCCTCAACCTCGCGGTGTGAGAAACCACCAGACGCAGACGAGAGAGTCTTCTGTGCCATCTGTGCCACAAAGGGCCCGCCTGTGCCTACCACAGCTGGCAGAAGGGCCTAACCAGCAAAGACAACAGGCAGGCGGGGAGTATGGTCTCCTTACCAAGTGGCGGAATTCTGCTGCCAGACTTCCATTGGTGGACTCTTCCATGTTCATCACTTTCGTATGTGTGCCCAAAATGTTGAACTTCCTAAAACTGTACAATACGGGGTAGAAATACTTAAAGGGCATTGAACTATTAAACAAAGAAATAAATAAGGACATAAGATATAAAGTAGACCACCTACCCCTTTACTGTATTTTTCTCATTCACATCTCTGGAAAAAAAACAAAACAGAAAAAAATATGTAGATACCCAAACCAACAATCTACTACCGTCAAGTAAATTCTGACCCTAGGAACTCCCAGTACACAGTTGTACTGTGCCTTCTGAGTCTCAAACGATAGATCTTTACAGGAGGAGATAGTCTCACCTTTCTCCAGAAGAGCGGCTGGGAGGTCTGAACTGCTGACCTTGTAGTTAGCAGCCCAATTTGTAAACCACTAGACCAGTGGAGTGCTTGCTCTCATATATATACATAATTTAAAATAAGCTTTAATTATTTATATATGTACATATAATATGAAAGATAATTGCAAAATAACTTGCACCTGTGGGTTTTTGGCCCCTTTCAGTTAATCACTCCCCACCCCGTTACCCAGTACTAGCTCTGCCTGGTACTCTGAAGCAAATAAAGGACCCGGGTCATTCATTTCTCATCTGTACAGTGTGCCACCAGCATCTACCTACCTGACAGGATGTGGTGAGGAGTGCAACATTTAGTGTGGACAAAGAGCAGAGTAAGCCCTCACTACATGTAAGCTTGTTGCTGCCATTTATTGAGCATTTACTCAGTGTCCGCATAGGCTAAGCACTCAACAGAGAGTTGCTTCTGAACTCAAGAAACTGTAGTTGTTGATTCTTTGTGGAAACTAGCACCCTTTCATAATTAGAGGCTGAAAAAGATTGAGAGGCTTTGCATCTTATATAAATTCAGCAATTACTTTTCTGTGTTCTGATAAAATAGTGTATCTACTACTAGTAGTGGTGTAGGTGCGGACTAGAAATGTAGCAGCTCACTCACAATTAAACGAGTGGGCAAATCACTTAAAATGGGAAAAGCAGCAAAAAAGAGGAATACCCTCCATGAGCTAGCTCAACACAGTGGCTGCAACAACGGGCGCAATAAGGGTGAGGCTGGCACAGGACTGGGCAGTGTCCCTGGTGCTGTGCAGAGGGCCACTGAATTGGAATTGACTTGACGGCACCTAACAACAGTAATTTAAATAGGTAAAGGAGTAAGCTAGTCCAGTTGGAAGTTCAATGTTTTGTGAATGATGATCACTACTGCCTAGGAGAATCATTTGTTTTTCCCTGTTGGAAACAGAAACAATTTAGAAAAAACTGATATGAAGTTGCATCATCAGAGCCGAGAAGGAATATCAGCCCTGGTACCATGCAGAAAAGACAAGGAGCATAAAGAGGGGTGGAGCTGAGTAGAGTGGTGAACTACAGATGGCTGAGGAATCATTGTGGCCACCGCCCTTCAAGGGGTGGACTGTACATCCCTATCCCTTGAATTTGGGCTGGACTTGATTTGCTTATACTAATAGGTGTTGGGGGTGATGCCGTAAAAGGGCTGAATCTGGGCCCCAAGTGATGCCTTACACTCTGCCACTCTCACCCTCTTGGAATATCACCACCTTATAAAAAGGTGAGCCCTCAGATAAGCCTCCCAGACATATAACAAGGCCAGGTGACACCACCCAGCTCATAGACCAGCAGATCCTCCAACGACCCACAGAATGTGAACAATAGTCAATTTTTTTGAATTTAAGACAGTACGTTTTAGAGTGGTGTGTGATATAGCAAAAGCTAACTGATCACAGAAAGCAACGACCGCAGGGGAGACAGATGAAGTTCCCGACTGTACTTCAAGGAAACGTATTCTTTATAGGAGTAGGAAAGACGAAAGTCAGAGGACAGTGATTTGGAGGCTCATAGGTGGTGTCTTAGACTGGCCCGGCTGGTAGGTTCCCACAAGCCTAGAAAAGAATGACATGTACCCAGAGCAGGGAAGAGGCCATCCTGCTCTGAGGCTAATGCATGCCCAGGTCGAGGGTCTAAGGGCAAAATGGGAAGGGTCTGGTTCATTTGGAGCCCTGTGAGATACTGCCCACTCCTGGGTCCCCGTGGCCCAGAAGAGCTAAGGGTACCTGCAGCTTCCCAAAGATACGGCACACAGCTTCCCCAAATGCCACCAGCTTTGCTCAGAAGCAACCTCAGACTCTGCACAGAATCAGGGAGGCTGGCAGAGCTTCAACCTTGCGTGTGATTAAGGGGTGGCCTGGGGCAAAGACGGCGCTGATATAAACACCCCACTGCTTACTGGAAGGGTGGCAGCACAGATCTGCCCAGGGGCTCCGCAGGGACAGGGTCTGGTGACCTCGCTCGAGTCAGCCGCTGGAAGGAACACCCTATAGAATGGAGCTCGCCTCAGACTCAAGGCGGGTCAGTCCGACTTGGAAAGGATTGGACAACACTGGTTTGTTTGTTTTTCTCCCTAGGAAAAGTTCAAGCTCACTACCAACAACTCAATGTGACTCATAGCTCATAGCCACTATTTACGACAGGGTAGAACTGCCCCAGTAGTTTTCCAGACAGTTAACTCTTTATGGCAGTAAAGTCTCATCTTTCTCTGTGGTGCAGCTGGTGGTTTTGAACTGCTGACCTTGCGGTTAGCAGCCCAACACAGAACTACGATGCCAGCAGGTCTCCCCACTCCAAGAAAAGAGGACACTGGATGATTCCATAAAATGCACATATTTCTTCATTCACTGAAAGTCTGTAAAGACACTGGAAGGTTGACAACAGCTTTGAGTCCCCAGTATGCAGAAAAGGAGGGCCCACGTCGGTCAGCTGGGATTGTTTGAACCGGCCTCTGCTCACCCACAGCAGCATCATGACCCTGGGCTCAGCACCCAGGGCCCGAGCTTTGCAAACTGCCTCCCAGTAAAGCCCAGGGGGCCACCTGCTGGGCAGCTGGCCCCCTGGGCTTTAATAGCATTGGCACTTTAACATTTATCTTTAACTTACTTATCAAATAAGACTTTGACTTTTAAATTATAGTTCAGCTCCTGTAATTTCACCAGCAGTCTAGAAGGCAAAATAAATAAAAGTCATTACATTTAAAAAGTAGCAATTACAACTTACTTATTCTGTCATTTCCCTATGTGTGGACTTCTAGGTGTCCCTCCTCCTTGTCCTTACTTTTAGTTATTGCAAACAATGCACGTCTTTCTTGGCATCTTTTTAAAAGTATATGTTTTTAGGATATATTCCTACTTGTCACATGGCTGGGTCAAAACTGTGATATTAAGTCTGATAAGTGCCACTGATGTAAGACAAGACAAAATAATAATAATTTATAAATTACCAAGGGTTTGTGAGGGAGGGGGTGGGGAGGGAGTGGAAAAAATGAAGAGTTGATACTAAGGGCTCAAGTAGAAAGAAAATGTTTTGAGAATGATGATGGCATCAAATGTGCCTGACACGATGGACGGATGGTGATAAGAGTTGTATGAGCCCCCAATAAAATGATTAAACAAACAAACAACAAACACCACTGATTTGTAGCTGCACTTAAACCTGGGCGGGTTCTGTGCCCCTACAGAACCTTGCCAATGGGGCGTGAATCAAGATTTCCCCTTTTTGCCAACGGGATGGGTGAAAAATAGTGAACATTGCTTTTTACTAACATTGTATCTAATATGTGGTTAAAAAAACCAAAACACCCACTGCCATGGAGTCAGGGCAAGAACTCAGGCTCAAGAGGGGATGAGGCTGCTGGGAACTTTCCTCTTGGACACAGACATTTCTTCAACTTTTTACACCGAACGCGTATTGCTTTTACAATTAGGGAAAACACCTGATGTGCAAATGTGCACGCATTTCGTTTTGAGTATAAGTAAGACTTCGTGTTAAAGTGACTAGTGAGGAAAGTACCCTACAGCACAAGACCATTTGCAAAAGGAACTCCGGGGGGTGCAGCTAAGAGCCAGAGCCAGGAGTTACCTCAACTTGACGGTGAACTGGACACCCGTCTTCAGGACCAGTGGCCTCTGTGGATGGGTTGGCATGCAAGGTTGTCTTTCCACCACAAACGAGCTGTGAATACCCAGCAAATTGTAGCCAAATTAGCATTCCCATAACAGAGGCAGCAAAATAATTTTACATTCCTTTAAAAAGATAGGAGTGAGAGGCCACGACCTAAGAAGTGAATCTGACGCATCCTCACAAGGTGCATGCTTTCTAGTTGGCCAGTGACACTGCCCCAGGTCTCATTGGCATTTGGTGAAAACAGAGGTTGTCATAACCTGTGATATTCTTCCAAAACGAAAACCCATCACTCGATTATGTTCATATGAAAACCTGTATTAAGACTCAGATTTACTCTAAAAAACCCAAGTAAATGTCCCCAAATATTTATTAATGTAACAGGCACACAGTCCTGTGGGGAGAGTAGATAGAGAAAGGGAGCCAGGGGCGTTTTCACTGGGTCAAGTGACTAGGTCATTGTAAATGCTCCTGGCCCACCCGGTGACGCAGCTTTATCTACCAAGCACGTGCAGGATGCCCACAGAAGGCGGAGCAGCATGGCAGGTCCTGCTAAGGGAACAGTGTGACCGAGAGGGACAACAAGGCTCTGTCCTCCAGGACCGCCCAACTCTCAACAAAGATGGCACAAATTCACACACACTGGAGCCCAAGAGCCAGAATAATGGGAGCCGTTTTGGGAATGATAGGCATAATAGGGAACACAAGGCTGGATTTCTGGGGACACGTCACTTTGCACTAAAATGTCCATGAGGTACTGAACCCTTTTAAGTGATCCGAATCACCATGCACTCCTCTGGGTCTCCCCGCCACAAAAGGCACTGAGCAGGCCCGGTCCACTACCTCTGAATGAGCTGCTGGAACAGAGTGAAGGTGCGGTCTCCCAAGACCTGTTTGTTTTTTGTGATGGGGTCCTGCTCGTAGGTATACTTCTGCTCCAATTCCTCAAGCTTCTTGAGCTGCTGACGGACCTGCTGCAGGCTCTCCGCTACGATGGTGAACCTGGGAAGGAAAGAAACACAGGTGTCTCAGTTACAAATGCCCCAAAGCAACCTGAACCTCAGAGAACCAAAGTCAATGGTCCCAGAAGCCAACAAGAGGCTAGAGGCAACACATAGCACGTGCCATTGCTCGCCGCACTGCACAGAGATGCAGGAAGGGGGGTGGGGGTGGGAGGGCAGCCTAGAGAGGTCCCCAGCATCAAGGAGCTGAGCTACCCAGGGAGGAACAAAAGTAACGTGGACAGAACAGCTCCAGCCCAGGCCAGACAGCCTCTGCGTATCCTCAGGGGAGACAGCTGCACACAGGTGCTTCTAGGCAGTCTGGGACTGCCATAGGCCTCTAAGGATAACTGGTCCCTGGGTGGCACAGAGGAACCCTGGTAGCATAATGATTACCCGTTGGGCTGCTAACGTCAAGGTCAGCAGTTTGAAACCACCAGCTGGTCCATGGGAGAAAAAGGGGCTTTCTACTCCCATAAGTATTTATAGTCATGGAAACTCACAGGGGGAGTCTACCCTGTCCTGCAGGGTCATCACGACTTGACAGCAGTGAATTTGGTTTTGGCTTTTTGAGTGGTGCAGGTTTGCATTTGACCGGTAAAGTAAAGGTTGGACATTCAACCCACCAGTTGCTCTGTGGTAGAATAATGAGGCTGTATGGTCCCTTAAAGATTTCATCTCAGAACCCTTAGGGAGCAGTTTTACTCTGTGCCACAGGGTGTTATGGTTGGAACTGACTTGCCGACAGTGGGTTGGGTTTGGTTTTGGTTCCAAGTGAGCATTTTAGGGTGAGAACCAGCTGGACTACGTTCTGAGTTGACCCAACTGGGGCTGGCACAGCTCGAATGTGTACTTCACACGTTCCCGTGGCTTGCCCACAGCTACCAGTTTTCTACTTTGGAGACTCTTACCAGTTCTGCAGCTGGTCAAGGCAGGCATTGGGTGGCCCCCCAATACAGGCACTCTGCTGCCTCCGCTTCCACTCCACAAGCTCATCATTAATCAGGGCATTCTGGGTAAGCTCAGTAATATTCAATAGTTCTATTATTTTATGAACTACTTCCTAAAAGATGAGGAAGACACAAAAGAAAATCAATTCCCTTTTTAACCACTAAACATCTTTTGAAATATTTTTTTTCAAGTACAGCAAATACCTTTCCATTCTCAACTGGTGCTCTAAACCAAGTAACAGTAATTTCATTTTCTCCTATTCCAAACTGTAAGTCCATTACTTACAATTCTATTAAAAAGTAACATGTTAATCCAAAAAGTGCATCGCTACCTTTCTCTTACTGTCAAGCATTAAGAACATCTTCTGCAGTAACATCTGTTCTTGTTTCTGTTCATTCTTTGCCACACTGTTGGTTTCATGCTCTGCGGTGAGAGAGAGCAGACACACATAAATGTAAGAGAAGACAGACCCACCTAAAATCAAGACTCACATCGATTTAAGAGAACGGTGGTGCAAATAACAGGAAAGCTATCTGGCAATAGACCAACATTTAGTTGCCTTCCATCTTTATTGAACAAAGCAAGAAAAGTGGGGGAGAGGGGAGGGAAGCCCTACGTATAAAATGTCATTTTCAATGACCCAGGTCAATTGGGAACAGTACTGTGCCTGGCAATTTTCAGAATTAGTGACAAGATGTCTGAGTATAAGTGACAAGATTCTAAACCTCAGATAGAATTCTGCAGAGCGTACCTGTAGCTTTGAAGAAGTAGACAATCAAGAAGCAGTAGTTTGGGATTCTTTTTCTCTCCCTCCTTTGCTACCCACATCACACTGACACTGTCACCGTGGTGTCCTCTAAAATGACTCCCAGGGTGGCAGCAGTACCCACACATTCTACACAACCCACGCACGTTTCGGTGACTGCCCGTGGCAATATTGCTGTCATGAAGACTCAGCGACAAAGAAACACACGGGAAGCACTGTAAACCATGCGAGAAAATGCAAGCTTAGCTGTGGAGACGGTTACAGGAAGGAACTTCAGGTACCGGTAACCCACACCCCTGCTAAGGGGTGGGCACAATAAATAAATAACCACTCCACCAGTGGTAGTTGAGATGGTGAAGGCTTAGGATGCGTGGTAACAGTGGCAGATTGGTAGGAATGCTGCTAAGTGGCCTATGATGCCCAGGATCAAACCCTGCCCCCACAAACAAAACCAGAACAGAGAACTTTCTGGTCCAGGAGGTCAGTAGTGTCTAGGCTGAGAAAACCTGGCCTGGGTCATCACAGGGTGACACAGTCATCAAACGCTTGGCAAATATGGAGTACTCGTCGCTGGTATCTACCACAGACAAGAAACACAACACTCTGTGAGTGCTGCTTCCCTTATAAAGCTTACCTCTGTTCTGCAAGGTCTTGCATTTGAAATCATACTCATCTTGTAAATCTTCTAAGGTCTTGATTTCATGCTCTATACACTACAAACACAGACATATATGTATTTTCGACTGATCAGTTTCCAAAGACTTATGGGACAGATTGGTGCTTTTATATCAAAACCAACCCTGGACCCTAGACTTGGCTCCAGCTCAGAGCAATTCTAGAGGACAGAGAACACCAGTCCCCTGGGGTTTCCAAGGCCGAATCCTTCAGTGAAAGCACCCTCCACATCTCCCCAAGAAGCAGGGGGGTTTGAACCACCAACCTTACAGTTTCCAGCTAAGTGCTTAACCACTGTGCCACCAGAGCTCCTCTTGCTTTTATCCCACCCACCCATTACCATTGAGACGACGTTGACACATCATGACCCTATATAGGGTTCCTGAGGCCATCAATCTACTGGAACAACCAATAAAACCTCACTAAGTGGATTCCGACTCATAGTGACCCCATAGGATAGAGTAGAATTGTCTCTAGGCTGTATATCTTTACTAGTGTAGAGAACCTCATCTTTCTCCAGCAGAGCGGCTGGTATGTTTGAACTGCAGACCTTGTAGTTAGCAGCTCAATGTGTAGCCACCAGGGCTCCTGATAAATTATTAAGCAAACTCAAACTCACTGCCATTCAGTCAATTCTGACTCATGGGGACTCTATAGGACAGGGTAGAACTTCCCTTGCAGGCTTCTGAGATTAACTATTTACAGGAATAGAAAGCCTCATCTTTCTCTGATGGAGCGGCTGGTGTTTTTGAACTGCCAACCTCCAGGTTAGCAGCCCAACATATAACCACTATGCTTCCAGGGGTCCGTTAATGATTATTAATACCCTCTAACTTGCTCAAATGTATTTCAGCCTGGACAATACATTGTATGTTCCCTCCATAAACAGGCCTCACTTGCTTAGGATCGGCTCACATTTCTCCACATCCTTCTCTGGATTTTCATGGCCATTGATTTATACTTTAGTGAATCTTTCCTGGAGGCAGAAGTGGATTTTCTCTAAAGAATCTAGAGTTTTAAAAGATGGTTTCTGGAGCACAAAGCCAATGTCATGGCAGTGGGACTCAGACGCAGCAGGACCATGCTGCTCAGCGGGAAGGCCTCTCCCACAGACACAGGCGCCGTGGGAAGCAGAGCTCCTCTTGCTGTCCCACGACAACCGCCACCACCGGTGCTAGAGTAACTGCTGACACCACCCATTACCTCACATGTCTCATCACACCATTACGGAGGCTGTGCTTTAATCAGAAACATTATGCACACCCTGATTCGACAGACAGACCTATGAGGGCTGTTCTATGCGGCAACATCTATTTCACTGGTTGAGGGAGCAAAGTCAACCATGTGATCTTATAAGGAAGAATATAAGGTCACTGAATGTTGTAACCAGCGCCATAAAAAATGTCTGGTTATTGGTTTTTACTGTTTATTGATGGCCAGGAGCTTCAGCAAAACTTTTCTCAATTACTTAAAAGTCTTAAAAGAGGAAAATCGGTGGTAAGGTTTGCACTTGGGCAATTTAACGCTCTTTCCTCCCAATAAAAAGCTACCAGGTAAAGATCCATGTAGCCCCCTGATACTCACCATCACTTTGTCCTTCACGTTTCTGACTTTGCTGTCAAGCTCCTTCTGTTTGTCCAGCATCACAGCGCTCTGAATACTCCCTGACTGAGACTGCAACAGGAAGGGCAAGGTTAACAGTCATCGTCTCCGGCATGTTTCCTCCCTGGTGACCCTCCAAAGTCAAGTCTGTTCCCAGTGCCCACCCTCCTCCCAGACCTTCTAGCCCTCACGGCTGGTTTCCCATATGAGTGTCAGCAAGAGGGGCTGGGTGTCTGAGGTCTGGAAAATGCTGATGAGCTGTTAAAAAGGCTACAGAAAGACTAGGCTCAGTTCATGCCTAAGACAAACAAAATATTGCTAGAAATTTCCATTCATTTGCACATCAGCATACTACCACATAGGAATTTCCTTCAGGGTTTCTCAACTTCTGTACAGAGGACCACTCATAATTTATTAACCCTGTACAGATTAGTCTTTCGGTCCTTATAAAGCAAAGTATGATCCCAGACCAGTGACATCTTACTACCTAAGAACTTACTGGAAATGCAGAAATTCAGGTTCTAATCTGACAAGTGGATCAGAACTCCCATTTTAACATGATTCCAGGTGATTCCTCTGAACATTGAAAAGCACTGCCATAAAGGACTTCTACGGCTATTGCTACCGACTCAGTACGATCTCTCCTTCTAGTGGTCTCCTTCCCATCTGCCTCAGCTCCGTAAACACCCACTGGCTTAGGTCACAAACCCTTCTTCACCCGCTCCCCTCCTAGAACCTCCATTATAAGCTCTGTTGGCACTGGGTCCAAAATATAACCCAAATCCATTCACTTCTTCCCACCTCCACTGATTCTGAGTGCACGGTTCTACGTCCTTTCCTTAGAGCCCTGCAGTCCTCCGTTTCCATTCCTCCAATCCCGCTCGAGCACTTTGAGAGTCTGTCCCAACCCTAAGCTCAGGAAACAAGTCCCCCTCCCACCCCCGTCATACCTTTACTACCCATTTTAATCAACTTAAACCAAAAGCATTGTTTCAAGTTCATTTTGACTCAGGGCAATCCCAGGTGCTGCACAGGGTCGTCATGCCTGTAACCTTTACAGAAACACATCACCAGGCTTCTTCATGGTTGGAGCTACTAGTGTGTGTAGAAACACATCACCAGGCTTCTTCATGGATGGAGCTACTGGGGTGGTGGTGGTGGTGGCAGCG
>NW_022103899.1:16573261-16600808 GCF_000313985.2 Echinops telfairi
AACAACCTTGAGACAGGAACAGTTTGGAATACCCAGGGCCTTGTCAATCCTTAGTTTTAGCCTGTACTTAATCTCACTACCATTGAGTCAATTCCAGCTCATAGCTACCCTACAGGACAGAGTAGAACTGCCCCTGTGAGTGAGACTATAACTTTATGGACTAAAGCCTCATCTTTCTCCCATGGAGCAGCCAGTGGCTTTGAACTGCTGACTGCTTGGATAGCAGCCCAACACCTAACCCACTATGCCACTAGGGCTCCAGCTTGTACTCTGTACCCTGTATTTATAGTCTTATCAGTATTTGGAAGCAATGTTTGTCATCATTCTTCCTCAGTATAATGTAATTCCATGAAATCAGGGCCGCTGTGTTAAAACCTGCTTTATCAAATCTCTCAATCTGATTTTTACCCATTCACTGGGGCTATAAAATCAAAGGGTATTCACCGCTGCCTTGAAGAGTACCCTCATAGTATTTGCTGAGTGAGAAAATGGAATGTAATCTTACTGCAATTTTTAATGCTCGAGTGGAAAAAATACCTGGTTAAATCTCTGGGCATTGTCCAGGATCTTCCTTTCTTCCTTCAGACAGTTATAGATGATCATAGACATCAATATCGGGTCTTCCTGAAAATTATCCTGGAAATGGGTTAGAATAAAAATAAGTTAAAATTTTTAATGTTTAAATCATTATACATTGTAAATTGATATGTGTGTTCATAACCAATGGAAAAACTTCATCCTCACATTTATTAAATTTGACATTTTTTGTTAAAATAAAAATATTCCTTTGACAAGTCATGATAAAAATTGATTTAATTTTCTAAATAAGTTCAAGTACTTAAGTATTTCTTCATCAGTAAAGTCTTTTCATATATGGTTCATATATTTTTATATACCTTATAGAATTTATGATTAGAGTACTATGTGTATATTTTCTCAGACTACAAACATATATCTGTTATTAATAATATAAGTACATAAACTGTATACTTATTATGACTGATTATTGATATTAATATTACTATTCATAGTCATATCTTTCCATTTCTCTTGAGGCCAACTATATTGTCTGACAGCCTTGAGACCACAAAAATGCTACAAAAATTACCCATGAAATTTCTCAAGTATTTGTTGGTCTCGCCTCTTAATTAGGTCAGAGCTATTTTTCTGTGTTCATTGCCAAGACAGTTCACAAAATAGTAAAAATCTTGACTCTTCAAAAAAGGTATGTTCAAGTAAAATCATTGGGAATATGTGATTCCTTACTTTGATCAGTATGATGTTCATACTCATTGAGAGTGTCTATCCACTGTGGTTGAGTCGATTACAACTCAGAGTAACCCAAGAAGACAGAGTAGAACTACTCCATACAGTTTCTGAGGATACAAAGCTCTCTCTCTTTTTTCTCAATATTCTTAAACAAAGTTTTATTGGAACTAGCTCCGTCGTCTGTTTTTGTCTATAGCTGTTTTCTTTTTTCTTTTAACAATCATTGTATTGGGGGCTCGTACAACTCTCCTCACAGTTCATCCATCCAGAGGATACAGATCTTTACAGGTGCAGATTTCCTCCTCTCTCCCCTGGAGCAACTGGGGGGTTCAAATCACAGACATTTCAGTTAGCAGTAAGTGCTTGACCTACTGTGAGACCAGAACACCTTGTCACTGGGACTATCAGATCCATTAAACTGGGGGATGGGGGAGATGGATAAGGAGGTGCCTATTACCTAAGTTGGCAAGTTCAGGTATGTTGTATGAAACAAGAACATGGCCAGTTCTCACCCCCACTAATATACAACAAAGTTCCATGAATATAGAAATAAGCATGAGAGCCAAGCCCTGGGGCGTGCTGGGAAGACCTTTTGAAGAATTCATCTGCTCCTCACAGCACTGTCTCTCACACCAGGATCTCCCCCTGACCATCTCTGAGCAGAGGGCAATTCCATCAGACCCAAAGCAAGGAACCTCCTTCCAGTTCACCAACTCACTACTCGGCCCCAGGGAAGCCAAACTCTCCCAGATTTGTTTCCCATCTGTCTGGACATTGAGGAATCAGACCTAAGTGGTCACTGAAGTTCCTCGAAACTTTAACATACTACCAGGCCTCACTGCTCTGACAGTGTGTCCCTTTTCTTCCGTTTGAATTTTAGCAATCTTTAGTCAAACCACGATATGGCACCACCGCTCTCTGAGAACGTCTTAACATCTCACAGATAGCCCCCGAAAGCGGAGAAAGCCTCGTGAACTCACAGAAGGAATGGATGTTTCCTTTGTTATAAAGTACTAGCCACTCAAAATAAGTTTCTTTGTTTGCAGTCTAAATTTTCCCCCACTGAAGACTGTGCTAACTCGTATTTGAATTAAAAAACTAAACAAAAACTCCTCTACTTTATAAATACGAGCATATGTCGACGAAAACACAAATCCGAGGCCATACCTGGAGATTGCGCTTGCTTTTCCTTATGTTATGCTGCAGCAGAAAGTTGTTCTCCAAAGAAAAGCGGCTGTACTGGTCATCGAGCTGGGACAAGAGGTCGTGGAAGCGAATGGTGGCGAAGGACACGTCGTTGGCGGCATGCTCCCTGGGGGATTGTGAAGGGGCACGTTTTCATTCTAGTTAATGCTTCGACAAAACGGAGACTTCTTTCTTATAGGGATTATCAGAGATGACTTTAAATATTTTCTTAGATTGTATTACCTTCTTTTCATCTCATTACCTTTACGATTAATAAGTTACCAGTGTTTCGATTAGTAACAAGAACTAGAAGTATAGCATTACTATGAAGAATTCCACAGTTCTACAGAGAGATTTGCACAAAATAAATTCTCTAGGTCGAATTTTTTCAGATTTAAAATATTTGCAATAAGCAAAACAGGACATATATCAATTTAAAGAGCTGTGACTTGGTTTCATTAGCTTCTTCATATCTCTATTCAATGTTGTACTACAATTTGGATTTTAAAAAATGAATCCACTTCTTCCTGGACCCTGACTTCAAAAATAGATGGTGTCAGCATTATCTAACTTAATCCAAAACATCTAGAGCACATATCATAATCAAATTCCCCAAAACTACAGAAAAGTGCTTAATGATTCATGTTTTTAGCTTTGTGTAAAGACATGCCTTAAAAATAAGTAAATAAATAAATTGTAGCACTTTTCAGAAATAGATCATTCCATTCCCTATTGACAAGATTCACCTTCCAAGTTAACATGCTCCAAGTCACTTAATGAACATGGATTTGAAAAGTGGCAGTGACAGGTCAAGTGCACATTCCTTACCAGTCTTGTTTTTCTAGCCACTGGGCCAGGTACTGTCTGATCTCCATGGGGAAACTGTCATCATAAAGCTGATGAACTTGCTCTAGGAATTTGGAATCAAGCTGCTGAAGTTCATACCACTGAGCCATCCTACAGAAATAACAACAAAGAACACACACTGTAAATGGAGAGTAGCGCTTCAAAGAAACGCTGTATACTATCATATAGTCATTTAATCCAAAACCCAATTTATCTTTGAAATATATTCTTTAAATGGTGTCTAAGTTTATTTTTAAAGAGCCCTGGTGGCAGTCCTGGAAGCACTGGGCTATTAGCCATAAGTTAACGTAGAGGGTTCAAATCCATGTGCAGCTCTGCCGAGCAAAGATAAGGCTGTCTGCTTCTATGAAGATTTACAGCCGCAAAATCCCTATATAGGGTCGCTCTGCATCAGAATCAACTCGATGGGAGTGAGTTTGGTTCTTTTTTTAAAGTCTATTTTTAAAATGTATTTGAGGGGTGGTCGATGTGTTTTTTCTTTTCTGGGAAATGTATTAGGGTAGCCTTCATGTTCTATTTAATTTAAATTGCAACCATGGAAGACACGACCCAACGTCTTTGATTCATTTTTCTCTGTAGCATTTAAACCATGTGGCCGCGTTATCTTTTGCTTAGTGTCCCTTTTTCACAATATGAAGAGAAGGATGCTGTGGAGTTTTGTACACTGCTCTCTCTCCGGAATGGTGGTGGCCTCATAGTAAGTGCTTAATAAATAGGCCTTTAAAATGTACCCGCATTTTAACCAGAAAAGCCAAATGACAAGAACTCTCCAAAAACAGCTGCCTGCAAATTGCCTCACAACTGGGCCAATATAAACAGCATCATAAATGAAGAGAAAATGGAAGTTGTCAAGGGTTTCATTCCTCTTGGATCAGCAATCAACACCCAGGAAAACAGCAGTGGAGGCATTCTGCTATAAAAGAGCTGTTTAAAATTCTCCACCGCAAAGAGGTCATTTTGTTGACTACGCCCCCAAACCCTGGTCTGTTTTATTGTCTTAATGTTCATTGAGAAACTGGACCAAGGAAAAAGGGAGAAGAACTGATGCTTTTGAATTGGGGTGTTGGCAAAGAATCCTGAATGGACTGCCCGAAGAACACATTAATCAATTTCAGAAGAAATACAAGCTGAATGTTCTTTAGAGGGAAGGTTGGCGAGGCTCTGTTTTGCTTACTCTGAGCCCATCATCAGGATATACCAATTGCTATAGAGCAGTGGTTCTCACCCTTCCTCATGCCCCGACCCTTTCATACAGTTCCTCATGTTGTGGTGACACCCCCCCAACCATCAAATTACTTTCGTTGCTACTTCATAACTGTAATTTTGCTACTGTGATGAATCGGGCGACCCCTGTGAAAGGATCATTTGACCCCCCAAAGGGGTCACGACCCACAGGTTGAGAACCACTGCTATAGAGGAACATCATGTATAGCAGAGCTGGGGACCCGTCTGGCCCATGAGCTGTCTAAGACCCACAAAATCCTCAATGTCAGCTAACATCATACATTTCACCAAAAAGAAGCAGTTCCAGCCATCACGTTAGGAGTGAGTTAATTAAAGATTTGGCCAAATATAGGAGGCCAGTTTGTAAGCTGTAGGCCTGAGAATGATGTTATGCACATCCCAAAGGTCCCCCACCTCTGATGTATAGGAAAGTAGGGGTCTGTGAAAATTAGGAAAACCCACAAGGAGATGAAATCACAATAGCTCCAACAATGAGCTCAAACATATGAAAGATCACAGAACTGGCCCAGATCTGGGTAGCATTTTCTTCTGTTATACAGGAGACCGGGCCAACTCATTCAGCAACAGCTAACACCACCACAGTGCATTTATAGTGGATGCAAAGGGTTGTAAACTGGCGGACAATATCTGATGATTCACATCATAAAGTAAGCATTCGTGCTTATCCCTCCTTCCACCCTCCCTCACTGCCATCAAGTCCACACTGACTCCTAGGGACTCTGTCGGATAGGCTGGAACTGCCCTTGTATGTTCTAAGACTGTAACTCTTTACGGGAGTAGAAAGTCTCAGCTTTCTCCCTTGGAGCTGACTGGTGGTTTCAAACTGCTGACCTTGTGGTTAGCAGCCCAACACATAACCACTAAGCCATCAGGGCTCCTCAGTTTTGCTTACAGACATTTTTAAGAGTTGTTTTTTCTTCTTTGCCTACTGTAACATCTCAAATCTTAGAAATAATTTTTAAAGATGAAAACAACTCTTTAAACTGATTTGAGAGCATAAAATTGTGTTTCTCTCATGTTGAGTGTGAACTAGTTTTTACATAGCAGCTTAAGGATTAAAAATAAGACAAAACTGATTAATGGAAGTCTGAAAATCCATAAGAAGACGAAAACCCTTCCATTTCTACAAGGAGCCCTGGTGGTGCAGGGGTTAAAGCTAACCATAAGGTCAGAAGTTCAAACCCACCAGCCACCTCATGGAAGATGGATGTGGCTCTCTGCTTCTGTAGATATTTATAGCCTTGGAAAGCCTGTGGGGCAGGTCCACTCTGTCCTATCCGGACTCTAGGAGTCCAATCACAGCAATGGGCTTTGTTTTGGCTTTTTGCTCCATTACCAGCACATACTTTAGAATTTACTTCAGCCCATGATTGGCAGCACTCAGAATGGATATAAGTGGACCTCAACCTGCCAAGTCTCTGAGCAGGGTCTACTCACATGTTCAAATCGTGAACGAGAGTGTATGTTGAGCAGGCGCAACTTAACACCAAGTCCACAGATCTTCCAACAGACAGTGGGGGTGGGGGTGCTACCAACCTAGTTGCTGCCACAAATACCACTAGAAATAGACCCAAGCCCAACCCCATTGCTCACCTTCTGGCGCAATCTGATTCCTTACTTCCAATTTATTCTACCTGAACAGAAGCCTCCAAATTTCCCTCTGTCCCCCAAAACAAATACCCTCCCAAGCTACAGCCCACTGGGATAGTGACTACTCTCATTAGCCGAGTGACCTCAGGCGACTCCCCTATCAGTCGAGTGGTTTCTAAGACTACTCTGAGCTAGGTGAGCTAGCGCATCCATAGAACCTGGCACAGAGCAGATGGATGGTCAACAAATAAGTGTTAACATCTAAAATCAATCTCATCTCACAAACCGGTTATTTTCCAGGGAGTATCATCACCATCCCCCTATCACCTGGTCCAAACCCCAAATTCAGCAATGACCTCAGCTGTCTGTACTCCCCATTCCCAGTCCACTTGCTGCACACGTTTCTTGCTATAAAAAGGACACTGGCTTGTATATTCCCAGGCTGATTTCCAGGCCGACTCCTGATAATCTTGTTTGTTTGTGTGCCTGTGTTCAGCATTTCTGTTGGGCTCCAGCTGTCACTCACAAAAACAACCCCCACCCCCGCTACCCCCAACAAACTCACTGCCATCGAGTTGATGCCAGCTTATAGCGACCCTATAGGACAGGGAAGAAGGGCCCCTGTGAATTTCCAGAACTGTATCTGTTTACAAGAGAGGAAAACCCTGTCTTTCTCCCGCGGAGCAACCGGTGGTTCTGTAGCCCAATGCTAGGCCACCAGGAGCCCTCCACTAGCCCCTGAAAAAATGGCTCCCTACAAATTTCTGCTTCTGCCAACGCTACCAGGCTCACCGCTGCGTGCAAGGCTGCTTCTTCCCTGCTTTGACTGCTGTTGTGGGGCTACCTCTAGTCGGTTCCTATGCACAGTGAGCCCGTGTGGCAGAGCAGACTACCCTGTCCAGTGTCCGGGGCTGGAATCATTACCAAAGCAGAACACCAGGGCTTCCTCACCCGGAGCTGCCAAGTGGATTTGAACCACTAACCTTGGTGCTAGCAGCCCAGCTCTTACCCATTTGTGCCCCCCAGGGCTCCCAGTGTGTAACTTACCACCACCACCCCACACAAGACAGACAGAACCAAAGCCAACTCACCACCAAGTCCATGCCGACTCACAACGACCCTATAGGACAAGGTAGAACTGCCCCGTGGGTTGCTGAGACGGATATGTTTGTCGGAGTAGAAAGCCTTGTCTTTCTCCCTCGAAGCAGCTAGTGGTTTCAAGCTGCTGGCCTTAAGGTTAACAGCCAAACACGTAACCCTTATACCCACAGGGCTCCCTGAGACTTACCAGAGACAATTAAATGTCCCTTGACTTGTGTGCCCACTGCATGGGCCCTCTATAGAGCATCGACCATGGTAGCCGTTGCAAATCTCTGTCTGCCTCCTCTACGCGATGTAAGCTCAGGACCCTGCCTTACTTTTCTCCACCTCCCGTGAAGCTGGGACAGCCCTGCACACAGTACGAGAGGGGTTAGAAACATTCGTGGAAAACGCGAATGAAAAGATAATGAATCGTTTCCACGAACTTTTCGAAGCCCCCATATGTTCCATTGCCTGAACCGAAACAGAAAGCACGTACTTCGCTTCTCATTGAATTCCAAGGTAACCGCAGACCATACTTAGGACCCCACAAGTTCCCTATTAAGTGCATGGGAGCATTCTGAACTGTGCTGGGCCGTCAAAACAGCTCCCAACTTCTACACACAACACGCAACACCTAAAACACGGTGGCACTTTGATCTGGATCAGATTGTTTCCGCCTCCAAGGGTAATGACATTCTTCTGGGGGTTGCAGGACCTAGATGTCACCTTTAAACTCCAGGAAGTCCTGGAAGCGCTTTCACTTTGAAGCATGCGCCTATATGCAGTTACGGTTCGTGGCTTGTTCATCCTTGTCCACGGACACTTCCTGAACTGCCACCCTGTCCGAGAGCGCCCGGCACGCGTCGCCGAGACCGGCGGGGGCTGTGCAGGCGCGGGCGCGGCCCTCGAAATCTGGAAAAGCTGCAGCCGGCGTCCCGCGGCACAGCCCGGCCCGCCCGCCCGCGTCTTCCCCCCTCTCCCCACTCCCCGGGCACCTGCAACCTCGCGCCCACTCACTCTGCGAGCCGCGCCCGGCAGGGGTGGGCCGGGGGGCAGGCGGGTGCACAGACGCTGCCTCTCCGGCGCTGCGGAACTCCTTCTCGGATCTCCGGTCGGACGTGTGCGGCACCCCAGGGGACTCTGTCGGATAGGCCTCCTTGCAGACGCTGCGCAGGAAACCGAAAGTACCGGTCTGAGAAAAGGCCGCGGAAGGGCCGCCTCCCCCACTCACAGGGCGGGCGGCTGCCGCGCCCCGCCAATCAGACGCGGCTGTTCCCCGAGCGCCGCCACCTCCCCCCGCAGGCTTCCCTCTGGTCTCACCCTATGCTTACCCACTAACTTTATTGCAGGTGGCAATTGGATGGGCGGGATGCCCTGTTGGCCTATTCGTAGAGAACATCTGAAAGGAAGCACTGTGTTTACAGAGATTCAAACTTGGTCCTGGATTGGTCCCATACTAGAAAACCCTGGTGGAGGACAAAGTTGAGGATGCTGCCATTCTAGAAATTCAGCAACTTGACCTCCAAAAGCCAAAACCGACTCATGGCTATCAGGTTGATTCTGACCCACAGTGAAGTTTTGGATGAAATAGAAACCCTTAGGGTTTCAGAGTCTGTACATCTTTGCTGGTACAGACAGCCTTGTTCAGAATGCTGACCATGGGGTTGGGTTAGCAGCCCAAAGCTTTAATGGACTACCCACCAGGACTCTACATACAGCTAGACATGCACAGGGGACTCTGGCGGACACCTCCCTGCCCTCTACTTTACCTCTCAAAAATATTTGGCCCAGGTGACAACTACATTCTTCTTGTTTCTGATTACACCACTACCTCCTTGTTTGTCCCCATGGTCGTGGCATTCTTGTCCTACCTAAAAAGAACCCCGTCTCTACTTCTACTATCAAACGATCATTATGTTTACGTTTTAATCAGGATGGACCTTGGTACACTTCTTCTCATGCTGTCCGGTGGTGATCTTACCTATAGCTTCAATTGCCTCCTAGATGTTAAAGACCCTTAAATATGGTTCCTGTCCACACCTCCCTTCTGAGCGCTACACCCTATGTACAGCTGCCCACCCGCTTCTCCTGTAGGATGTCCCACAAGCTATGCATACTTTTTGTGTTCAGAACCAAACTCATCATCTTCCTCCTCAAGCCTGCTTTTTCTAGAAATGGCATATGCCAGAAATTTGAAGGTCATAGCTCTCCTGTTTTTCTCTGTCACCCCCATACCTGGTCTTCAAAAGTTTCTTATTCTTTCTCTAAAATGTTTCTCAAATCGCATTCATTTTTCTCCATGTCTTCCTCTACCCTTCTCATTTCTCATTTGAATGATTGCATTACATTCCCAAGTGGCTTCCTCAATTCAGCCCCTAACTCCTTTTAATCTATTTTCCATACAGCAATTTGAACAACTTACTTTATTTACTTATTATTTTACAGATTAGAATGTGTTATTTGTTGGCCTGATGATACAACAATGGCTTCTCTTTGTTGTTCTCAAAAAATTCAAATTTCTTGCTCCCACCCACAGAACACTGGTAAAGCTCTGGTTTCCCTATCACGTACTGTATACATGCTGCTCTTCTCTTGGCTTACTTCAGACTTCTTGTTCTTCAAATAAGCCAAGCTCTTCCTAAAATCAGTGTCTTCTCACCAGCAGTTCTCTATAGTTGGAAAGCCCTCTCCTTCAACTTCATTTCTTGCTAATTCATCTTTCAAGTCTCAGTCTAAAACCTCAGCTCAAATGACTTTCTCTGGGACTGCATCCGGAAGCCAGACAGAACTGGAACATGTGCCCATAGAATGCATGGGTTCCTCTGAGTAGCTGGAAGCTGAAACAAGCCTTGAGGCACAGGGAACTGTGCAGTGGCACCACTAAGCCTCGTGTTCCCCAGTGCACGAATTCACCATTCAACCCAGGACGGGGTGGGGCTTGAAGAAAAACCATTTGCAGGTGGGGAGAGTAGCCCCATCCACTCCTGCACAGGGTTCAGTACCTGCTGCTCTGGGCCAGCTACCTCCTGCTCCCCTTCCTCTCTGCTCGCTGGTAGGATGTCTGCTTGTTGCTTGGCAGGTGACTGGGGGATTGGAAGGGAGGATGAAGATGGTGAGCAGTTGAAAGGTGACACCACTCAACTCTAGTGTCTCTACTGCCTCAGCAGCCTGTCGTCGCCACCACCACCACCACCACCACCACCACCACCACCACCACCACCACCACCACCGCTGAACTCAGGAGTCATTTTGGTGTCACCACTTGTACTCCCTAGAGATACTACTGTACTCTGTGCTAGGATTTAAATAACACCCCTACTTCCCCTGGAGCTTACATGCTGGTGTGTCTTCAAGTATTTCACCATTTCCACCTACATACCCAGCTTCTTGTCACACAGGCAGCCTCATAGAGCAGGTATGGAACTGGTCATAGCAATACCTTGTTACCTAAGTAGTAGTGAAACCAGTCATCTGGCTGCAGAACTGCTGTGGTCATTGGCAACACCCTACTCTAAGCCCTCATTTCAGAATTGGGATCCACCGATCACTCTATGCCGTCCACCTTCTTCTGACCCATTCCTCTTCACTATAGGTACTGAATTCAATTCCCTAAAACATTGCATTGATAAAGTGATTTCTTGTTTAAAAAAAACCAGCCAATCCCTATTGCATATATAATAAAAACACACTGCCAGGCTAGCCCATTACCTAACGAAGCTTCTCTAGGCCTCCTTCACTCCCTAGGCTTTTCATTTTCCCATCTGCCTCATTTGCATATGGTGTTTCCCCCAAATAACAGGTCTTGCCTCTTACTCTCTTCACTTATCAAAATCTTACTCTGCTGAACTATATTCTCTTTCCTGAAGCACCTCATCTTGTGGGGATCAATTTGGTCTCTGAAATAAGATGATATGTATTTATTTTGAGAAGAACAACCCACTCCCTTGTATACATTATGGTTTTTGTAGTGCCCAAGCCTTATCTCTCCAAAATTTTATGTTCCTGGAAGGAATAATAGATGTATTTTATGTGTGACTATTAAACATATTGAGGACTTGCAAAGCAATCTATCAAACAAACAAACAAACCCACAACAGACCCACCTGTGTGATGACTCCTTAGTACAGTCACCTTGGGAAGCTATGTCTCTAGATCAATAATTATGCATTTGTAAAAGACACAGATGTTTATTTTTTTAAAGGCTAATAAAATGTGTGCCAATTGTATTATTATGATTATTTTGTATTAGGTTTCTCTCTTCTTTTCCTCTCTGCCCCGTACCATGGTGCAGTTTGGGTGGGTGCAGGATGCCTCCAAAAGCGCTCCCCCTGGCCTTGGTCGTGTGACCTGCTCCAGCAGGTGGAAGGTGAGCAGATGTTGTGTGTATCCCATCTGACTAGAGACTTCTGCTGCTGTGAAATTGACTAGGCCTGGTGTGACCCTTCCCTGCACCAGGAGATGGCACGCCTCAGGTAGCTGCCGCTCCCTTCACCAGGGCCCAGGAACTAGAGGGGTGTGGAAGATACCAGAACCTGCTACCTGGCGAAGGACTGCAGCAGCCATCCCACAGACCCAGGGGTGTGAGAAATGTTCGTGGCTATGCTAAGTCACTGAGAAAAGGGGGCTGTTTATTGACGCTGAAATAAGTAACCAATTCATAGATGGCAAAATAAAATTCCTAAATGATCTAAACAGGATAGGGTGCTATGGGACTGAAACCAGCTGGATGAAGTTCAACCCAGTAGATACACAGACCTGTATTCAGATGACAGGCTCCTAGGGTGATGTAAATGGTTTGAGCTCATCTGCTTGGAAATCCTAAGGAGCAGTTTTACTCCGTCCTGTAGGGTCACGGTGTGTCAAAGTGAACTCGATGGCAGTGGGTTGGTTACTAACCTGAAAGTTGACTGTTTGAACCATTCTAGTAGCTCGGCAGAAGATGGTCATTTGCTCCCGTAACGATTACAGTCAAGAAAACCTTATGGCGGAGTTTTACTTTGCTGAGTCCATTCTGGGGTCGCTATCCATCAGAAAGGACTGGACGACAATGGGTGCACTTTGGTGGACTCAGGACAGGCATGGGACCTGTTTTGATCACTGTTGTTATAGCAGATATGATATTGTGCCGTTCTAAGCCAAGGCCACAGAGACCGCACATGCTCTCGTCTGTGCTGGAAGCTTGGTCAGCTGTAATGATTGCTAGCTTGTGGGTGATGGAGAGATCAGCCAAACCTCAGCTGGGTCAGCGTAGTCATCTGAGCTCTGGCCTCAGACGTGAGGAAGCACAAGAAAGATCCTATGAGCCTAATCTGTGATTCGTGAACTGCCAACCCACCCTAGACTCAAGCGATAACACAGGGTGACTTTTATGCCATTGAATGTCAGATAGTTTTCTGTATGATGTGGCAGGAGATTGCTGATTGAAATCTTAAGGGTGTAGCAAGCATTTTACCACTGAATTATAAAACAAAATTACCTCTATATGGCAGCTATAATTCTGATGAACACTCTGTAGTCACATTGAGAGACTTTCCCTAACATCTGACTATCATATTGCATTTTAGTGGTATCTTTTGAATGCTGGTAGTGATGTTGGTATCCTAAATACTTAACAGTAGGAATTTATATAAATGTTTCCTTACCTCTTCTCCTTTCAACTGTTGGCCCTACCACACAATCCTGGGAACCTCATGTGACCAGCATAAGCCAAATGTGTTCATCTGAAATAGGATGTAAATGGAGTATTTGAATAGCCACTTCTTGTTTTGATGTCATTCCAGTGGTTAGCGTCTCCCCTGTCCTATGGGGTCTCTATGAGTAGGCCACAGCTCGATGACCGCGAGGTTAATTTGTCTTGGAAGCCACAGGAGAAGTTATAGATAGCAACTGAATCAAAGGCAGAGGTACAGAATTGCAAAGACGATGTGTGCCTTCAGGAAAATGGCCACACGCAGTCGAGGCCCTGGTGGCCCCGTGGTGCAGCGCTGGGCTGCTAGCCAAAAGGGACGAGAGCATAAACCCTCGGCGGTTCTGCTGGGTCTTGCAAGCCCACTGTGAGTGTCAGCACAGTGGGTTTGGTGTCGAGTCATCATTTCGTTCAGTGAAAAGGGACTCAGGACCGCATTTTATGGGTGACTATACCGTGGGAAACACCATCATTTTTTTTTTTTTAACATTTTATTAGGGGCTCATACAACTGTTATTGCAATCCATACACACATCAATTGTGTAAAGCGCATTTGTACATCGTTTCTCAAAACATTTTCTCTCCACTTAAACCCCCGACATTAGGTCCTCATTTTTCCCCTCCCTCCCCGCTCCCCGCTCCCGCATGAGCCCTTGATAGTTTATAAATGGGTATTTTGTCATATCTTGCCCTGTCCGACGTCTCCCTTCATCCACTTTTTGGCTGTCTGTCCCCCAGGGAGGAGGTCACACACAGTTCCATGTAATCGGTTCCCTCTTCCCTACCCATTCTCCCTTTACCCTCCCTGTTTTGCCACTCACACCACTGGTCCTATAGGGCTCATCCGTCCTGGATTCCCTGTATTTTCAGTTCCCCCACGTGTAAGGCATCATCAGAACAAAAAATCTTACCATAGTGAATGATGGGGGGAGTGCGGAGTGGAGACCCAAAGCCCATTAGTAGGCCACTGGAGATCCCCTTGCAGAGGGGTCTAGGGGAGGAGATGAGCCAGTCAGGGTGCGATGTAACAATGATGAGATATACAACCTTCCTCTAGTTCCTAAAGGTTTCCTCCCTGCTCCCACTACCATGACTCGAATTCTATCTTGCAAGACTGGCTAGACCAGAGGAGGTACACTGGAACACCATCATTTTTAAAAGACTTTAGAATATTTTTCGACATTCAGAAACCTGCTACAAGGGCAAGACCATCAATAGGGGAAAGAATTGCGCACTTAAGATGCTCAGCTTAACTTAGAATGGCAAACATCCCAACGAGTCCATTTGCCCACCGGACAGACTGAAAGGTCTGTTTTTGATGTCCAGCGCTTTGGGGACCCACGGAGGGCTTCCCCGGGCCTGGCAGGATTGGGGAACCCTTCGAAGTGCCACAGATGCAGTTTGAAACCTTTCCCAAAGCCTGGGCGGGCGCGCGTGGCGGGAGGGACGCAGCTGCTCAGAAGAGCCGCCCCACGTGGTTTCGGGGAAATGGCCTTGGAGCAAGAAGGAGGAGGATTGAGAGGAAAACGAAAAGCGAAAGCAGGACGCAGGCGCGCGCGCGGCCCGGGACTTCCCGGCTTGTGGGTCTCTGCGCGTTCCTCCTGGCGGGTGGACCTAGAGCCCTGGGGGCTTCGGGAGGGTCCCCGCCGCGACCCTGCGGGGGGGATTAGCTTCGCCTTTTTGACATAGAGGGGTACATTTTCTGTTGTTTAAGGTAGTGGAAACCTTACCGGTCTCACATTCCATCTTTTCATGCATCGCTTGGCCCAACATTCTCTTCCAGTCTGCACACCTGCTAACAACTTGGATCTTGGTCTTTTAAACTGTGGGACTCACTTAGCCTGCGGGGCTGGCCTTCCACCGCAGAGGGGGTGAGGGTGAGTGAGTTCGCGATGTGGCTGTCCCCCCTCCTGAGGATGATGGGAGCGGTGATGTGGTAGAAATACAGTGGAAGAGCGTAGCGGTGTCACTAGACAATGATTTTGGAAGTGTGGCCGACCCAGGGAAATTAGCGTTTGCTGGCAATTCGGCTGCACTCGACCCTCCTGAGGAGGGCCTACCCACTGCAGATGATCTCAGCACCTGCAAAGGACTCAGGTCTTTATGCAACAACCTCTTGTGACAGCGGGGTCCAGCTCCCCATAGCTGCGTAGGAGCACAGCCTCCTGCCCCCAAGTGCCCTTTACTTAAACCCAAGAGAGGAAGGAGAGCACAGGCTGACAGCATACTTTGCAGGACCCAGTGCAAAGTGCAAATGCGGAGCCTTTTGTTTAAGGGCTAAGAATTTTAAGACAGCAAGGAAATCAAACCAAGCTCCCTGCCCTCAAGCCAATTCCGTCTCATACTAACCCTATCAGGTAGGCCTGCCCAGTGGGCTTCAGAGGCTGCAAATCTTTATGGGAGCAGAAAGCTGCATTTTGTCCCACAGAGCAAACAGGTGGGTTCAAACCACTGACCTTGTAGTTAGCAGCCCAGAGGGTAGCCCTAGATGCTACCTGGGCTCCGCAAGACACCAAAGAGCATCAAACCAAACACAGAGCCTTGCCCAGTGCGGGGCCCTATATGACAGATTCAGAGCCAGTGGTGGGGTGAGAGTAGGTACGTTTCTTCTGTAGAAACGCTGTTAAATGTTTATGTCAATGGCTCTCAACCTGTGGATCACGACCCCATCAAAGGACCCTTTCACAGCAGTTGCCCGATTAATCAGAGTAGCCAAATAACAGTTATGATGTAGCAATGAAAATAATTTTATGGTTGGGGGGTCACCACAACATGAGTTGTTATTAAAGGGCCATGGTATTAGAAAGGTTGAGAACCACTGGTTTATGTGAAACAAATGGAAACTTAGGTATAATGAGGCAAATTCGACTTTCACTGTCTAAGAGCCACCACTGGCTTCCTGCAAAAGCAAAGCGAAATAAAAACCAAACTCACTGCCAAAGAGTCCATTCCACCTCAGAGTGACCCTGTAGGACAAAGGAGACCCGCCCCTGCGATCCTCACACCACTGGTTCAAGCCATTCTCGTTCTTTATTTGTGCGCCTCTTCTTGCCTCGCCTCACCAGAGTCCACAATAGCAGGAATCTTGGACTGTTAAAGTGAATGAATAAATGACCGTCACTGACCAACACTGGGATCGCAGTCACAGGTTAATTCGACCATGCAGAGTTCAACACAGACCTGTTGACCCAGAACTGAGGAGAAAAAGAAATGTATACTCTGGAAGTGTCTTAGAGGGTTTCAGCAAGAGCATTGCTCCTCCACATTCCGTCCAGTTCTTTCCCCCCGCGCCATCTTTGACTGCATGGCCTGTAGGTTCCATTCGCTCTACCTGCAGCAGTCCGTGCGACGTTGAAATGAAAGACGATGAGCATGTCATAAGAGATGGTTGACAGGGCTTTAGCCAAAGCAGTTGTCATACGATCATGAACTAAAGGGGGCAGTAAGGGAAATTCCAGCAACACTTGATTCTTCTGTGGGTGTGCAAATGTCTGGGATGTTGGCTAAGAATAAAAAAGTATAATTGTAGGGCATTTCTAAGGAACTTGGAAGCCAGGATGAGGAGGTGATGTGGAGGATAGGCTCGGTGCAGTGTGATATAGAACACAGGTGCAGTGCTGTATGCAAGCCTGTTTGTGTTCTTTGGGATGAAGCGTAATCATGGTGATTGTCCTGTGGTTTTAAAGTTTGAATATTTGAGAATTAGAAAGGGAACTCTGACTTAGTCTTGCCGGCTGACCAAGGAACACAGGAAGGGAAAGAATCAACCAATCATGCCCTTGATGTGTTCAAACAGAAAATCTTTAACACATATTTGTTTCAGGCCGGTTTGTGCTCTATCTATCTATCTATCTATCTATCTATCTATCTATCTCTCTATCTATCTGTCTATCATCTATCAAGATGATACCTTGTTTATAATTATATCCCTAAAGTATATTATACCTATTCTATAAAGTATATTATACCTATATTATAGAGTTTGCTGAATAGCAAGCTCTCTGTATAAAGGCAAGCTCCATTATATACTGGAGTCCATTATTCCTGTACGACAGAGCTTGCTTAAACTGTTGAGGAAAACAGATGATCCACAATTACAGCAAAAGCCCTAAACATTAAGGATGCTACGAGGGCATGAAGCCGCCTGACTTGTGCATGTTTATATGCACACCCATGCAGTGTGTGTGTCTGTGGGTGTATGTGTGTGAATGTTGGCAGGAAGGTTTGCAGAGCCTGAAAGATGTGTGTAAATTATCCAAGTGAGAAGGGATTTAGGATGGGGTTGGAGAACTGAGAGACTACAGCAGAGAGTGGTGAGAGACAGCTTGGACCAACAAAGAAACTGAAAGTACTGTAGGCTAGAGTGTGCACATTTCAAAGGAGGAGAAGCCAATCGAGAGAACTGACTTGAAGAGTGAGGAGAAATTAATATAGTTTAGGGGGGCAGGAAGCTTCTGAATTAAAAAACAAATCTAACTGGAATTGTTTAGTAGTAGTTTAGTCTTCAGAAACAGGGCTACGTGAGCCATCACCTTAGCTACCCTGAGGTAGCAGATGGTGCTCAGCTACTACCACCATCGCCTGTTTAGACCTGGAATGGGAGGGAAATGTGAAGCAGAACTCAGATTGTTTGTTTGTTATTCTAAAGAGCCAGACAAATTGGCATGGTAGAGAAAAGAGGACTGAAACTATAGCCCTGAGACACTCTTTAAACCTGGAGCTGAGCCTCGCCCCTGGGACCACCTTTTAGTGAAATAGCAGAGTGGCACACAAGGCACAGGCTGTTCTTATCCGTGAGATTGGTGCCTCATTTAGAAACCATCTGCATGAGGCCATGTCAACAATTCCTCAAAAGCAAAGATGGCATGCTAAGGAGCCAGGGAAAGTAGAGTAGTGGACATTTACAAATTGGAGCCTAATAAATGGTTACTTTTCAAAAGATGTCGAATGGGAAAATGTTTTGCTATATGTTTACCATAGTACTTTAAAAAAAATTACTTCTTTTGATGTAGATAAAACTATAATAATTGAGAGATTGGAGATGGAGGTGCAGAACAGAGATAGAATTTAGCCAGGAATATGAAGTTCAGAAAGGCCTTATTGAGGCAGGGGAAGAACTTCCATGAGGGAAGGGAGAACAGAGAAAGGGATGGGGGCATCTTGAGCCCCCAGACGGGTTCCAGGACCCAATGAGTTAGGTCAGGGAAATCGCGCCTGGCAGTGAGGCAGTGGGACATACATAGGGCTTGAGCCAAGGACATATGCACTGCTAAGGGGAAGGAAGGCCTTCCGGTGTTGCAGTTGCAGGTCTGAGTCAGGATGTGGTCTATGAGTAAATCATCCCGGAATGCTGATGGAAGGGGCTGTACAGAGCCGGCCCGGAGAGATAAGCTCCTTGGAATGCTGGAGGCAGGGACTGCACAGTCCAGCTCTGGCCTTGCGAGGCTGGGGCAAGGGGCTGCACAGTCCAGCAGGCTATCTTTCAGGAGAGCTGGGGGAAGTGGCTGCATGGTCCAGACCTGGCCCAAACAACCATCCTGTCTAGGTTTCAAGGTATTTCTTCTGATTCTGCTGTCAGATGATATGTTTGTCTTGGGCAAATTTCAGCAAATTGGGGCATGGAGCTAAGTATTCATCATGAGTTATCCCGTGTGGTCTGTCAGATACCTGCAGCCTAATAGCACTGCCAGGAGCTTGAATAGGAGGAAGAGAAGAGGCTTTGGAACAGATGGAGAGTTTGTCTCTATCCGAAAAATCCAGGGTCCAGTTGGGCATATGGGAGCAATTGTAGAGGAGATTATTAGGATGAGATCTCTCTAAGGGAAAAGCCACCACTATTTTAAAGACTTTTTTCCCCCTTTTTCTTTTGAACTCTTCTCCACTCAACATAAGCATCTGTCTGTGTTGCTTGCCTGGGGAAATGAAGGGTGGAACGATTTAGATGACCTCTGCTATCTGATTCTAGAGTTAGCTTTCACTTTGGAAACAGGGTTTTTTGGCATTCCCCACAGCTGGTCACGCCTGCAGATCGCCTGCAGATCGCGTGATAGCCAGACTTCCCTGCTTAGTTAGGCAACTTCCCTAGGGCCGGGCAGACAGGTCTTCCTTCGGCACTGGGCATCCCACACTGTAACTAAGGGACCTGGTTCAGAATAGGATGAACTACAGAGCATCACTGACCAACACTGAGGCCAGGAATCATAGGTTAATTCAGTCATTCAGATTTCAACATTGACCCTTGAGATGAAGAATAAAGAACACGTGTACTCTGAAAAACTGTCTTGGAGGGTTTTTCGGAGAGCATCATTCCTTCCCACTCCACTCTAGGGGGCAGTGATACCAGTAAGCAACTGGTCTGGGAAATTCTAGTGAGGACCTCGTTGCCACCCAGTACACTAGTGCTCGACTATTAAAAATATGGTGATTCACACCTACCCAGAGGTGTCTGGGAAGAATGACCTGGTGTTCTACATCCGAAAAGTGGCCTTGATTGCACGGGATGACCATGACTCAGAAACAGCAACTCGGACAAAAATTGGTATGGTTTTGAGTTTGGTCTCTTTTCTTTCTTTCTTTAAAAAATACTTTTATTGGGGGCTTTTACATCTCTTATCATAATCCATGCATTACTCCAATGTGTCAAGTACATTTGCACATATACCACCATCATCATTTTCAAAGCGTCCTCTTCCCACTTGAGCCCCTGCTATCAGCTCCCCATTTCTTCCTCCTCCCTCCCCCACCTGCCCTCCCTCACAAACCCTTGATAAGTTATAGGTTATTTTTTGAGTTTGGTCTCTTTTCAATTTGCCCTATATTTCATCAAAGGGCAACTCTGGATCACTCCTCCTATTGAGAGAGGCATTCCTGGTCCCCATAAGGTTTTGTTGGGGAAGTACTGACATCAGCATCGGGAGGCTTGATCATTCACCCTTTGGGAATTCTGTGATTCTCTGTGATTGTCACCCTGTCATTATTTCCATCTTGAATCTAGCATAGTGATGTTTACCTGCTAGAACTCAGGATATTGGCTTTTTCCTTAGGCTTTCCTCCCAATTGAATAATAAGGAGATGGCTTTGTTATTCTCGAGTTTAACACTGACCCCTTCTAGAATCAAACTCATAAGTGACACTTGAGAAACCCAATCAGAAGTGAAACAAACACACGCAAAAGAGTCTCCTGTGAACAGTCATATTAACACCGTTTTTTAATGTTTTTTTTTCTTATGGTTTCTTATCTCACAAACTTATCTGAAGCTTTGGTTTTTAACATTTCAATCCCAGTCCTCCCGATTGCGGAGTGCAAAGTCAGAGAGAAGAGCTTCTGGCTTCAACCATGTCCTGGAAATCCATATTCACAAAGCTGAAGAAATAGAACTTGGTTGTTGGCAACTATCAGTCTTTAAACGTTTTCATTTGCTTCTGTCTTTGAAGTGTCAGAGCTTATGCTATCATTCATCAGCGTATGGAGACTTCATCTAAAATTGAAAAATGAAAATGATCTTTGAAGCAATGATTGTTTTGCAAATAAACTACCACTTGCTGTTTGGTGAGCATCCTCCTTTCTACTAAACACTAGGATCTTTCTACCAACGAACTACTAGGTATTTACAGAAGTAAGTGTCAATCAGTCTGAAAGAAAAGGTATCTTACAGGTAAACGGAAACACTTTTTAGAAAGAAAAGAAAGCCAATTCATCAAAAACATAATAAGGAAATCAGAGGAAATGTAAGAAAAGTTTAGTTAGACATAAGTAACTTAGTGATTTAAGGGTAACCAGTTTGGGAATAAGCTAAAAGAGGAGGAAATGACTTTTTCATCCTCGTAAATCTTTAAGATAACGACTTGCGTAATAATTCTATCATTCTGATGTATGTGTACGCATGAGTGGAGTCATCCTCACTTAACTGACTCTCTGGACAATACCTGGAAGAAGAACAAATATAATGCACACTGACTGAGATGACTGCACTTGGGGTTAGGCCCAGATTATTATACTGCGATTGATTGCTCTTCATGTGCTACTTGGAGAGGCGCCATGGACTATAGTGCAATTAACAAGTAATCAAGAAAATAAGGTTTTTGGTGCTTGAACTGATAAAAATTAAATATTAAGCTATACTTATAAATATGGATTGACATAGGTTCTCTGCTAAAATGGAGAGTAGGGTGAAGAGTGGTCAGTGGAAGAGATTGAGTTAAATGTGTTTTGGGTCAATTTAGGAATGTTTGTCCTCTGAAGGCTTTTGAATGGAAAGATGGAAAGAACTGGAAACAGTTCACGTAGGTAACAATCTCCTTTCAATACTTATAATATTAGGAGCCTGTAAAACTTTAAGGACACCCCTGGTGTTCTTATGACCTCATGAACATGTCCCCAAAAATCTTTCCTACAGGCTGGCAGAACTTCGGCTCCTTCAATTCACACACCACCTTTGGTTCACTGGAAATGCCCTTGACCATCGATGGAAAAGAAAGGGAACATACTGCTGTTTCAATTGTTGTGGGACTCAGGTTTTCTCTCAACACTGCATAAACACTTGGAGACATGGGAAGAAGGTCTGATGGAGAATGTGGCTCAGTTGAATCGCTTCGGCTTAAAGAGAGAAGGTACATTTTAAAAACAATTTAAGAAATAACAGCTTACAGTGACTTATGTCAGGAACCCATTTCTGTGGTTGTATTTATTTGTGACACTGATATGCCTGATCCACCATTTGATATCAGACCATCTAACCTGCTGTGTAAGACCTTTTCATGCCAGGCAGGACAGACCAGCTTTGGGTATTAAAGAAATGGTATATGGAGCATTAAAATACTTTCTTTACTCTCAGTTATAGAGTCTCTTCTGTACCATCAAATTTCCCATAGAAAACTTTCTTATTATTATTTTAAGTTCTACGATAGATATTTTTCATGTAACTAAGATTACTCACATTGTTGAGATGGGGATAAAAACAGAAGGAACATAACCTTTGTCTCCACTTTCTGTTGGTCTTGAAACTGGGGGGAAAAAGGCACATTGTTGGGGAAAATATTAAACAACTTTATTGACAAAGTTAGAAACAAAGTCTAGAGAAATGTAAGCAAGGACAAGAGAGATATCATAGTTATTTAGTGACTCATAAATCTTTTTAGTTGAATAGATGCAATGTGTTCCAGATGAGTAATACAATATAAAAGAAGAAAAAAGTAAATCTCTTGACATGCCTGATCTTATTTCATTATATAAAAATGCCTTGAAGATACTTAAAAACATTGAGAATCAGTTATATTACCTGATTTCTATGAGGGGGGGGGGTACCCAAATTTAAAAAATGGAGAAAAGCTCCACTGGGTGTAGCTTTCATAGTACACATTTTCCTCATTATGCGAGGATCAAGCAACTCACTCAGAGGTAGTGCACCCAGTGGCGTCACCTGGAAAGGTTCTCACTACTCACAGTGAATTTTTTTCGTAAAAGAAGTTTTATTTGAACCTCTTTTTTTATGATGGCCGATTTAAGAGAACAGTATGTGGCTGGGAAATTTTGGTTCCTGCTTGTAAAAAATCCCATAGAAACTGTTGTGATGTAGAACACAGCTTACAAAGGCAGGTTTTTTGGGGGTACCCCTTGTATGTTTGTTCACGCTTGATTATAAGTACTGATTTATTCATATATTGGGGGTATTCACAGTAACTCAGTTCTTTCCACTAAAACTGACACTAATTAATGTTAAAATTACACACATTTTTTGAAGTACAGGTATCAAACAGTGTTGCTGAAAGTACCATTATAGTAGTAATGGTGTACACACCTCACCTTAAAAACATTCCTTAGAGTTTTATCTTGTACCATGTTCAGTTGGTATTTGGCCCAATTATCTACTGTCATTAATTGCATTGGTATTTGTTATTTTATTCAGTTGGAGGTAGAGAAGAACTTAGAAGTCACTGTTAGCCTTTGCTTGTTTTGTTTTGTTCCAGAGGGAATGCAGTAGAGCACACTGTCTGTGAGTGACAACTGTGGGATATTCCACAAGACACTGCTTTTAGATTTAGTTGCTAAGGATGAAAATGTTTATGGCTTGGATATGCTTTCCATTAGAGACACAGAATGGTGGACTTACATTACAATTCTATAGCTAATTTCATGGACTTTCTCTTGTATGTTTGATAAATATTTGCACACTGCTTATTTTGACCAGCACTACTCTAGGCTGAGAGGATACTGTCAGGCAAGATACGTGTGTCAGGACTTGGTAGTGACAGACTAGGAGGTGGAGAGAGGATGAAGCGCAGTCTCTGGGCCCTCTCACCAGCAAATCAGCAACATTCTCTTAGATGTAAAACTATAGTAAAGTAGATGTGAAATTTACATATCCTGGCCCTCTTTTGCAGAAATATAGGCGTGTCTTACTACTTTTAAACACATTCTAGTAATAACCTCCTCTTTCATTTCCTCTCTCCTGTATGAGTGAAGTTCATAGCCCTCCTATTTTGTAAAGGAGAAAACTGAAGATCTACAAGTGGCTGGAAGAGGCCCAGGGACATTGTGAAGTCTGGTTACAGCCAGGGTCTACTACCCTGTTCCTGCCAAACAGCTCCAGATGGGGTCCCTCCCAGGAACTGCTCACATCCCACTTTGTTTCTGCAGCGTTGATCTCCACGTGCCCATTAGAGATATGGAGAGCAAAGCCAACATAAACAGAGAAGCTTCATTCACATTGCCCCGACATGAGGTTGTCTTCCAAAACCCCAAGGGGGAAAAAGTCAACAGAGAGAAGCTGACCTTCACATGGCTGGGAGCTGTAGTGTTTACCAAAGGCTTTGTCTTTGGGAATGTCAGGATATAGGTACTTCAGTGGGTTTTCTGGAATGTTTTCAGCCATAATAACCTTGTAGTCTCGGAGGATGTCAGCGAATGGCAGAGCAGACAACCGGCCTTTATTGTAGGGTTCTACAGAGTGGAATCTCACTTCTCCTGGAAAATCAGAAAGCAGGTGAATATCCACATCCCTGCAGACATTCTTAGTGGCCTGTCTTCCTGCCCACATTACCATTGTCCCCCTTTAAAACAATGCCTGTTGCGGTGCTCTAAGATGCGAATGCAACATACCGGCAGGAAGCAGGGAACCAGTAGAGAGGTCTGAGGGGCTAGCCCCAACCCCAACTATGTGGACAGCTGCCCCTCCCCCCAGAAGAATTTATTTCAGAGGACAGCACTGAAGCTACTGCTCAGGAAGAGGGACATGTCTGATCAGAGCACACGGGAGCAAATAAAGGGGGAGGGAGAGAGAGTGGAGGACATGCTGGCCCACCAAGCCTTGATGATATCCCAGCTCAGAGCAGCCAATACACAGAGAGGACCATATGGCCGGACCCACTACGAGACAGGACATCCCTCACTGAACCATAGCCCTACAGGGGACAACACTGGAGACAGTGTGGAAATTGCGCCCAATCTGACTACATCACACTGAAGCCATACACTAATGGCGTGGAACAGAACAGCAAAGGGAGCAGAGCAAGGAAGTCCCGAGGGAATACCAAAAATAGACTTTGGGGTCAGGGCATGGCACCCAATCAGACTCAACTGGAAAACACTCCTAAAGACCAACAAACAGACCTTGAACTATTTACAGGCTTTTCCTTTTTTTGTCATTGTTTTTTTGTTTTCTTTTGTTGCTTTGTTTTGCTCTGTCTTGTTTTTGTGCATATCATTATCTCTGCAGATCTAGCTAGATAATATAGGCTGGATAAACAATCTGGAGCGGAAAAGAATGGGAACGATGGTTCCGGGGGGACATGGGAAAGGGGGAGGTGGGAGAAAGCAAGTGGTGTTAACAAACCCAGGGACAAGGGAACAACAAGTGATCCAAAATCAGTGGCAAGGAGGTGTAAGAGGCTTGATAGGGCTTGATCAAGGGCAATGTAACTGAGAGGAAATACTGAAACCCAAATGAAGGCTGAGCATGATAGTGGGACAAGAGGAAAGTGAAAGGAAATACAGGAAAGAACTAGGAGGCACAGGGCATTTATAGAGGTCTAAATATAGGCATGTACATATGTAAATATATTTATATATGATGATGGGTAAATAGATCTATGTGCATATATTTATAGGTTTAGTATAAGGTAGCAGGTGGGCCTCTATAAGGGCCTCTACTCAAGTACTCCCTCAATGCAAGAATGCTTTGTTCTTTTAAACTGGCATTCTATGATGCACACTTTCCTGACACAATCGCTGAAGACAAAGCGGGCGCATAAGCAAATGTAGTGAAGAAAGCTGATGGTGCCTGGCTATCAAAAATATAGTGTCTGGAGGCTTAAAGGCTTGAAGATAAACAAGCTGTCATCTAGCTCAGAAGCAACAAAGCCCACATGGAAGAAGCACACCATCCTGTGTGATCATGAGACGTTGATGGGATCAGGTATCAGGCATCAAAGAACAAAAAAACATATCATTGTGAATGAGGGGGAGTGTGGAGTGGGGACCGAAAAAGCCCATCTGTAGGAAACTGGACATCCCCTTACAGAAGGGTTGCGGGGAGGAAACGAGCCAGTCAGGGTGCAGTATAGCAACGATGAAACATACAACTTTCCTCTAGTTCTTAAATGCTCCCCCCCCCCACTATCATGATCCCAATTCTACTTTACAAATCTGGCTAGACTAGAGGAAGCATACTGGTACAGATAGGAACTGGAAACACAGGGAATTCAGGACAGATGACCCCTTCAGGACCAGTGGTGAGAGTGGCAATACCAGGAGGGTGGAAGGAAGGTGGGGTAGAAAGGGGGAACCCATTACAAGGATCTACATATAACCCTCTCTCTGGGGGACAGACAACAGAAAAGTGGGTGAAGGGAGACACTGGACAGTGTAAGATATAAGAAAATAATAATAATTTATAAATTATCAAGGGTTCATGAGGCGTGGGTCCAGGGAGGGAGGGGAAAAAATGAGCTGATACCAAGGGCTCAAGTAGAAAGTAAATATTTTGAGACTGGTGATAGCGACATATGTACAAATGTGCTTGACACAATGGATGGATGTATAGATTGTGATGAGTTGTACAAGCTCCCAATAAAATGTTTTTTAAAAAAACAACAACACCCAAGCTCCCATTGTCACAGTATGGACTATTCATGTGATGGAGGATGTCCACACAGGCTGTTATAAACTCATGTGTACCCCATTCTGGGACATTTGGAACAATGAATCTCCAAGCCCATGGCACACAAATAGCACAATACACAAGAACACTCAGTTCCTCCATCACACAAATCAACAATCGTGCGCGCACCGTTCTCAGAGTGGTCCACCCAGGTGAACGTTATTCCTCCAAGGTGGCTCTCGCTGAATCGTAATAAAAAGGTTCCAGGCATTTTGTCCTTTAGCAAATGGCGCTCCTTCTCCTTGCTAACGAACCCCATGACGTACCTAAAAATACAGTGGTACACAGTGTTACCCGATTAGGAATGAAATCGTTGCAACTGCATTTAGTTCATTCACAAAGAACCATTTTTAGGCTGTCTTGAGTATAATTAAGTATTGACAATACTTGAAATACTCTTACACCAATGAATGCGCGCATCAACACTCTATGAAAAGCATAAGAAACCAGAGCTGCTTCCCCCATATGGCATTACATACATTTAGATGGAAAATGACAGAAAGAAAAAACCCGACAGCCAAGAAATAAGGACCCAGAAACTCATGCAGAAGATAGAGCTTACAACTGACCCATCAATCCAAAGGGGCAGGATGTGTTTTTTAATTAAATCCAGTATTGCTTCAAGCCAGATCCAAAAGGTAAATGATTTGCCAGGCAAGTGTTCCTATTGGAATAAACCGACAAGTTAGGACAGTGATTATTTCAGCAGTCATGTGGATAGACTGAGTCAGGTCCATTTTCACTGCTGGCCCCGGGAAATCAGGTGAGACTTCAGAGTTTCTCTCTAAGACACCTCTATCCAGGAGAGTCACGAAAACTCCAGATTATAGGATGGAGGCTTAGAAAGGAGCGGCATATTTAAAAAGTAAAGAAAAGGGTCTACAGGATATTCCTTATCTGTTTGTACCTTGCAGAACTTGGCCCAGGTGAGATGACCATCGCTGTAGCTAGATAGCACTGAAATAAAAGAACAAAGAAATGAGATGCTTATTAAACAATCAGACTCTTCAATGTTGTGTTCAATTTGAATATTTTCTATTTTCCTCCTTTTCAGGAGCCCTGGTGGTGTCATCGTTCTGTACTGGGCTGCTAGCTGCAACGTCAGCAGTTCGAAGCCCGGAGAAGCTGGCACTTTCTATTTCCATAAAGAGTTATAGTCTCAGAAACTCACAGGGGAAGTTCTACCCTGTCCTGTAGGGTCGCTGTGAGTTGACATTGACTTGATGTATTGAGTTTTCAGGTCTACAGAGTCCTCAGTACAACCAAAATCCCTGCCAGTGAGTCTGTGCCGACGGACTCTTAATGACTGTAGGTCAGAGCAGAACTGTCCCACAGAATTATTTTCTTTAAAAAAAAAATCATTTTATTGGGGCTCGTACAACTCTTATCACAATCCATACATCCATCCATTGTGTCAAGCACATTTGTACATTTGTTGCCATCATCATTCTCAAAACATTTGCTT
>NW_022103899.1:16601491-16610794 GCF_000313985.2 Echinops telfairi
GACCCCAGATGCTATATCTTTTGATAGCAGGGCACCATCAGCTTTCTTCACCACATTTGTTTATGCACCCATTTGTCTTCAGTGATCATAACAGGAAGGTAGGCACCCACTGATATGATGTTTTGTTCTTTGATGTCTGATACCTAGTCCCTTCTACACCTTGTGGTCCCACAGGCTGGTGTGCTTCTTCCAGAGTCCCATAGGATTTCTGAGGCTGCAAACCTTTATAGGAGCAGAGAGACTTTCTCTCGCTACCAACAGTGGCTGGTAGACAGGCTTGAACCCCTGACCTTGTGGAAAGCAGTCCATCATTTAGTCAACAGGGCTACCTGGGCTCTTTACTTAATATTCAAACTCAAATAGACTTCCATGGAGTCATTGCTGACACATAGCGACCCTACTTAATATTAAACCTACCAAAAAACTTATTTCTATCAAATCTATTCTGACTCATAGTGACCCTATGTCATATTTTTGAGGCTGTACGCCTTCGTAGGAGTAGACAGCCTCATGTTTCTGCGGCAGAGCTGCTGGAGGGCTTGAGCCACCCACGTTGTGGTGCGCAATCCAGTGCTTACGTGATCAGTGCTCTAAGGACTCCTTACTTCGTACGAGGTACTGTAAAAATGGAAGATGCCTCCTTTGCTCTTATCTAGGGAAGAATCCTTTCCATGGGGGAGCTGAAGATGGCTTTAGGAAGAGGGTGGGTCCCTAGAGCTCAGTCTTCCTTTTTTCTTGAGTAAGAAAAAATACTGTCAGAGGAGAGAGAGGCAGGTCCTCAGATAGCACGAATACGCTAGAATGAGGCACAATGGACCGAGCATGGCTTTTAGAGGCAGTTAGAACTACCTAATGTTAGCGAGTCAATATTGCTCAATTAATTTGTGTAAATGGGGCACAGATTAACAGGGGTCTTCACTATTAAGATGAAAACAATTAATTACAGTTCCATTAAACTATAGGGTGTCATTAACTTTTTTCCCAGGGCAGTGAAAGGACCCTTGATTTTCTAAGTACATTTGAAAGGAAATTATACTCACCACCAGGAGAGTTTAATAAAGGCCTGAAAGGATGTGGTTGCTATGTTTTATAACTCTACTCACTACTTAACACATATTGAAAGTTGACTTGTTGTGGATTGTGAACTAAATGAACAAGGACTGAAAAATCATTTTATTGGGGATTCATACAATGCTTATCACAATCCATCCATCCATCCATTGTGTCAAGCACATTTGTACATTTGTTGCCATCATCATTCTCAAAACATTTGCTTTCTACTTGAGCCCTGGGCATCAGCTCCTCATTTTTCCCCCTCCCTCCCTGCTTCCCTGTCCCTCATGAATGAAAAGAATATTTTTATTTCAGAAAATTTAGTAATATTTTCAAAACCCCTGCTTTCTTTTATTACTCACTGGGTTGCAGGTGACAGCCCAGAATCATGTTTAAAGTCAAAGCTTTAATTAATGATTTGAATGATACTTCTCAAATGCATCTTGGGCCCTATTCTAATTAGAAATGCAGACAGACTCAAGTTTAACTCTTTTGGGGGAGCTAAAATTGTGTTCACTCCAGACCAGCCAAAATACAGATATTCTCCAAAATTCTCTTGGAAAAACCTTAGACTACAGTTAGTACAAGGAACCAACAGGTGGCACTGATGGGTAAGTGTTGACCTGCTAACTGGAGAAATCGTTGTTTAAGTCCACCAGCTGCTCCTTGGGAGAAAGATGAGGCTAGCTGCTTTCGTAAAGACTTATAACCTTGGAAACACTGTCTGGGGTCACTAGGCGTCAGAATCTGTGGCAATGCCGGTTAGTACATGTCGTCCCATTTTACCAGTGTTAGAAATGTCAGTTAAGCCAGAGACACCCTTTGTAGCAAAGTTCTTGCCTGGGTGGTTTTGAATTTCTATAAAATTTCTGGGATCCTGGTGAAGTAATGAACTATCTTCCAGCTGTCCGTTGTGATGTTAAGCGAATGGTGATCTCAATGTAAAGACCAAAATACCACTACAGGTTTCAGATTCCTTGGAAATGACATTCAAAAACCCTGGATGCTTGAGGATGAAATGGAAAAGAGGAGCCCACAGATTTGGACATACCTGGCTCATGCCCAGCAGCCCTGGTGATGAATTAAAGTTTTGGACAGCTAACTGAAAAATCAACCTATCAACCCCCCAGCCACACTGTGGGAGAAAGAGGCGGCAATCTGCTTACATGAGGTTTACAGCATTGGGCACCCTAGGAGTCCTTCTATTTTGTTTTATAGGCTCACTCAGTGTTTGAATCAAGCATGGGATTGAGGCTTTGCTGTGCACTAACCCTGCAGTGAGACCAGGCACTTAACTTCTCACGGGTTACAATTTATAAAGAGGAACTTTTGTGAGACTTGGAGATCAAGAGTGTTTATGTAAAAATGGACTGAAATGGTAATGGAATTTCTCCATACTCTCTTTGAAGTCCTCTTGTATAAGGCAAGCACTTAGCCTGTGCTATCCAGTAAGTGCTCAATAAATTGTGACAGTCATTATTAATTATTAATTGTAGCAATGTCATCCTGGTTCTTTCACACACCTGAAGACCTAAAAGAGAGGCAAGTCCCCCACATCTACCGTTCTTACCTGTCAGCTTCTCTGCCAGCATATTGAGTTGATCTGAGTTAAGGCCGCGACCAACATACGATGAAAACTGCCAGCTGACCACTTCTAGGAGTTGACTCAAAGTGGCCGATGGGGGATTATTAAAGAAAACCAAGTTCTGCAATAGAGTTGTAAAGATGATTAAGGCATTATATAATCCATTACACAAGACTCTTGATATAGACGCTTTAGACCAACCTGAATTAATAATATAGAATATATTATCACCTTTGTTGCACTTTAAAAGATTGGTGAATTGGGTGAAAGGTAAACTTGGTTTCCATTCAACCATTCATATGAAGCCGTTTTGCTTTGTGACACCGATTATAATCCACACAATGTATCGTGTGTGTATCCCACTTCTTCCATGTGTTTGCAATTTCACCCATCTTTCCTGCCTTCTGAACTTTTTCTCTGGGCAGAGTTTCCCTGCTCATCTCGATAGGTGGACTTTTCTAATGTGCGTGCACCTTCCTCATGTCATTGTTCAAAACACAAGCCTGTTCATCATTTGGCTGAAAGTGGATGCACAGAGGTGCGTTCAGGTTCAGGCTTGAAGAGTGTGTAAAGGCCACAGTTCAGGGAGTCACCTGTCTCTATCAGACCGCTAAGATTAGCATTTCATGATTTGGGGTTTGGGTCCATATTTTGCTCCCACTCTACGTAGGACCTCATCTGTGATCTGTTTCAGGGCGTCAGCTGTGGTAGCTGGCACCATCTAGTCCTTCTGGTCTCAGTGTGATCCATTAGTCCTTTGAACTCATTGCTTTTTTTGTGTGGTAATTTTGAATTTCTTCATTCTTCTTTTATCAATAGTTGTTTCTGTTGTACTTTTAAGGAATGCTTTTATTTATTTTTTTTAATGCTGATTCTATCTTATCCTCAACATAAACACTTGGCATCTCTGTTTAACTTTCACTGGCAAGTTATCAATCAACACATACAAGTTTCTAACACTGTTTAACAAACAGTTGGGCAAACACCCTTTTTTTTTTAGTTCAAGGTCCGTTTGTTGACCTTCAGGAGTGTTTTCCAGTCGGGTCTGATGGGGTGCCACGCCCTGGCCCCAAAGTCTATTTTCGCTATTCCCTTGGGACTTCCTTGCTCTGCTCCCCTTGCTGTTCTGTTGCACTTCCTTAGTGTTTTGCCTTGGTGTGGTGGGGTCAGATCGGGCACAATTCCCACACTGTGTCTCTAGTGTTGTCCCCCGTAGGACAGTGAGGGATGTCGTGAAGGGACAGTGGTTCAGTGACGGATGTCATGTCTCAGAGTGGGGCCGGCCATATGGTCCTCTCTGTGCATTGACTGCTCTGAGTGGGGCTATTGTCCTCAGGGCTTGGAGGGCCAGGGTGTGCTCCACTCCCTTCCTCCTCCTTCATTTGCTTCCACTTCCATCTGGGTATGGTAGGTCGGTTTCTTCCCCCCACCAGAAGGTCTAGTGTTGTTCTCTGTGGCACACATTTCCAGGGTGGGGGTCAGGCTGGTTCTGGTTGGGGCCGGCCCTGTAGTCCAGTCTTTTCATGGATTCCTCCACGTGTTATGTTGCCCTCCTGATTTGGCGCGCAATGATGGGGTCTGCATGCACATTCCATATTCTCCCCCTGGGTAGGTTAGTGCCCTGTTCCCCCCATATCATCATCTCAGTTTCTCTCGACTCCCATTCTCCCTCCTCCTTTCCCCTTTTTGATGTTGGACTCACATGTACCTCCCTGCAAACATCCTTTTTTGATAGAATATTAATCATTTAAAAAACTCCTGTCATGGTCTTTAACAGGTTTATTGTGGGTTAGTACAAGTTATATCTGGACCAGACAATGCATTAAAAACAAGAAACAAGCAAGGGTCACCTACACTATGAATTTATGATTATCCCAGACTCCTGTTTTATGGAGAATATGGCAGTCTTTTCTTTCTCGGCTCTAGACAAGAAATATCTTTTATGTGGTCAACTTCAAACAAGGCTATTTGTGCCAGAAATCTGGTTCCCAGTGGTAGGACAGAGGACTTGTCTTAGGCTGCTGGAAAGGAGATGGCTGTGAAAGTCAAGAAAAATATTCTCAGATGGTAGGGTGGAAAGAGGAGAATGATTGAGAAAGATGGAATCTGAGCTAAGCTGATTGGCAAGAGGGGGACTCGTAGAGTAACTTTCAATGTGAGAAGAGCAGAGAGCCCAGCATCCAACAGAGAGAGGGGCCAGGACGAGTAGAAAGGGTTTCAAGGAGGCGATTTTCCTTGAACACAAGACTTGTAGCTGAGTACATGACCAGACAGCACAGAATATGACCAAGGTCTAGGAGCACTGGTTTCAAAACCAAATTGAATCCAGAAGACGCACCAGACCCAGCTGTTAAGTGGGACTGTAGCAAGGCAGGGGCACCTGTGTTTTAGGAGCTGCCTGGTCTGTATCTCAAGACTCCACATCCTGGAGCAGAGTTGAATCAGGGACTGTCAGTGATGGTGTGAAGAATGGGGCGTTTTCTTACAGCAGGATTCTGAAGAGAGCTGAAACAGCACTGTCCCCGGAGACTGGAGGGCAGAGACTTGTCCCATCTCCCCTCTTTACAGCCTGGAGTTGGAGAAAGAGCTCTGAACACGTGTGTCTCCTAAGGGACAGTGCAAGGTCATCTCAAGGCTACTAGTTCTTCTTAAAAAGACCACGTGACTCAGCTAGTGCCTCCTGCTGACCTGCCTGCCCACCGAGAAGAACGGGCACAGAGCTCTCCAGGTGGACTTCCTCTCTGCAGTTTCCTAGCTCACAGGCCAGGGCCCCAGGGCCCTAGGAGAGCCCTTTCCCAGGTTGTGCCCTTAGGGAGGCACGTGGAGTCAGAGGGAAGGAACACTTCGAACAGAGTCCGTTTGTCCTCCTGTCCTAGTTGCTGGAGAGCATGTAAAATAATTCTTCCGTTGGAGGGAGTGTTGCCCTCAGCTGAGAAGACCTGTTGCTATTTGCATTTGAACTCTTTTCTCAAGACCTTGGTGGTTTCCGGTACAAGACGCTGAGGTTTTGTAAAGGGAAGTAGGAAAGTGCCCCGTTCTCAGACGCATCTTTCTGGCCCTTCCTTCCCATCTTTACCTTTTAAGAAGATCCCTTTATCCTAGAACAGTGCTTCTCCACCTTCCTCAGGCCACGGCCCTTGAAGACAGTTCCTCATGTTGTTCTGACCCCCCAACCATAAAATCACTTTCGTTGCTACTTCATCACTGTCATTTTGCTACTGTTATGAATCGTCATGTAAATATCTGATATACAGGATGTATTTTCATTGTTACAAATTGAACATAATGAAAGCATAGTGATTAATCACAAAACAATATGTCACTATGTATTGTGAAATATTTATTTCTAATGACAAATCAATGAAATTTTGTCTTGAAGCATGGTGTGGCATGGGTAGCAGTCTTCACACTGGGTACTTATGGGTGAGCATATCTGCATGTGGGTGGACCTGCCTGGAGAGGGAGACAGGAGCGTCCTCTCGGTTCCTAAGACTGAGGTGGGAAATATGTGTTTTCCCATGGTCTTAGGTGACCCCTGTGAAAAGGTTTTTCAACCCCCAATGGGGTTGTGACGCACAGGTTGAGAACCACTGTCCTAGAAGCTCCTGGCTTTATTGCTGGTATCCAAATTTAGTCAGTGTCTCAAATAACCACCAGATGGCAGTGTGAGCCTAGGAGAAATAAATCTATCCCCAACCCTTGAAATGTGTGCTGTCAGATGGTAGTTAGGGGAGATTGATGAAGACTCCGGTCATTTCTGGAAACCAATCCTGCACCTTTGTAGAGCAGCCTGTGTGGAGAAGGTGGGCTGGGAGGCGGGGGGGACCAGACGTCGTTGGAAAGGAGGGAAACAGCATTCAGACAGCAAATTCTAGCACAAGTAGTCTGCCCCTATCCCAGCAAACCAAGGCACAGGAGGGTCCTAGAATTGTCTGTGATACACAGAGAGGGCGGTTGGCCAGTCCCTCAGAAGTTACAACTCTCTCTCTATCATTTTGGCTAGTCAGAACTCTCTCAGGGTCTCAGTAACATTAGAACGTTCCTATTTTACCTATTACACTAGAGGGGAGTCATACTAAAAATACACTGAAAATAATGGCGCTGAGACATATAGTAACCCACAAGACATTCCCCTTTACCCCCAAAACAATTTCTTTAGTGCTGACGCAGCGTTAGATTGGCACACAAACAACTGAAAGGGGACAGGAGGCGAGGGCTGTACCTGGGGACCGTTGGTTGACACGTTGTACCAGATGACGGACGCCCACGCATTCGGCAACTGACTGACATTGGAAATCATTACCACAGGTAACGAGCTGGTCTGGTTAAAGACAAACAAACACGGTTATTGCAGAAGTCCCACTTTCCCTTGGCCTTATATTGGACCTTCGTCTATAAAGGACCATCGCAACCCACCCTTCTCCTTCAGTCTTACTGTTCCCACTGGCCCGGGCACGACACCACGGTGCAGGGGCCGGCCAAGGAACTTTCTGAGCATATGCAAGTCCTTGTGCAGGAAAGACGGGAGCTGTGAAGAACAAGATGCCTTTCAAGGGGCTCAGTCTGGGTCTCCTTCCTCTAATTACCTTTCCTTAAACATCTCGACTATATTACATCACATACAAAAAAGATAATTCAAAATCCATTTATCAACGATCTTCTTTAAAAGGCGCATTAAAAAGGTCATTTTAAAATTTGCTCTGGATGGAGCCCATATATTCCAATTAAGATTGAATACCTAAATCATGTCAACAGTACGGGCACTGGTCGTTTTGATGGAAGGAGGTAGAGAAGCAATTTGGGGACTGATTGGGAGATTGCACCCCCTGGCCCATTACTGTGGAACTCATTTGAGGATTACTGGTGCTCTAGTTTCTGAGCTTGAGGAATCAATAAGCTTTTAAAGACTAGCCTGGAAAACTTAACCTAATCTGTAGAACTCCCTTTCCAATAACAGTGCTAAGATGCCCGCAGATAGCAAACCACCCCGTGAAGGACTTCAGTAGCTCACTGAAACACCGATTTAAGGGAGAGTTGAGGAAGGAACCGATGCCCACGCTGAGTGTTTCTATTTGTTAAGATACACGAGTAAAGGCAGCCCTCTCAATCAGTGTTGTTTTACGACCTAGCCATTCCAATTCCGGAGGACTCCAGCAGACTGGGCAGCACCACCCCAGAGGATATCCTTTCTGGGGCCATGTCGCCAGGCCTTTCTCCCATGAAGCTACTGACTGCGTGGGGCCAAATCGCCAACCTTTCGGTTAGCACCACCAGCAGGACCCTGTCAGGGCTGTGTGAAATCCTGTCGGCTTGTTGTTGACGTACTTCCTCCTTCAGGCACTCAGCCCACACTGAGCGACTATAATGTGCCAGGCGGCATGTAGGCAGTGGCAACACAATCATCAATGTGATATGGATTCCTCCTTTTCCAGGAAGGAGCTGTCAACAACCCTGGGTTTAATTCCAAATGCTTCTTTATCCCAACTTGGAGACGAAGAGGAGCTACTATCAAAACAGTGCGTCCACCACGCCTATCGCTGGTCTTCGCTCATTACATTCAAACACCTCCCTCTCAGAGATTTTTATGAGGAAGCCACAGACGGACACAGCATCCCTCCATGGGTCAAGAAAACCCATTTCTCGCCAGGCTGTCCACCGAGTACCTGTGCTTCCGGAAATCCCGATGAATGAACCAAAAGGTAAGCCGGGCAACAGATGATCAATATATATGGAATTCATAAATCTCATTTCAACTAATTTAACCAGAAGAGTATGTTAGCTCTTTGACATGTTGCCTTCTAAGTTAAGACAGACAAACAAAAAAGGTGGGGGTGGAGGATTGTATAAGACCTAGAAAAGACGGAGCCTTAGCCTGCAAATGCTGACACATTCTGACAGACGATATTCATCAGTAGCAGTGTTGTCTCAAAAACGTACTTCCAAATCAATGTTCAGGCCGTAGAGGCAGATCTGCGACTCAAAGGTTATGGAGTGAAGCTCCTCCGTCACCATGTGAGAGCCCTGGGGGGAAACACATTGTTATCTTCCAAAGGCACACTTGTTTTCGCTCACGTAGGCTGGCTTCTATGTATAGTGATGACCCTGGGAATAACAATAAATGCCCCCAGCATTCCCTCTTATTGAACAATCCCTCTGACTGTATTGACAGTTATGTGAAGTATGTACAGGGTTTGAAAACCAACAACACATTTCCACAAAGTGAATGATTTTGTCTCCAAAACAAGAGAGAGGCTGGCTGGTAAAGTCCCAGTGTATTTTCTTCAGTTGCAATCTAGATATCATTCTAGTTTGTCTTTAATTTTTGAGAAGCAATGTGTTTGCTAACTGAATATTGATAAAAATAAGCCATATGCATCATCAGAACAAAAAAATCATATCATTGTGAATGAGAGGGAGTGCGGAGTGGAGACCCAAAGCCCATTTGTAGGCAATTGGACATCTCCTTACGGAAGGGTCGCTGGGAGGAGATGAGCCAGTCAGGGTGCAATGTAGCAACGATGAATCATACAACTTTCCTCTAGTTCTTAAATGCTTCCTCCGCCCCTCCTCCCACTATCATGATCCCAATTCTACCTTACAAGTCTGGCTAGACCAGAGGATGTACACTGGTACAGATAAGAACTGGAAACACAGGGAATCCAGGA
>NW_022103899.1:16611636-16651098 GCF_000313985.2 Echinops telfairi
AGAAACAGAAACGTGGTATCTTTGACTGTATTGGGAGTAGTTTTTCTAGTTCTGAAAGAAAGCGTGGGGACTACCTTAGTGACAGATACAATAAAAAAATTTTTAATCGAATGAAAAATTGAGGCAACTACTAACTCCAGGGAAAATGAAAAATAATAGAAGACTGGAAATACAATCATAGTATGCTATATTGGCTCAACTTTGAACATTGTTAATATAATCATAGCAATGTGAACATTAAATATATTGATTAAATATATTTAAGTGTATATTGTAAATATATGGGGTAGTTTTTTAATGTATGGTAATCTAGCATAAGGGAACCATAGCCTGATGTCTTTCATAGGAAGAATTCCAAAGTTGAATATCTTGAAAAATCCTAATTCAGGTAACATCAGTACTGGCATGGTATTTACATGAAGTCTGAATTAGTAACTCATTTAAATGCTGATCCTCTATGGGGCGAGGGGCTTGGGGGAGAAGGCCAGGTGCTGCTGTGTCTCCCTTGAAAGCTTGCAGGACGTTGATATTTAGAGTGTGGGCTGGAAAAAGAGGCATCGTCATAATCCAAGAGCTTTTTGGATCAATGCCTTTTCTAGCTCATCACAGGCCTACTAAATTAGAGTTTGCACTTTAACAAGATGTCGGGTGGAATTGAGGAGGTATTTATACTCAATGCGGTGTATCCCCTTGGCATCTCATCTCTAGGGGGATGTGGAGAAGTTAAGCTAGTGTAGAAAGTTTAAGCAAGTTTAACAGATAAGTCCCGTGGGAAGGTGCGAACAGAAGTAATATGATCTCAACCAGAAAAGTCAGGAAGAAGTGAGTTTGGATGTGGCAATCTAGTATTGATATGGGTTAATAAGTCAGAATTCATGTCTATTGAAACCTACTACCAAAATTAGGTCTAATATGATCATGGCAGCTCTGGTGTGCAGCAGGTAAGTGGTTGGCTGCTGACTGAAAGGTTGGTGGTTCAAACCCACCCGGCCGGGTTTAAAAGATCCCAATAGCCATAGGAATCATAACTGTACGAAGAAGAACTTATTGATAATAAGATTTCTTTCTCTAGGAAGTGTTTGTTTTTCTAGGATATATACCTAGTAGGGGGATTGCTGGATCATATTTCTATTTCCAGTTTTTTAACAAAATGTCATACTGTTTCCGTAATAGTTACACTGTTTATCATCCCACCACCAGTCTACTAGTATGAGAGATATTAAATTTTAGGATTTGTGAGAAATAGAGCAAATTAACGCTCAGCAGTGTGGCACCTCACCCGAACGAAGGACAACTAGATTGACTTGAGATGAATTGCTTTTTATTGTGTTAAAAGTTACATATAATTAAAGTTCCCCTGGAAAATCCCCTTTTTTGTGCCTCCAAGAAGAATCCAATTCATTGTGGTCCTATATGACAGAACTTTCTCCTAGACTTCTCTAGGCTTACCTAATTGTTGTTGTTGTTGTTTAATCATTTTTTGCCAACTTTTTGTGGACTGCCAACTTACATAATTGTTGTTGTTGTTGTTGTTGTTGTTTAATCATTTTTTTGCCAACTTTTTGTGTTGTTGTTGTTTTTTAATCATTTTTTGCCAAATTTTGTGTACTGCCTTCCCCTCCACCCTAGTTACTATGTTTTAGCCTCTAGCTTGTGATAGGGCCTCCTTTCCTCATCCCTGGCAACTATACATTTCAGAGATTTATCCCTTATCTGATATGCTGTTCTAGCATTTTTTCCAAGTTTGTGGAATTTCTTTTCATTACTTTGGTAAAACCCTTCAGAGTCCCAAGTGTCTCATTTTCAGGAGTCCCCAGTCGGTTAGTTTGTCAATTTTAATTTTTTTATTTGGTTTTGTTTGTTGTTTTTAAAATCATTTTCTTGGGGGTATTTATTTATTTTTAAATGAAAGTTTTATTGTGAATTAGGTGGTGTGGGGGGTTTACGTCTCAAACCATCAACTCTGTGTTCAACAGTTCAAACCACTCAGCCCTCCTGTGCATTTTTTGTTATGATTGATAGTGTGTTCAGGCCACGTATTATAGCCCCGAAATTTATCCTTTGAGGAGCCCTGTTGATGTAGTGGTTACTTGTTGGGCTGCGAGCCACATGGTCGGCAGTTTGAAACCACCAGCAGCTTGGTGGGAGAAATATTGGGCTTTCTACCCCTGTAATCAGGGTGGCCATGTGTCAGTATGGACTCAGTGGTAGTGACTAAATTTACCCATATTGTTTTCCATGATCTTTATAGTTTGGGGATTAACATTTAGGTCTTTGATGGATCGTGAGTTTGTCAGTTTTGCCAGTACCATTTATTAAAGAGACTATCTCTTCTCCATTTAATGGGTTTTAGCCCTTTGTCAAAGGTCAGCTAAGTGGATGAGTTTACTTGTGAGTTCTCAATTATGATCCATTGGTTCATGTGTCTGATTGCTGAGACTGAGATTGGGAAATGTGAGGCCTCCTATTGTTCTTTATTTGTGCGTTGTTTGTGTGAGGTCTCTTTCCTTTCGACATTGAGTTGGTTGTAAGCTTTTGCATCTCTTTAAAGAATGATGACCGGGATTTAATTATATCTGAAGTTCCTTTGGGGTACAATGTTAAGTCTTCCTATTCATGAGCATCGTGTATTCTTCCATTTTTGAAGGTCTCTTTTGCCTTCTTGTGGTGGCATTTTGTAGATTTCTTTTGTATATGTTTTGTTGTATCTCTGATTAGATTTATTCCTAAGTATTCTCTCTTTTTTGGTAGCAATTGTAACTGATATTGTTTACTTGATTTCATTTCTGTATGTTGATCTTATATGCTGACACTTTGCTAAATCTTGATGTCAATTCCAGTAATTTTCTTGCTTAGTTGTTGGGACTTCCTATGCTAGGCATACATCTCATAGGAGCAGACCACCAGGCCTTTCCTCCCGGTGGGGTTGCTGGTGAGTTTTAATGATCAACCTTTTGCTTAGTAGCCAAGTACTTAAGTGCTTAGACTAACCAGAAAGCATGGTGTACGGTGGTTTCCCAGTATATCTACACACCAAACAGTCAGTTCTTTCTGTTTAGCCTTGCCCTTAAGTGTTGAAACAAATTGCTCTTTCTTTGGCTGCACATGACGCAAGTGATTGGCTTGAATTTAAGGACCAACTTGAATAAACATGCATTTCTTTATAAACAACAGACATCTCACTGTCCTTTGCGAACACCTTGCAAAGTACTAAGACCAACTGGAGACTCCACATCTTCCATTACACATCCACCACTAGGTGCGAGCGCACTAGTGGATAGGATGATACAAGCCTTTGCAGAACGTTTGTGAGGCTTGAGGCAATCACACAGATGGAGACCCATAGACCATATGTCTAAATATTTAAACATTATACATCAAGTTAACAAACTGTTAAAATATGGTCTAGCCTCCTGCTTTGACATACTCACATACGTTTTCAAATGACTGAATCTGCCCTGCCAGCTTTTAACTCCTGAGCATTCCCCCGGAACAGGGAGGCTCCTGGACTCTGGCCCACCCTGAATGATCATTGTGGCCCCTCGACTCATCCCACGCCCATTGATGTTTCCATCTGTGCTCGGGAGTCCTGGAAATGTGGCCGAGATCGTTGGGATTGGGAATTCAAGCGTCCTGATGTTGAGCAAGTCCATTGCCTTGAAATGCATCTTCCTTTCTTGTTTGGGAGGTGTGCAGTGGGAGGACAGCAAAAGGGACTTTTTGGAGTAAGAAGTCCCTGCCTCCTCAATTCTAACTTCTATAGTTTAGTTTGTACACTTAACTGTACACATGCTATGATATCATAATGGATCATTGCCTCAGGTAATTCAGGTGTGGCACCTATCTGCTCACCATCCAAGTTTTCAGCCCGGTTGAAAAGTGTGAGAAACCAGGACTCCAAGTTCAGAGACAGAGCAATGGCTCAGTATTGCCCCTTAAATTTGAAAGAGGCATCCTGTTTTATATATTATCATAGTAAAATGATATGGGAGTGCTGAAGAGGTTCTTTACAGTGATTAAAACATATAACAAAACTGAATTTCTAATATTTTCTTAACACCCTTGACACAATTGTGAGGTGCATTTAAATTGAAATTTGGCGATGAAGCAGACATACAATCCACAAAAGAAGCTTTTGACGAAGGCTAGCACCATTAACTTCCAAAGCTGGCCAGGCCATCGGCCAGGAGCCTGCATAATTCGTTCAGTGCAGGTCAAGCCAGAGGCCATGCGCAGCCTCACATTCCTCAGGTCCATCCTGAAAGCTTGGGAAAATATCATAGACAAGATGTGCTGTACAGTGCCTGTATGAGAAGGCATTCTTATCATCTGGGATGATTACAGATTTAAAATATCTATATTTATGATACATTATATGGCAATGAATATTCTGCTGAACTGACTGGACTCCACATATCAATTACAGTGCCCAATGAAAATTGGATACAATTGGAAACCTAGCCAAGCAACTTGACCAGAACATCACCTCAGAGCAAAAGCCCACAGCTTACTGCAAGGTCAGTTTTATGTCCCTCGAGTCTCTTTGGAGCCTTGGTGGCGTAGGGGTTATCCACTGGGTTGCTAACCACAAAGTTAGCAGTTGAAAACCACCAGCCACTCCCTGGGAGAAAGAGGAGACTTTCTGCTCCCGTGAAGAGTTACAGTCGTGGAAACCCACAGGGCCTGTTCTGCTCTGTCCTATAGAGTCCCTGTGAGTTGGGAATCAACTTGATGGCAGTGAGTTGTTGTTGTTGTTTTTAGATATTCTCTTTTGTTTCCGTTGTCCAGTGTGTTATAGTCCATCTTGGGAACCTAAATGGTGATGGCTCAAAAGGAAACTTCTTTTTAAAAAAAAACCAAACCTTTTATTGGGGTCTTTTACATCTCTTATCACAATCCATACCTTCATCCAGTGTGTCAAGCACATTTGCATATATGCTGCCACCATCATAATTTTCACAGCATTGTCTTCCCACTTGAGCCCCTGATATCAGCCCCTGATATCATTTCCTCCCCCCTCCCTTCCCCCACCCCTCCCTCATGAACCCTTGATAAGTTATACATTATTATTTTCATATCTTACGTTGTCCTTCATCGCTCCTCACCCACTTTTCCGCTGTTCGTTCCCCTGGGAGGGGGGTATAGGTTGATTCTTGTGGTCAATTCCCCCTTCCTCCCCACCCCTCCCCTTATCCTCCTGGTATCTCTATTTCATTGTTGGCCCTGAGGGGGTTTATCTATTCTGGATTCCCTGTGTTGTTATCTGTACCAGTATGCACGTTCTGGTCTAATCCAATCTGTAAGGTATAATTGAGGTCATGATAGTGGGGGGAAGGAAGCACCAAAGAACTGAAGGAAAGTTGTGTATTTCATCGGTGCTATCCTGCACCCTGTCTGGCTTATCTCTTCCCTGTGACCCTTCTGTGAGGGGATATCCAGTTGTCTACAGATGGGCATTGGGTCTCCACTCCATGGCCCCACCTTCCTCATTCACATTGGGTATGATTTTGTTCTGGGTCTTAGATACCTGACACCTGATCCCATTGACACCTCATGATCAAACAGGCTGGTGTGCTTCTTCCAAGTGGATTTTGTTGCTTCTCAGCTAGATGACTGCTTGTTTATCTTCAATCCTTTAAGACCCAGATGCTATATCTTTGGATAGCCTGGCACCATCTGCTTTCTTCACCACATTTGCTTATGCACCCATTTTGTCTTCAGTGATCATGTCGGGAAGGTGAGCATCACAGAATGCCGGATTGTTAGAACAAAGTGTTCTTGTGTTGAGGGAGGACTCAAGTCAAGGACCAATGTCCATCTGCTACCTTAATTCTTAACATATAGATATGAGTAAATAGCTCTATTGTTATATATATATTTATAATATATTATTACATATATATTTGTTATATATATATATTTACATATGTACATGCCTGTATTTAGACCTCTATAAATGTCCTTTGCCTCCTGATCCTTTCCTCTATTTTGAAAGGAAACTTGTGCTAAGCAAAATGTGACTGGCATAGGAATGATTTTTCATTCAAGTTTTTTGCAGGTTGTAATCTATGGTAATGTCACACATGGAAAACTATGTGATACAGAACAATGTGAAAAGAATCCATTCATCTAACAAATACTTATTGCTCAATCAACTATGTGACAAACCCTGAGTTAGTTGCTGGAGAGCAATGATAAAAATTTAAAAAATAAAAAAGGTACAACCACACAATACAAACCTTGATCACAAAATCATTTAAAAATAAATGCAAAATTCTCTATAGCCTGTAAAATAAGGCTCCGGTACAGATGGCAGTTCATTCTAAAAAGTCTAAGCTTTTTTCTAGTGCTATTCTTGTACCAAATTTCTCCCTTAAAAAGGTGTTGCAACTACTTAAATCAATTCATAAGGAAATCCACTTCCTGTGGAAATGCTTGGGCTAGTTGGAGTCTGAGCAGTGTGTGTGTGTGTGTGTGTGTGTGTGTGTGTGTGTGTGTGTGTGTAAAGTCATACAGGCTTTACTAATAGCTTCCTTGTGCATCATGGGTTTCCATCACACAAACCAAGTTACCTAACACCTCAGTCTGTGGCTAAAACAGTGATCAATTAAAGGTGCAAACTCAAGAGGCTGCAATTCCAGCTTCTCTATTCAAACAGTTTTCACATGAAAAAAAATCACTCTCTAGTTAGCTGCCTAGTAGATAAGGACCTCTGGGAAGAGCTGCTTGATTCCTGGGAATACTTATGGGGCAGGGACTGATGGCCTCAGAGTTTAGCCACTTGGTAGGCGATGGAATCCTTTCTTCATTCTGATTCTACCAATGAAAAAACAAAGGTTGGAGGAAAAGGCAAGGATTTCTCATCATGATTTGTAGCCCCTTGTCTTCAGTTGCCTCAAGGGGCATTGTGAAATTACAGAACGATTTCTCAATATCCATTTAAAGTATTTTAAGACCCTATTCTCTCTTACAAGGAGCCCTGGCGATGATGTGGGGTAAGCTTTGGGCTTTTAACCATAGATCATTTGGCTCAGTCTCAGAAACTCTACACAGGACCTTGATGAGTCAGTCAGAATGACTAGTCGGCAGTGGGCTTGGGTGCTGGGTACCGTCTCTTGTACATCTGAGGATTATAGAATCTTGGTCAAACAAGTCAAAAAGATTCTCTAGGCCAGTTACTTTCAATTTTTAAAACCTTGCAGCATGTTCATGACAGTACATCGTCTACCTGCTCCCATATATAAAATATATAAACTAGAACTGCTGCGATTGAAGCAGAGTTCCTCCTTCCACCAAGCTCCTTCCCGAGGTGGCTCCTGAGTCTTCAGCCTTCTGGGAGCAACACGGGTCTTCTCCCTCTCTTCCTACATCTCTAAAGTCAGGACCCCGGTACATCCTGACAAGTTACCTATTCCTTGATAATCTGAGTCAAATAACCACCAAGTACTACACTTATAAGAAGGTCAGGAATAGAGACCTTAGGGAAGTGGGTGATTCAGACATCTTGGTATGTTCTTGATTATTAATAAATTATCCAAGAGGAAGCAGGGCAAGCTGGTGACGTGAGTGGCCGCTCATGTTTATGCCACCAGCAATGAATTCACTGACCAATGAATCAAAACAAGCAACGACTGAGGTTTCATAACTCAAGGAAACAGTGGAGGTATTGGAGAGTTGGCATAGCCCCAAAATCGGAGGAAAGGAGGAATGGGGTTGACTCAGAAGCTAGAATCTACAGCCCATTAACGTTATAAGTGTGTGCTTACTGCAGACATTTGGGAAGGGGTCCAGGTAACACCCCAAATACAAAATACAGAAAAGGAGAAGGCGCTAGCCTGATTTCTTTAAGGTGGTGCAAACTGGCCATGGACGCTTGTGGCCACATCACTGCAGGGCAAAGAGAGACCGCGCTGGTGTGTGACTGAGCTTCGGGATCTCCGCAGGGCCATGGTGGGTGGGCACCGAGACCACAAAGAACTGCAAGGGCCGCAGGGCAGGGGGGACTCTGGACAGATGGAGGCAAACAATACAGCCCGGGTCACGGGTGAAGAAAAGACAGAGCCCCTCGCCATCACCCCAGCGAAGGTGAGAAGTGGTCCTCCCCCCCCCACTGTCCCCGCAGACGTATAGACCAAATTCCACAGACCAAGAATTCCTGAACCGGTCTTGAAAAAAAAAAGAAAGACAAAAGCTAACCCTAAAAGGACCATTTAGGGGGCTCTCAGCTCATTGCTGTGGTGGTTCTGACTCACAGTGAGCCACAAGGGCATGGGGGCAGGGAGGGGGACTGTCTTGTGGGGTTGCTGGATCTGTGAGTCTTTGTAGAGGGTGTTTGTTTTATTCCACGGAGTGGCTTATGGTCATGGGCCTCCGCCTCTCAGATGGAAGTCAGGTGCTTGACTACTATGCCACCAGGGTGCTCACTGAAGAATTCTTCCTCATTAAATACAAAAACTAGAAGACTTGAAATCACAAGAGCAGGAACAATCAAAAGCAAAATATAAATAAGAGGGCATTTCTCTCATAGAAGCCAGAATAATACAAAGAACTGATATTTTTAGACTATGATATAAATATGTTTATTAAAGAAAGCAAAACTAAACCCAAACCACACACACACAAAGAAAACCAATTAGTGGAGTCCTGGAAACAAATGAAGGAACAAAATGAGAGCCCTAATGATAAATGTGGTTTGGGGTGGGTGGGTAAACAACCAGGAGAACTATTGCAACCAAAGAATAAAACACCTGAATTAGAGAAAGGGAAACACTGAAAGAAGTTGGTCAGAGGATGGAATAAGCGAGCTAGAAGACAAAACTACTGAAATGATCAAGTCTCAAGCAAGAGGCGAAAGCAAAGAAAAGCAAGTGGACTGTAAAGGAAATGTGAAATTTGATTAGGAAATCTACCGTTACTGCTCTTAGAATCCCAGGGCCCCATGACAATAATAAAGTTACAGAAACAATTTTCCAAGAAATTATAAGAAAAAAATGCCCAAAACCTGAACAGAGAACCAAGCCTGCAAAAGCTGCTACATGAACTCATATAGAAGAGAAACAAAAAGATCAATTCTGCAACATATCATAAAGCATATCTTGAAAACCAAAGAAAGAGTTCAGAAAGCAGTAAGAGATAACCTAATATAACATACCAAGAGGCTTCCATAGGAATCAGTGCAGATCTCTCCCCAGAAACTCCAGAGGCCAGAAGAAATTAGAGGGACACACTTAACGATAGCACTTATTCTTTACCCCACAATGTTAGTGTGAAAAAATGAAAGGGAAATCAAGATATTCCCAAACAAACAGAAGCTCTGGGAATTTGCCACAGCAAGACCAGGTCTGCAATTCTTATTCGAAGGAGTAATCGAAAAAGAAAGGGAAGAGCATTAAAAATTAAGTACAGCGTTGACTCATAAAACATAGGTAGGTATTGATATGAATGAAGACACACCTCTAGCCAATGGGCAGGGGAGAAGCAGATCAGGAATAGATTTGTTAAATCTGTATGCTTACTATTGTTTGTATTTTAAACATTACAATCATAAGTTGTAGAATGTTAACATATGTGTAAATCACCATGAAGAAATATTGGAAAGATAACAAAAAGGTTCATCATAAGAAAGCACCTTATTACAAACAAAAGCGAAACCATAATAAGAAAAACAAAGACAGACAGCACAAAACAGAACAAAACCAAGTAGACACAAACCAGTGGAACTGAGTTGAGAACCCGGGTCCAACTCCGCCATCTGTGGATACGTGATTCTTAACAAGGGTTAGAGCCCATTCAGTGGGGGCAGAATCAATCTAACAGATGGTGCTAGCAAAACGTGCCATCGAGTTGAAGAAAAATAAATTGAATTAATACTTCACATTAGACACAAATCTAACTCAGAATGGATCAAAGACTTAAATGTTACATCTGAAACCATAAAATTCCCGGAAGACAACATCGGAAGAAAACTATCGGATTTAATCTGTAGTAAAAAAAAAATAGGATAACAAAAATGACAACAAATGCACTTGTAGAAGACAAGACAGATAAATGGGACCTCATCAAAGTTAAAAACTTATGGTCATCAAAAAAACTTTATTAAAAGAGTAAATAGACAACCTAAGCATAAGAAATTGCATTAATTCAATAACAAAACAACGGACACCACAATTAAAAAGGGAATGAAGGGCGCAAACACAACCTTTATTGAAGAGAATATCTAAGCAGCCAACAAACATATGAAAAGATGTTTATGTTCATTAATCATTAGAGCAGCAGTTCTCAACCTGTGGGTTGTGACCCCTTTGGGGGTCGAACAACCCTGTCATAGGGGTCGCCTGATTCATAACAGTAGCAAAATGACAGTGATGAAGTAACAACAACAATAATTTTATGGTTGGGGGTCACCACCACATGAGGAACTGTATGAAAAGGTCGCAGCATTAGGAAGGTTGAGAACCACTGCCTTTGAGAGATGCAAATTAAAACCACGCAGATATCATCTAACCCCAGACGGAAATGGCACCGATGCCAACAAACAACAGATGTCAAGGCTTTGAAGAGATTGGTGCACTTATTCATTATTGGTGGAACCGTCAAAGAGTACAACCACTCTAAAGTATATAAAGTACTTTGTTAAAAAAAAAAGAGGGAGAGTGAGAGAACTAGGATTCACCATGCCACTCCTAGCCGTGTGCTCCACCTACACTCACTGCAGGGAGTCCAGGCTGACTCCCACCAAGTACATATCAGATTGCTGAGGTTGTATGTCTGTACAGAGCAGGAAGCCTCAACTCCTCCTGTGGAGCAGTTGGTGGGTTTGAACAGCAGACTTTGCGGTGAGCACTCCAATGCTTACCCACCAGCACCATGGAGCCTCCTGAGATCTAAAATAGAGACGCCAACACACACATGCACACCTATGTTCACTGTTGCTTGCGTCACAATGGTACACTAACGGCAATAACCACAATGTCTATCACTGGGTGAATGGATAAGCCAACTATGATACTGCAGACAATGGAATAATACTATGCAACCGCAAAGAACGATGAAGCTATAGAACATGTTATAATATGAACGGGCCTGGAGGGCATCATGCTAGATGAATTACATCAAGCATATAAGGATATGTATTATGTAATCCCTCTTTTGTAAGGGTAGATAAATATATGGAGATCGATGTTCATAGGTGATTATGGGGAAGTGGGGGAGGAAGTATGATTTATACAGTAAAGAAACACGGCATTGATTGTTCTGTAGTGAGCACAGAACACAAAGTAATAACCTGAATTTGAGCACATGTGGATGACTGTAGGCAAAATGAGTACACAGATGAGAACAGATACGAGTGTCTGTAAAAACCAAACCAACTCACTGCCATCGAGTTTATCCTGAGTTACGTGTTAGGCTGTTCACCACAGCCAGTCATTTCGAAACCAGCAGCCACGCCGAGGGAGAAGCATGGGACTTTCTACTCCCGAGAGAATTGCAGTGTTGCAAACCTACCGGGGGAATTCGGCTGTGTCGTGTACGGTCTTTAGGAGCTAGGTTTCTAAAAGGACATGTAAATACAAACATGTAGGTGTAAGTACAGACAAGGGGGCCTCTAAACATTCCCTGGGAGAATGGAATTAAAAGAGAACAGAATTTCTTTTCATAAACTTTCTGAAGCCCCCTTATGTATCCCAGTCACAAATATGGATATTCCTCAAACATAACCCCAGATATCTCCCAACATTGGTTTTCTTCAATGCTTAGAATATAGGTTTCCAAACTAGTTTGGCCTACTGCCCCCTTTCCAGAAAAAAAAAAAAACTAAAACAACCAAAAAAATTTATTCAGATCCCCACTGGCAAATAAAAACTTTTGGTGTAGGGATCTGCTTCTGCAGCAGCACCCCCAGGGGCCAGTATTGCCCAATTAGGGAAACACTGGCCTAGGACCATATAGTCTCAATTAACTCCATTAATTGGCATAACATTATTCATAAAAATCAAGATGGGGATCCTAGTGAGGTGAGTGGCTTTAATCTAAGGTCTTACCAGCATGTGCCTTTTAAGACAGACCCGAGGTCTCTTCTCTGCAGGAGCCAAGCAATCAGAAGGTACCCCAAAGAAGAAACAAGTCTCCAAGAACCACAACCTCGCCTACCAGGAGACCCAGAGGTGCCGGGGTACCAGCATGACTGTTCTGACTCGGGCCACACGACTTTGTTCCAGATAGAATGGCAGAAAAATATGGAGCCCAATTCAAATTCTTAGGGGGTGGGGTGGGGCGGGGAAGCCAAACAAACTGGAACAGCAGAGCACAGCGGATGCCCTGAGATCACAGCCTCTAGACACCCTGTACCTAGAAAGGACCCTGAGCTCACCTTTTAGCAGAGTCACACACACACACCCATAGGCTGTCTCTCACCCATAGGCTTTGGTGCTCTACTTAAAACCTCCGATCTGAGGCCAAAGACCAACCATTTCTCAAAAGCACAGATGAGAAACTAAGTGGGGTAGGGACCGAGGTTACTGGAAAGGAAACAGAACACACTCAGGGAGGATGCTGACACAGTCTGAAAAATGTAATGAGTGTCACTGAACTATTTATGTGGAAATTGCCAAACAGAGCCTAACTTGTTCTGCAAACTTCCACCAAAAAAAAAAAAAAAAGTATTTTAAAGACCAAAACAAAGGAAAACTACCAAACCCAAGTTCTCATAAGGGAAAATGCACAACGGAGAGACCTCGAGTTGGATGTTCTGGTATGTGTAGAAGTGGGCTATGCTCAGAGCTGTGGGCAGTTCGAACCCGCCCGCCACCCAGAGTGAGCAAAACGAGGCTTGCTACTCCCAGTAAAGATTCAACGTTGCAGAAAGCCGAAGAGGCAGTTCTCACTGCCGTATTGCGTTGAAGGGACGCAGAAGATCATGGGAGGGTTGCTGTTTCCTGAGGAAGCATTATTTACAATTCTTGCTAAGCTTTGAACATGTTCAGGGCCGCAGGGGCGACAGGCTTCCATAGGCCGGCGCTGGAGCGGCGGGGCGGCGGCGGGGGCCCTGCCTGCAGAGGGCGCTCTTCAGGAACCGCGCACACCAAAGGCGGGGTGGCGGCCTCTCTAGGGCGCCGGCCTGCCTCTCGCAGGGCTCGGACATGGGACCATACTGCCACCTAGCGAATCTTCCTGCCCTGGTGACCTGAAAGAAGCTGGGTGACTGCCCGTGCCTCAGTTTCCCTACCTGCGAAGCAAAGTGTACGGCGGACAGTGAAACCGAGGGTTTCTCGGTTCGGTGACTTGTCAGGCTGTGAACGCCTGCCAGGCAAAGCAGCACCGTTTTTAACCGTGAAAATGAGGTTGGTGGCCACCATTCTGCCCACCCCTGACTTTAGAAACCCTACAGTCACCATCGCTTCCTCTGTGACTTCCGAACTTTCCTGGGTCACCCCTTCTGACCCACTGAGTCCCCGACCCCCTGGCGTCCACATCACCTATTTGTGACTTTGCAACGTTCTTGTACCACAGGAAGCAACAGCTCACAGTAGCGGTTCGTTTTAAGTGTGTCTGAGTGTCCAGTTAGAATTCTGTCAGTAGGGGGAGCTCAAGGAATAGCTTAAAATAAAATCTTGATTTTTTTTTTTTTTTTTTTTTAGCAAGTCTGGGGGGTGGCGGGGCATCATCTGAAATGGCCGCTGGATTTTGCAATTAATTGGGAAAAGCACAAGCAAACTCGCTGCCGTCAACTCATAGGACCGCTATTGGACAGGTAGAACTGCCCCTGTGAGTTTCTGAGACTGCAACTCCTTAGGGCGTAGAAAGTCCCGTCTTTTCCCCCCACAGAGCAGGGTTTTGAACTGCTGATCTTGTAGACCACAGCCCAGTACTTAACCACTAGGCCACCAGGGCTCCATGCACTGCTAATAAAACAGTGGTTGGTTTTTCTATAGTAGAAGATGACTTACTAAGATTTGCAACTCCAGGGAAATCCAAATCAAAACTTTGGTTTTACAATTATAAAAAAAGATCAACAGTGCTATGGAGTTGGGCTATTTATATTTATTCCCACATGATTTTTTTTAACATAAGAAAAGTTCAGAAAAATCGTGCTTAATCAGTCTGTTCAGACTTGGTAAATAATACTCAAGAATGTCAAGCTGAATGAAATCCTGCCCCAATTCCAGTGGGACGAGTGAAATGGGCTTTTATTTACAATATGCTAATGCTTCATAAATGTTCACAACACCTTCGTACATTTCTACAAAGTGGACTGTCTCCCTTTTATTTGTGTTGGTAGAAGATCTTTGCATTTAGAAGCCCTGCTTACACGATGATCTTTTTGTTATAGAGACCTGCTTGGGGCTTTGCCCTCAGTCAAGGTTGTGCCCAAGGGGGAAAAAGGCTTAGCCCATCGTTGGTGGGGAAAGAGGTTGGCCAGTGTTCTTGTAGACAGGGTTAAGGGAATGTAGAATTCTCAAAGAGGAAAATGGGAGGCCACCCAACCTTTTGTGATGTATCTTTGTGGTTTTGTGGGGTGTTCTTAATGGATTGAACTTGAATGCTCAGTTTATAAAATGCTTGTCTTCCAAATAATTGGAGGATCTTTGTCACAAGAACTTTGACTACATTTGACTACAGGATTGAATACATTCAAGCACACAAGAAGAGATGGGTCATCTACACTTAACAACTCTGAGCAGGCAGAGAGTTATCTATCTCTTCGACAGGAAAAATGCAGTAATTCTGGGGCAGATCATTTGCTAAGAAACACATTCTCAAAGCATGGATTCAAACCTAGGCCTTCTAATTCCAAAATGTAAGGAAAGAATAAATGTCTGGCGTAATCTATAGATAATCTCCCAGACCACTTCCAATCCAGGACTTGTCTCTAGGTGGCGCAGTAGTTGCATGTTGGGCTGCAATCTTCAAGGTCCACCATTTCAAACCACCAGCTGCTCCTTGGGAGGAAGGTGAGGCTTAGTACTCTCATGAAGAGTTATAGCATCCTGTAAGTGACCCTGGGCACAGTGTGAGTCGGAAACTCACAGGGGCAGTTCTACACTGTCCTGCAGAGTCACGATGAGTTGGCATTGACACTACGGCAGTGAGTTTGAGGGTTGTTTTTTGTGTGTTTGTTTGAGTTATCTAGCTCTTAAATGGTGTCAATAGTTAACTGCTTAGTTGTGATCTGAAAGGTCAAGTCCACTCAGAGGTAGCTGGGAGAAAAACCTGGAGCTCTGTTTCACTGTTGGAAACACAAACACCGGGTCATCAGGAATCAGAGTCAAATTGATAGTCACTGGTTTATCATTTACTGACTCAAACGCAAGCACTAGGCCTGCTTCAGTTTGTTTTCAAAAATCAATTCATACTGTGCAATAAAAACCTTAAATATAAGCAAGGGGTCATTGCTATCAGAAATAAAGTTGTTTTCCCATTTTATTTTCTCATATTTTTTCAAGTCTTACCCTGTGTGAGGAAAATTTAGTGATTTTCAATTGTGTAGCACTAAAGAAATTCCAAAACATCTGTATCACATAATTTTAGGGTAATATATAACCAGGGAAAGGACTAGAAGATTGTGTTGTGTGCCAAATGTTGATGATCATTTTGTTTTCTTTTAGACAAATTATATTTCACTGTGTTTTAGGTGAAAGTTTACACAACAAACCAGGTTTTCTTTTAACAATTTTTATACAAATTGTACCTTACCAAACAGAGGAAAGATCTAGGAAGCAAAGCTATGGATACAGATATAAATATAGGTGTGTACTTATATAAATATATTAATTCATAAAAATTGAGATATTGGCCTATGTATATATGTTTTTGTGGCAATACATTATGGAAGTGGATGGACTTTGGGCCTCTGTTCAAGCTCTTCCTCAACATAGGAATACTTTGTTCTAACAACCTGGCATTCTGTGATCTCCCTCTTCCCCCCAATCACTGAAGACAAAGCAAGTGCATAAGCAAATGTGGTGAAGAAAGCTGATGGTTCCCAGCTATGAAAGGATATTGTGTTTGGGGGTCTTAAAGGCTTGAAGTTAAACAAGTGGCCATCTAGCAGAGAAGCAACATGCCCACATGGAAGAAAGCACACAGTCTGTGTGATCATGAGGTGTTGATGGAATTAGCTAACAGACACCAGAAGATTCAAAACAACAACAAAAACATATTTTTGAGAATGAGGGGGCTCGGAGCAGAGACCCAAAACCCATCTGTAGACAATAGACCATCCTCTCACAGAGGATCACAATATTCTTCTAGTTCTTTGAGGCTTTCTCACCCCCCACTATCATGGCCCCAGGCCTGCCTTACAGTTCTGGCTAGACCAGAGCATGTACACTGGTACAGATGATAGCTCATGACACACGAAAAATCCAGGTCAGATAAACCCCTCAGGAACAGAAATGAGAGTAGCAATACCAGGAGGGTAGGGTGAAGGTGAGAGACGAGGGGAGGAAGGTGGAACTGACTGCAGTGATTGATGCATACCCCACCCCAAATCCCAGGGGGATGAACAGCAGAAACGTGGGTGGAGGGAGACATGGGTTGGTGTAAGGTATGAAAATAATAATTTATAATTTATCAAGGGGTCATAAGGGTGGGAGGGTGGGGGGAAGGAGGGAAAAAAGAGGAGCTGATACCAAGGGTACAATTAGAAAGTAAATGTTTAGAAATTGATGATGGCAACATATGTACAAATATGCTTGATACAATTGATGTATGGAATGTTATAAGGGCCCCCAATAAAATGATTTTAAAAATTGCTCCTTGACATTGCTGATAAATTTACAGTGTCAGCTGTCAGGGTTTCCATTGTTTGTTCTGTTTCCATTCGTCTAGCTTGCCTTGCCTTCTTTGCCTTCTTACCTTTGTGTAGTCTCATATGGTTTATTATCTGAGGGAACACACTACTCATGAGTAATAGTTTATTTTGTAAGCCAATCTATTATTTGGGAGAAGGATGACTCAAAGAGATATCTTCCATTTCATGTCCAAAGTCTTGGAATCCCAAGACTTCTGATCTCTTTCAGACCAGGCCGAGCCTTTCTAAGAAGTTTGAAGTATGTGCTATACTTTTCCTCTCTTCTATCTAAGCCTTCTATAGTGTCCCTGGGTTCCATCTAGCTTTTCCAGTCCAGATTTGACGGATTTAGATTTGAAGAGTGGAGTTCTGGTGGGCTGTTAGTCCTGTAGACTGGTTTCCACTTTGATCCTTTGATTCCTATCATTCTCTTTTGCTGTTTGGTTTGCCAATGGTGGTGTAATTTGAGGCAATGCTTTGTATTTGGTTCTTTGCCCACTTGCTGAGGCTTGCATTGTGGCTGTATTGTGTTGGAGAAGAATGTGCACTGTGCAGTTGTTCAATGAAGTGCTCGGTGTGTGTTTATGAAGTTGGGTGATTGCATTTAGAACTTCTGTATTTTTGTCTTAGCCTTGGTGGCAGTAGGTTAACTTTGGGATGCAAGTCAGCAGTTCGAAACCACCAGCTACTCTGTAGGAGAAAGATGAGGCTTTCAAACTGCTGCCAAGAGTTATAGTCTCTGATATCTTAGTCCAGCACACAGCTCTGCCTTCATGAATGAGTGCTATTGGCAGTTTTGCCCTATTACCAACCTTTATGTTTGAGTAAATAGTGTCCGGTCACTAGTTTTCAATCTGTATGAGTTAACAATCCATGTGTTTTAGTCTAAAAAGCTATCCTATAAATATATACTTTTCTTTTATCAATAGTATTTTAAATTCTATATCATTTGCTAAACAAAATGATATCAATAAAATACATGAGGATGATTTATAATGTTCCCCAATAAAATGATAAGGATGTTTCTTAAAGAGAGTCAAGGATATATATAAACCAGAGATAGATGAATGAATTTTGATCTTGCACTTAATCTTAGCCATAATATAAGAACAACTAGTTATGACATGAAATTATGTGTATCATGTAGTTTTAGAGTAACATATATCCAGAGAAAGGACTGGAAAGTTTTGTTGTGTGCCAAAACATTGATGGTCATTTTGTTTTCTTTTAAAAATATATATTTCGTTGTGTTTTAGGTGAAAGTTTACACAGAAAACCAAGTTCCCATTGAACAACACTCAATATTTGCCCTCATGAAGAGATCATTGAAGATATGGGTGTGGTGAAAAAATCAGATGGTGCCTGTCTGACAGAAAGAATAGTATCTGGGCTCTTCAAGGCTTGTCTGCAAACAGGCAGCCGTCTAAGTGATGTGATAGCCTACTGTACGTGGAAGAAGCACACCAGTTTGTGTCACCCAAGGACTGTAAATTATCAAATCCAAGACAGAAGGAGAAAACACTATTAGACCTTAAATTCTAAGCACTCAGTTTGCAGAAGGCTGTGGACAACAGTGAAATCCCAAAATCCATTTTTAGGGTCTCCGCTGGATTAATCTCCAATAAATCCCCTTTGACCATTGACCAGGCCGATGAATAGCCTTGCTGTCAGCCGAGGGCATGGGGAAGTGACGGAATGCACAGGTAGGAGATTAAAATTTAATACCTTCTTATTTGTTCTCCTTTTTGACTCATATGAAATTTATGCTAGTTTTTAATATTTTCTGCTTTCTTTTTGATTAAGGCTTTTCTTTGTTGTATCCTGTTGTTGTTTTGTTTTTGTTTGTGTGTGTGTGGTTTTTTGTTGCTGCTGTTATGTTTTCCTGCCTATGACGTCCAAGATAGGTAAATCTGGAGGGAAAGTAACTGTATCAATAGTTTCTTGGGGTTATGGCAGGGAAGTTTGGGAGGAAATGAGGAGCTAATAATGAGTATAAGAAAGAAGAAAATGTTCAAAAATTGATCATAGTGATGATTATCCAGCTCTTTTTAATATGACTAAACCACAATATGATTAAATATATGTAAATTGTATATCTATTAAAAAAAAGAATGACTCTTGTCCTCAATGATATATTGGGGGAAAAGACAAAACATACATTACAAAGAAATCCCCCTGGTGCCTTTTTACAATGAAAAAAAAAGAAGAGTTACAGTCTCAGAAACCCACAGGGCCAGTTCTACTCTGTCCTATGGGATCACTAAGAGTCTTACTGGCTCAGTGGCAATACATTTTGTTGTTGTTTTGTTTTAGTATCTTTGTTGAGAAGCCCAATGGCATAAATGGGTTACATTTGGGGCTGCTAACTGCAAGGTTGGCAGTTCAAACCCACTAGCCAATTCTGCAGGAGAAAAATGTGGCAGGCTGTTTCTGTGAAGACTTCCAGCCTTGGAAACCCTGTGCAGAATTTCTCCTCTGTCCTAATGGCTGACCGTGAATTACAATGAACTCGATGGCGTGGTGTCTTCCTGGAGCTTCCTTCTTGTGTTGCCTATCATCAGAAGTGAAGTGCTAAGGTCTCCTAATACGGTTGTAGAGCGATCTCTCTTTTCAGTGCTGTCAGCATTCGTTTCATGTGTTTCGGAGCTTTACCATTGGGTGTGTAAATATTAAGGCATGTCTTCTACGTGGATTGAACCTTTCAATCCATTTTGTAAAAGTCTGTTTTATCATTGATTATTATTGCCGTTCCTGCTCCTTTTTGTTACTATTTATTTGATTTTTTTCCCAGTGTATAATTTTAACTTTTTTACATCTTGTGTTTAAAGTGTTTCTCTTGTAGGCAGCATATCGATGGGTCATTTAAAAAATACTTTCTCCCACTCTGTCTTTTCACTGATGCACATAAACCATTTACATTCAGTGTAATTATCAATATGTATGAATTTGCTGCTGTCATTTTGTTATGCTTTTATGTGTGCGGTGTTGACAGTTTCTTTGTTCTGTGCTGACTTATTTTTGTTTATGGCTTTTCTCCTCATTTCCTTTATTGTTGGTTTTGTGTTTACTGATTTATTTTCCTTCTTGATTTTGGGAGATTTGTGGCTCAACTGGATGGGATATACCTACAGCGTGCGGAAGACTTGACAACTCAGTAGTTGATGGGGTATCAAGTGGTTTCGATGGAAGTGCAGATAGCCTGCAGGAACTGTTTGAGTTTGGAATGTGCTCTGTTGCCACCAGGTATGGATGTTAGATGTGGGCACTAGGATCTCCTGCTTGCCATTTGGTATAGATATTTGAGTCCATGGTAACTGGGTTGGCGGTGCTGGAACTAGTCCCACTGCTCCCAGTAGAGTGGAGAGGTATGCGGGTGGTTAGAGCCTGCATGAGTCTCTGGTTTCAGTCTAACCAGCACAGGAGACTGTGCACTGGGAGGTGCAGGCAGTCTGTGAGTACTTGAACGATGCAACCCAAGTCCATAAGAGGAAAGGTGTGCCACTGGTCAATGAGTCCCCAGTATGGTGTGGGTGGTCGGGTAGAAGAAAGGGCACCATCTGTGGGTTCCCAGGGTGGGTGGCTAGACAGAGAAAGGGTGCCCCTCCTCATGCATTGCTGGTGCAGACTAGTGGACACCAATAGTCCAAAGGCCCCTGCAGGGAGGCTGTGTGGAGGATCATGTACCAACTGTCTGTAGAACCCTAACACAGGCAATCGGGTGGATCAGCAGCACAACCAATTTGTAGATCTCTGGAGTGGGTGACTGGTAGAGGAAGTGGGGACATTACTTGTGCGTGAGTTGCTGGCAGGGTAACTGAGCAGGGGAGCAATTACATGCCTCTAGGCCATGGTTCCTCAGTGCAGGGGGTGAGGCAGTAATGGAGCCCACCAGTTTGTGGGCACATGCAGACAAAAGATGTGGGGTCATCCCGATGCTTTGAGCCTCTAGCTTATGGGACTGAAGAGGTGCTGTACGTACAGTAAGTGCACGTAGCTGTTGCTGAGTTGGGGGTGCTCCCAAATGGCAGCATAAAATGACGGGTACGTTAGCTGGGAGCACTGTTTGCCTTGTCTTCATCTGGCTCCCTGGGCAGATCCATAATTCCTTTGTCGTCTGTTAAACGCAATCTCCCTTTCCACTGGACACTCGGTTGGTTCCTTGGGCTTCTATTTGATGCTGAGTGTTCTGTAGTTGTTGCCTGTACACCACTCCCTTGTTTTTCCAGTCTTTGTGTGAGGGGCACACAATCAGACTACACACTTCAGCGTGAGGCAGACAGCTATGCCGCCATCTTGGGCCCCATCGGATAGTCATTTTCTTTTGAAAATCTATTATGTGCACATTTTACTTCCCCTTATTTTAATTTTCCCACATTGTCTTTCATTATCAAGCTTTATTTTTGTAATCAGAAAAACAAATTTCATTTTACTTTAAAATGGGTAAATTAAGAACATCAGACAAATAAGATATGATAGAAATTTTTCTTAGAAAATTTCTCTGGGAGAAAATGTTTCCTACCTCATTTCCTTTGCTTCCAGCACTGGACTTCATTTCCTTCGGTTGCTTTGTAAAAGAAGAGAGGAGTGTTACAATGGAGAAGCATTATCAGCTAAATATCAAGCAGTTGTACCTATTGTGATTTTTTTGGCCACGATTCAGACTTCTAGAACAGTGACCCAGAGATATCTAACTCATCGAGATTTGAAATAGTTGCCCAGGTTTAACAGAAAGGAGCTTTCTGTCTTAACTCATGGGATGTCACTTTAGAAACTTTCATTGAGATAAGGGAGCAAGCTAGCATCCATTAAGGCTATATTTTCCAGCCAATAGTTTGAAAGAGGAAGCCATCTGGGATCTTTTAAAATCTGTTCTATTCTCCACCATGCTTGAAAAGCACCGTCTGAGCTAAGCTGTGGATTATGGTGTGCAATCCCTGTGAAACCAAGGCTAGCACAGATGATGAGCAAAACTAACTGTGGGGTAGCCTATCATGTGCCTCATTAAGCTACGTCTTATAGTCGAATACAACTTATTGACCACACACACATCACAATATAGATTACAGAGTGTGTGTGGGGGGAGCAGAAAACAAATTATAACATGTATACAATCTGATTCTACTTCTAAAAACAGTATATATCTGTGCATATGTATGCGATACATACCCAAAGCAAACCTACTAGCCTCTAATCCAGGAGTTGGCAAACGTTCGATACAGGGGAGTCAATCCTGTCCCTCACAACAATTTAAAATTATTTGAGAGCCATAAATATGCTTTTAAAAACAAATGAGATCATTATTATCTGAATAATATCCTTTAATTTTTTCCCATTTTACTTCGGAGTCACATGTATGGACTGAAAGAGCCCCCTATGACTCTCAAGCCACAGTGATCTAGTCCATTGCAACTCCTTGCAGCCCTATATAGAGTTTCCCACGCTGTACAGCTTTAAGGGAGCACACAAGACCATCTTTCTCCTATAGAGCAGCTTGTGAGTTTGAACTGCTGACTTGCAGTTAGCAGTCCAGTGTTTATCCAGTAGTACCACCAGGGCTCCTTATGTACACACACACAGACACACATACACACGCATGCGCACACACGGTACTTCAAAAAGCTCATAGAAAAATGAAAATAATAATGGAACTTTTCTGTGAGCTTGAAAAAAATTGCTTCTCTGATTGTCTGATAAAGTTAATCTTTAAAAGATAATATATCTTCGAATAGTTTTGTAACTAGAAGAACAATGAACACGAAGGCTCTGTTTTATCCATTACACCTGCTGGATTAAGAACTCAGCATTTTAGGGTGTGCTCCTTATCCTCTGTGTTCCGCGTGACTGTTTGGTGAGGCAGTTTTCTTTAAGTGAAGAGCCTCTTGCTACTTGACTTGTTGCCCGTTATTGGAGGTTCTATGGGGTTAGGATCCAGCCTCCTGGGAAGTCCCGATCGCGAGCATGTGGAATGCAGGACTCCTCAATACCGCTTACTTACTTAGGAGCCTCACAGAGGAGAGAGATTATTACGCAGAAATGTACTCCTCAAAACTGAAGACCAAGCAAAACCCAAACCCCAAACGAAAAGCAGCATTTGGCTTTAAATCAATGTATATTTGCAGGTAGCTGTCTGCTAACCTAGATTTTCTCTTTTGAAGATAGGTTGACCGAACTCAGGTAACATTTCTGATGTTAATAAACCAGAGGACGTTGTTTCTGGCAAGAAAAGCAGTTGGGTCTTAGAGAATCTAAGAATGAAAGCATTAAAAAGCAGCAGGGAGGGGACTGTAGGTTAAGAGGAAGTGGTAAGAACAAGAAGCAACAGGACGGGGCTGGGTCAGAAGCCTTGGGGACATGCTAAGGCAAACGTGACTGTGGCAGCCACACCGGGGACAGCATGTTTTCCCAGTGACCCTCTTCAAGTGGAAGTGCTTTGAGCAGGATACATTTTTATGAGATGTTACTTCTTGGGGAGATTTAAAACTGAGACCAGGAATGCCTATCCGTTATAAAATGAGAATCTCTGTCATCGGTATAAAGACATTGATGTAACTGAGGTACTTCTTCATTCTAGAGTTCCTCGGTGGTACACTGGTTAATGTGCATGGCTGGTAACCAAGAGGTGGCAGAGGTTTTGTGTCCACCCGGAGGCATTTGAGAAGAGAGGTCTGACACTCCGAAAACAGGACTCATTGAAAACACTCTTGATGCTCATTTCTTCTCTGACACACATGGGGGGAGGGGGGGCGCCATGAGTTGAACAGACTCCACAGTAATTGGTGTATAACTGACCTCACCACTGTTAGGAACTCAGACTTTCTGATATCAAGTTCAGTGCTCTTTGTATTATTTTAATTATTCCTTGATGTCATGCTTTGTCTATCAGTATGGACTTTAATCTCACATAAGAGTCTATAAAGAAGAAAAGGATAAGGAAAATATAAAGAAGGAAATTATAAGGGCTATTAAGGTGGTGTAGTGGTTCTGCATTGGGCTGTGATCTGCATGGTCAGGAGTTCTAAACTAGAGCACCTCTTTGGAGAAAGACTGGGCTTTGTACTTGCACAAACAGTTACCGTTTCAGAAACCCACAGGATAATCACCATGAGGTAGCATTGACTCAATGACAGCAAGTTTTTATTAATAAAGATGCATCTGATTTAGAAAAAAAATTAAAGTGTGTGTCTAAACTCACCAGATGTCGGAATTCCACTGACAGACTCCCATTAGAAGATTCTTCAATGGACATAGCTTTGACATGAGTTCCACAAAGAACAAATCTTCGGTTACTAGAGAGGAAATCGTAGCTATTTACATGGCTCTAGATAAAATATATTTTTGAGAACAGCAAATAAATGTCCACAAAGTCTTACCTTAGAGTTGAAACATTCCTGTAAAACCAAGAAGATTCTTGAAATGAGCTATTTAATAGATCCAGCAAAAACATTCTATCGCACTTTACAAGATGCTCCATAAAATTTCACTTGAGATCTTTATAGTAAAATTTTTTAGTAAGTCCTCATTGGAGTTCTGGTAAATACTTACATTTTAGAGTCAAATATTTGTGATATATTGATATGCAATATTAAAAATAAACTATATAGTTAAAGTATTTCTATAAATTAGAGCAATTCATCAAAAACATTTAAAACTTTCACATTTAAAAATTAAATTAGAAACTTACTTGTCGATTGATGCTTTAACTTTTACCTGATAGTTTAGCTCTGTCAACTTTATTAGTAGTCTGGAAGGAAACATTAATAAAGAATCAAAGGTCAAATTTAAAGTGTTAATAGGTACTTTTTGTACTTAAGTATTTTATTATATTTATGTCATATGGCAACAAGTCCAATTTACAGGATCCACATTTTATTGTTAAAACCCACCACACCTCCATCTAGTTGACTCTGACTCACAGCAGCCCTTTGGGACAGATAGAATCGCCTCGCTGGGTTTCTAAGAATGGATGTTTTTATAGGAGCAGACAGCCTCGTTTTTCTTCAGTGGAGCAGCTGGTGGAGTTGGATTGCTGACTTTGCAGTTAGCAGCCCAAAGCAGAACCCACTCCACTACCTGGGCTCTTGCATTTGTTTACTAGTGTGTTTTAAAACTGGACAATTCCTGTTTAGTTTGTCATGTTATGAATGCATCGACACCGCTTAGTATGAGTCTTTACAAACACTTGAAAAGTGTTTCCAAATGTGGGAAATTTGATGTATGCCAGATAATACACTATTCAACCCACTACCATTAACTCGATTCGGAGTCAATATGCACTACGTTGTTTCTCAAGCTGTAAATCTTCACACTGGCAAGATAGCCTCATCTTTCCCCCTCAAAGGAGCTGGTAGGTTTGAACCTCCAAAATTCACTGTGCATTTTGGCTAAAATCCAAATCTTGGCTAAATGTAGTGGAAAAATAATATGGAAGCTTAGTAAAATGAACTATTTTAATGTTAAGTGTTCTATGAAGAAAATTCTGAGAAAGATTATACCTCTGCTAGAACATGTAAAATCCCAGTTCAAATGCACTTGTAATCTTCTTTAAACATGCTATATTTAAGCCACAGAAAAAGTGGTCATAATTTAAAACATCCTAATGTTAAACAAAAAGTGAATGAAGTTCATAAAAGCAATTCTTTTCATTCCTTCTGGTGTCAGTCTCTCCTTTAGTCTTTGGCTTTCCCCATTCCTCAGAGACGCGTCCTCTGATGTGCTCTCTGGATGTTGTCCAGTTTCAGAGATGCTCCCTAACTCCCTCCTCCCTCACTAACTTCCTCTCACATTCATCTCAGATCTCACTCATTCACAGCACTGAGCTCCTGGTAAGTACCCCTAGGTACTGGGGATTACAGAGAAGTGAAGATGGAGGAGGGACAAGGGTGGATATAGCTAAATAAATGGAACACAGAGAATGTGGTGGGAAGCAAATGTCCAGAATTAGAGAAAGCTAATAATAGACCATCTATATAACTAACAAGAGTGAGTAGAATACAGTGGAGGCTCCTCAAACGTTCCGGACGTGGCACTGGTTTTGGCTTTGGAACAGGATAAGCGTGCCATCATTGTTAGTAATGGGAGGTTAGAAAGAAGGACGGGCGTATGAAAAAAAGGCAAGCTGCTTTCTCCTTCTGCCTTACTTTCTGTCCGACTCTAGGGAGGGTCTGAAAGATGGAGACATGTGAATGAATAACAGTGGTGTCCTACATCACCCCTTCCCTTTAAGCTCGAGTACAAAGTACAGGACTGTATATCAAGACATTGGGTGGCAGGATAGAGAGAGATTGAGGTCCTACAGTCAGTGGAAGAGGAGGGTAGAGCCCCCAAACCAGGGACGAACCATTTATTCCTGTGACACCAGTTCAAACAAGCAAGTTGGTGCGGGTTCGGGGACTTCTTCCACTCTGCATAATTCCCACTCCCGTTCCTTTTTGACCCAGAGAGCGTCTCAGACTCCCCGGACCCGTCTCAAGGGAAAACCAGATGCCCTCGGCCTCTTCATCACATTTCCCTTTACTGTGATTGTCCTCTGGGTTACAGAGCACCAGAGGAATAAGAATAAACGCCTTTCGAAAAGAACACACTCTAAGTGGGAACCTACGTCTGCCTTTTGGTTTAGGTCCTTAAATCTCGGTTTAACATTGACACAAACGGAATTTTAGTTAAGGATTTTGAAATGCACCCTGAAGACACACGCCTTCCTTTTTAAAATGAAGTTCCAATAGTGCGACACGATCAGGGACCCCTAAGAAACTCTTTCCCTTGGGATCATCCCACATCTTTTGGTGGATGTGATCAGGTGACTAAGTGATTGGGAATTTAAAGGTTTAGGTGTTAGTACTTGCGGCATGATGGACATTTCTGAAATCTAGAACTCAAACTCTCTGAAGTGTCCGCAGGGCGCGCTCATAGACAGGAAAGTTCAAGTGACCTGGGGAAAGCTCATGCAAATACACAGATAAAGCACATGAACAGTGACACCAAAGTCTGTGTCTTTACATTAAGATACACTGGCAATTGTGGTGTTGAAAGTTTGGTTGGAAAACCCAGCAGCCAGCTCTGAGGTCGACACAGGGAAAGAATGTGGCACTGCATTTCCTGGATAGGATATTCAAGGCCTTCCATAATCTGTCCCCAATTTATTTTCTCAAGCCTATCATCCCGCTCAATTGCATCACAAAACAGATCCAGGAACCTTTACTTCTCTTGCCTTACTGCCTTACAATCCTCCTCCCTGCCCCTCTCTGTGCTGCAAGCACGGCTCTTCTCACACATGAGCCATAAAGCCTTTTCCGCCTCTCTGTTTCCCCACAAGTCAGCTTTCCGGCCAGTAATCCCATCCTGCTCAATTTCATACTAATCTATATTGTCCTCCAGCTCTCTTGTCATGCTCTTGAGAAGAAGAGTCCTTAGTATACAGTTTCTGGAGGTAACTACCCTGCCTTGGAAACCAAGGTTGGCTCTGACAGGCATTCAGCTGTTAACACAAAGTCCACCCAGAAGTCCCTCAGAAGAAAGGCCTGGTGATCTGCTTACAAACACGGCCATTGGAAACCCAGTGGGACACGATTTGCTCCGACACACATAGGGCCCCTACAAGTTGGAATTGACTCTAATTGTTTGTTGTTTACTATATACACTTCAATGCTCAGTACAAGGAGGTATTCGACAGAGTGGGTAAATTGCAGGACACCGAGAGAAACCAGCCTGGACAAGGTGGCGGTTGTAGCTTCAACACATGGAGCCATAGGCTGCGTTTGGCCTACCTTAGCTTTACAGTGAATTGAATGAGGGTTTTGAGTACCATTGGCCTCTGTGGGTGGGTGGGCATGCACGGCTGTCGTTCAACCACAAAAGAGCTAGAGTAAAAGGAAATAAAGCACATCGTTCAAAAACGCTGAATATAACGACAGACTGAAACCACAGAGGAATAGGGTGCTGTCCTCTCATAAAATCTGCATTTTCTCCACATAGAACAGGTTTAAACCCCAGTATTAAGCTCTAGCCTTTAACATTGCCTCATAAGTAGTTACCATAACATGGGGAATTTTTAATATTTGTTCCTCAGTAATAGCAGTCAATAATTCTGTGGGTCAAGAATAAAAGCCCCCGTTCATTCTTATCACACCAAAGATAAAGTAGAAAGTTTAATTCATGCCATTCTTGAATTAAATACTAGGGTATCTGGTATAGACTTTTGGGGGCCTCTTTAGAGATGTTTTATTTCTTGTTTATTTTTTTTACGAAGCAACTCTTTCCTTCTAAAATGTGAAAACTGAAGTGGAGGGGGATAATGTGACTTAGCCCTTGGAAAATTAAGCCAGTTTTTGGGAGACTTGCTGATGAACACGTAAGCAAGAGTAGAAATGCAGTTTCTGGACTCTGGAACTCTCTTCATTTTACCTGAAGGCTCATTGTTAAACCCTTCTGCCCACGCCTGCCCCTCAACACAGCCCCAAGAAGGGTGTCCTGCTTCTGCAGGACAGAGGATCCCTAGAGGCATTTGAATTGATAAGATTTCACTTACTTCTTGAAAAGATTGTAGATCAAGAAGGTGACTCTCTCGAGCAGGTGTGCTCTTTGTATGGGGATGGGATCACCTTCGTAGGTCATTTTGGTGGATTGCTCCTCGAGTTTCTCCAGTTGCCTTCTGAGTTGGAAAAGGCTTTCCGCCAACAGTGTAAAGCTATTGAGCCACAAGTGAAGATGGGAGAGAGGTTTCCCACTAAGCCATCAACCCTTTTAACCGTTGACCATATTGAACAAGTGTTACATTATCAAGTAGTTACCAAGGACCACATTCCATTTAAGATTGGGGTGGCCCTTCATTTTTAGTTTCAGAACCTGCCTTTTTAAAAAATATTCATGCTATTTGAGGGGGCTTCAAAAAGTTCATGGGAAATGTCCATTAGTTTTTAATTTTGTTTTTCTACAAACTTTTTGAAGCCCCTCAAATATTAATGTTTTATTTGTAGCTTCAGTTTTAGACAAGAGATCATTTATGAAGTTTTGTCAACATTTGGAACCAAATTATTTTTGTTTAATTATTCTTTGTGTAAAATTCTGTTATATATGTGTGTTTATGTATATTTGTATATGTAGACACATATACATGAATGATATGGCACTCACTAAAGGACAAAGAAGGAACAAATTTAAAACTGTCAATTCATGATATGAAAAATGCTATGTGTAAGAACACTGAAAAAAAAACCAACACAATAGGAAACAGTCCCTGCCCCAAATCCATATATTTTTATGTCTGATGTATCAGTACAACATTTTTTCTTAATGACTTGCTCTGGCGAGGGTATGTTTAGAAATGCTCTTTTTTTTAATGACTTGCTCTGGCGAGGGTATGTTTAGAAATGCTCTTTTTTTTAATGACTTACTCTGGCGAGGGTATGTTTAGAAATGCTCAGCCCTGGTTGCTACTTATCTACTTTATTCTCTGCGTGGTAGTCTTAGTTAAGAATCCAAGGAAAAGGGAAATGGAAATGGACAACGGGAGCCTCCACCTGCTGAAGAGACATAAAGTCTCATCAGGATGCAAAGTCCATCTGGCCTTGACAGCATCTCTGCATCTGACATTGTGGACAGGGGTCCAAGGTCAACTGGATGCTAAGTGTTAGCATGGACACCATTACTCACTAAGTGCTTTATTACCACCTTTGCAGCTTGTCTTGTTTTTATAATAACACCGTACAGAGAGGTCAGAGAATCAAAATCTCTCACCAAGGAAAACCCCTAGGCGTTCAGATGAACTCAATCCCTTGGTTCTTTTGAGAAGTAGGTCTGGCAAGGTAGAGCTCTTGGTGAAACTGCCCAAATGCTACGTCTTTCCACTGTACTGACTTCTACTCTTGGAAAACAACTTTGGACTTCAACTGAACATTTCTGTTTTCATTCTATTTTCTTTTTTTGTTTTTCCTTTCATGATTTTATTTTATACTTACCAGGAAAACCCCTATCAATATTTTTAGCTCCTAATGCCAAGAATAGTCCTATGTGTCTACCTCAAATGCACGTATTGTACATATACAGAGGATGTTGCATTGTTAACATCTTTTTTTTTGAGAGTGTTCATTAGTTTTAAATGTAAATCACTGACTATATTGAGCGCATAAAACCAGTGCTTAACAAATTCACAGCTAAACATTGCAATGTCATTCTTCAGGCTTTTGAAGCCACTGCTCCTTCATGTCCTTAAAGAAAATGTACTGCTGGCTTAAAATTCAGTTTGAGTCTTTTCAGGTTGATCCCTGATATGTGAAAATGAAGCTATTCTTATGCACGCTCTATATGCTTCTTTTTCCTGAAAGGAATAAAAATTAAGAGCACTTGCACAATATCATCTACTCATTTTCAACGATCGAGATCCCAGCTGCTAGTAAACATCAGTCAGCTAAATAGCTGAGCGTCCAGGCTGAGCCGGCACTTCCCTGCCTGCCACTGAAGTTGTGTACTTCCTGTGGTTTTCACCAGAATCTCACGCCGATCTGTTTACCAGTTTTGCAGCTGGTCGAGCCCGTTGTGGAGTGGACCGCCAATGCAGGCGATTTGCTGCCGCCTCTTCCAGTCTTGTAGTTCTTCTGTTAGCATGCTGCTCATTAACAAGTCCGTTTCGTTCACTATCTGCGTCATCTTTCTGAGGGTTTCCTGGAAGAAATGGTGATTGTTGAAAAGACTTTCATGAACAATGGTCACCAACTCATAATTCAACCTGTAACATGATCTGAGTTGGGGAATAAGGGCTTGGCCAAATTGCCATTGCATTATGTTTTCAATGAATTATTTACATAGAGAAGTCCCAAGGAAAAAAAAAATAACACATGTTGACATGTTTGGAATAGCTTTCGGTATAAATATGTTAAATTTGTAACTCCTGTGACAATAATGCTGAATGTTGTAATTCATGAAACCATAAGTTAAAAAATTATAATTTTAATATGCATTTCTATTAATATGTTTATACAGTTACTAATTTTGAACTCTGGTACATTACTTTTACAGGATTTATTTTGGGTTTTGGAGGCATGCAAAGCATAGCAGTCCTCTTTAAAAAACACTGTAGTATTTTATGTAGTCATTTAGAGTCAATGGAATTGACACAATCCACATGTGTGATTAATTTCTGGAGGAGTAGGGTTATGGAAAAAGTAAAATAATAGGCACAATGTCAATTAAAATTCTTCACTAAGGGAGGGGAGATGGGGGAGGGAGGGGGAAAATGAGCAGCCAATATTAAGGGCTCAAGTAGAAGGCAGATGTTTTGAGAATGATGATGGCAACAAATGTACTATGTGCTTGACACAATGGATGTATGTATGGATTGTGATAAGAATTGTACAAGCCCCCAATAAAATGATTTAAAAAAATTCTTCACTAACCTTTCTCTTAAAGTCAAGGCTGTTAAGCATTTCTTGCAAAGTCAAAACTTCCTGATTCAGCAGGACACTGTTCTTGTCGCCCTGATCTGCAATGGAAAAGACATCAAGCTTGCGCTCATGAAGAGACCCACTGAAGACATGGGGTTTATATAGCAAAGTGTGATGAAGAAACCAGATGATGCCTGGCTATGAGAAAGAATCGTGTCTGGTATCTTAAAGGCCTGTCTTACAACCAGTGAGGTGTCACCTAAATCCACATGGAAGAACCACGTCAGCCTGTGTGATCCGAGGATCATAAACAATAAAATACGAATGCATAGGAGGGAATGGTATCAAACCTTAATTTATGAATGCCTGGTTTGCAGAAGATTATGGATGACAGTGTCCAGATACCACCACCAACTGCTCTAAAAGGGATCATATTAGACGGTCTTGGAAATAGTGGGAGAAAATGTGGAACAAAACTCAAATCATCAAACAATACAGACCAGGCTCCTTGGTCTGACAGGGACTGGTAGCATCCCCAGGACAAGGACCCTTAGTCATCTCTCAGGCTTTCAACTGATCTCATGTACACGGCTCAATGTTCAGCCAAACAACAGACAAGCCTAGAAAGGGCACAAGGACACTAAGGATGCGTGCACTCCTTAGAATAATCAACTATTTGAGACCAAAAGGGCAACTTTCACCCAAGAACAAAGTTCAGAAGGGTGAGGAAAGGAACGGAAACAGAGATAGTGCATTGAGGAGGGTGCCATGAATGACATGATATATGAAAAATGTATATGAATTGCTCAATGTAAACTGATGATCGGCTCTGTAGCCCTTCGTCCACTTTACAATAAAAAAATGAAAAGTAAATCTTGAGGGGAAAAAACCCACTGAAACCACTTTTGCCATATGATCCAGGAAGTTTATTCTTCTACTTGAAACATACCCAACTCTCTGTCCTCCAGTCCCTTCTGCCTCATGGCCACACCATAGGGCTGGGCAGAACGGCCCCGGGGAGCTCCTGAGACGTTGTAACTGTAAGCTAAGTCTTTCTCGGGTAGAACAACATGGTGAGTTTGAATTGGTGACCTGTGGTTAGCAGCTCAGTGCTTTTCTACTACACCACCAGGCCTCCTATAAGCAAATATCCATCTCTCAGTGAATCCATCAATTAATAAATGGATAAGCAAAATGTGCTATATCCACGCAATAGCACACTGCTCAACAATGTTTTTTAAGAAGAAAACTGCTGGCTGAGAAAAAGAAATTTCATTAACTACGACTTTTCAGTCTTTATCAGTAAGACTTAATTTCTTTGTATCTCCTTCTGGTGGTGTCGCGGTTACATGCTGTAATTCGCATGGTCAGGAGTTCGAAACCACCAGCAGTTCTGTGGGAGAAAGACTGAGCTTTCTACTCCTGTAAATGGTTGCAGTCTTAGAAACCCACAGCAGGGTCCCTATGGGTCAGCATGAACTCCGTGGCAGTGTTTGGTTTCTGGTTCTCATTTCACTTATAACAGGATGGAACAAAGAAATGCACATTGACTGAGGTGATAGTGTGACCATTTATCTTTATAATGTACACAGATAACTGAAAATTATAACGTGACCCAAATCCTAATAATTTAAAAGTATTTTTTCTGGTTAGTGTATTTTGTTAAGCTGTAATCCTGAAAATTGGCAATTCATATATAAAACTTGGTATGAGATTGCCTTTAGTGAACTGTAATGTTTGATTAAACTGATCATTGTTTTACATCTTTAAAGGGACATACCCCTTTAGTGATCTGATCAAACCTCTTTTTGTGCTGTTTCTTCTGAAGACAAGTTATCTAGATAATCATGAACATTTCCGAATGACACTTACGGAGATAAAGACAGCATGGCACTTCCAGAAGAATACAAATAGAACACCGCACTCTCCACCTATGCCAGGTGAACACATTTCCTCACATTCCTTTAATACTCCATGCCCCTCCAGGTTATATTTTAAGCTAATACTTCAATAGTTAAAGATAATTCTGTAAATGAATGGTTTATAACTGATCTATTTTAAGTTATTTTGAAATGATTTTAGAATTAAAAAAACTTTAAGTACATTATCCTATGCACACTTGATCAAGTTTCCCCTAATGTTACTTTATATAAACACAGTATAATGATCAAAAACAGTGAATTAATATTGATACAATCCTATTTACTAATTTAGATCTAATTTAAAATTTGCCGATTGCCCTCTTATCGTAATTCGCTTTAAGCTATCAATCCATTATTATTTGTAAATCTTAGATCTTGTATTTCTTTTCATGTTTTTAGCTATATATATCTGTGTATGTCTACCTCTACACCTATACCTACATCTATGTGTATGAATATATATTATATATGTCCCCACAGAGGAAAAACTAGAAACAAAATAAATACACTAACATTTTGATAGTACTTATCTATGGATAGTGTCTTTTGTAATCTTTATTTTTAATGCATCTTTTTCTCTCTTCTAAATTTTTTAAATGAAGCACATTTTGACTTTATCATCTGAACAAATATATTATGGAAACACACATAGGGAAGATATTAGTAGTGATTTCCTGATGGCCTTAAACAAACAAAAAATCCATCTCATCTATTGGATTCTGAATTATAGGGACTTTACAGGACAGAGTGGAACCGCTCTACCGAGCTTCTGAGGCTGTAACTCTTTATAGGAGCAGACAGTCCCATGTTGGTATTATAAACAAACAAGCAACAGCAACAACAAAACTCTAAAAAACAAAATATTTAAAATGTTATTACTTTTGTTACTTGTGATAATGCTATTTTGATTGTATAGGAAGATATTCTGATTTTTTTTTTTTGGAAATGCATGCTGATGGATTTAGGGATGATATTTCCTGAGGTCTACAATTTACCTTTGTATCAATGGAGAAAATATATTTTTGTGGAAAGAGACAAGCACACAGTGAAAAAGATTACAGACTAAGTGCAAGTGGGAGGTGCAAAACAAAGACTCCTCTTCTTTAATTAAAAAGACCCACCTACCAAAATTATTCTGTCAGTAAAGAAGAAACCACAGACACATCATAGTTTTCACTGTGTAGAATTAAGGGCAAAAGAAAAACTTACCCATTGTCTGAATTGTTTTATACCTGTAGTCAAATTCATCTTGCAGGTCGTCTAAGTATTTGGTGTCTTGTTCTGTCATCTTTTTATAAAAGAAAACATACTCTGAGTTACAGTGGGCAGGCCAATGAAACAACCTTATAAGTATTTCAAAGCACACTGTCTGATACATCAGGATCACTAGCAGCCAAAGGTTGCTGACTCCCCGTCTCTGAAGAGCGAATTCCAAGGAAAGTTAAATAGATAATGCTGGAAGAACTAGATTGAGTTTACTCTTCCAAGTGTATTCTTCTCCTGTCTGTTTGGAAGTATTTTGTCGTAGCGCTCATTTCCCAATAGTTCCAAATGATTCTACTAATATGATCTTGTTTTATCTGAGGATAAATATCTATAGTTCCCATCTTAGAACTCTTCAGTAGTCCCATCATATGTATTAATGCACTATCTATCACTTTTAGCCCAATGCCACCATTCTGATCTGCACTTTATGAAAATGCCAATCAAATATTGATCCTCTTTATTTCTTAGAAGAAGAAAAATATCTATGTTTCCTCCGTGTGCTCTGCTTCTTTGAGACTTTACCAGACTATTTCAAGAGTGCTGGTAGCGCAGGTTGACGAAAGGTTAGTACTTCAAACCCACCAACTGCTCAATACGAGAAGATCTGATTGTTTCTGTGAAGGTTACAGGCTTAGACACACTCCGGGGGCAGTTCTACGCGATCCTATAAAGTCACTGTGAGTTGGAATCAAGAATTTAGTCTCTCTAAATTTAGTAATTTTTTCCCCGCTTAGACACAACAGCACTCTTGAGAGCCAGAACCTACGTGAGAAGGAGACCCTGTCAGCGAAGGAAAACGAGAATATTTTCCACTAAAAGGAATGACAGAAAAGTGATCGACTGAACCTTAACAGAAGCAGAAAACTTGCCAGACCTAGAAAAACAAGGAAGTCCCGTGAAGTTATGGATTCTACTGCTCTCACCGGTTTAAGGGGCACATTTTTAGCAAAAGCCTTTTTATCTATGATCTTGTTTAATCCTCGTGGCAATCTTGTGATGGAGGTCCTCTCTTTCACATATGAGGAAAGGCAAACAAAGATGTGAAGTACATGCATGTAATGATTAGTTTCTTCCTCGCCCACCATCACATAGCTTCTCAGTAATGGAGTTTGGTGTGGACTTCCGGCCTACGGGCAGTGACCCCCACGTGTCCATAACCAAAGTTGGACCATGAATTCCTAGACTTCAGCCTGCTTCCCTTTCTTTTTAGAAAATCATACTTTCTACTACCTGCTTAGTACAGGAAATCTCCCCAAAGGAAACATATACTTTCTCCTAGCATTTCCACCACAGATTCCAAATTAGGAAATCCTTGAGCTAAATTTCAAACACGTCTCGATTTCTTTTCACCACACCACAATCCCACTTGAAGCATTTCCTTTCAATGAGAAGTTGCACAAGAGCAGACACCTTCGGAGGCTGTGCAATCCTAAAAGGCAGACAGCATCTGCATGTGTAATGAAAACTATTTTTAAAGCAGAAGGAGAAAGGGATTTCATTTCTTTATCTCAAAATTAATTAAAAGCTAAAAGATGACATCTTGCAGAATCTTCTAATGAAAAGCATAATATTAAAACTGCCATACCCTGAAAAACCAGTAGCAGTCAGTAATTAAAAGGCTTTCAGATTGTATCAGCAATTTCACAGTGCAAAAGCAGCCGCAGTAAACCGTCACAAGCTCTCAAGACGTTCTGAAAATGTGTACGGAAGTGCCACATGTCACAGAACAACTGAGGCTACGGTGTAAGCAGCGAAGTTCATTGATCATTAAGCTCTGTTTTTGCAATGTATATATGGTTCGGAATCAAAGCTCAGGTCAGGGGTCACATATACATGATTTATTGGCTTTTAGGAGAAAAGACGTGAGCAGAGGAAGTGGGAAAGGAAAGTGGGTGTCTAGCTTCAGTTTCAGCTCAGGGAGGTCTGGGGTATGACCTGTGTCACAATCAAGGCTCTTTGAGGCAAGGGGGTCTGGCTTTTTGCAACACCATGTAACCCGCAGAGGCCATTCTCTGGAGAACTATTGGATAGCAGCTGTGGGGCAGGTGCACACACCTGACAAGGATCTGGTTGGACTCCTAAAGGTGGGTTTCTGCTACACCAGACTCCACAAGATTGACAAACGATGCTGTGCTGGATGCGAAACCCATCTGCGTCCTTGACTAATGTGCCGTCTCACTAGGATCAAGGAGTCATTTCCTGACTTGAACACAGCAGAGCCCATAATGTGCTTGGCTTTAATCTTATTTGCACAGACAGTTCACCTTCTGAGAGCCCAATTCTTTCTAGCTACAGCATAAACAGAGACTTTACCATGCCTGCCTTGCTTGTGTTGGAGAGTCACTAATCAGAGGTCTGAAGTAAATGCACAAATACCATTATTTAAAACCTCTATCCGATCAGACAGGGTCAGGGGCAGTTTATCTTTAAACACCTTGTCTATTTATTTTAAGTAATTTATGACTTTTACAAGGGATTTGAATGTTACGTAAATTTTAGAAAGTAAATTAAGCATTTGATTTTAGATTCAAAATGGAGAAAATGCAGCTTCATTTAAGAGATTCTCTGTAAGCTAATGAAACGCATAGACACCTAGCCAGACTGACCAAGAAAAGGTGAGCAAATACAGATGATCCATAATGAATGTGAAGGGCGGGATCCCTACAGATTCTATGGAAATTAAAATAGCAATGAAGGGATAGATAAATAATTTTATACTAGTAAAATATGAATTAGATGAAATGGATGGATTCCTTGAAAAATCAAAAGTAACCAAAAATTTGTTGAAGAAGAAATAAATAACTGAATAGTCTTATATCAAAGAAATGGAAATCATCGTTACAAACCAAGCCTTCCCACAAAGCTTCTTCTCTAATGTACTGTCTGAGGGCCAGTTCTCCTACCAACAAAGTGCCCTCGGGTTTCAGCACACACGAATTTGGCAGCACTGGAGGAAGCTGCACAGGTCGCTGTCTGAGCACACTAGCAAGCTGTCCCAGGTTGTCTCTGAGCTCACTCACCTGAACACTGTTTTTAATGGCAGCCACTTTGTGCTCCACATTCCTCTGTCTTTCAGAAACCGAAGAACTTTGTAAGGATTTCTCCAGGGGTCCCTGGAAAAAAGAATGCTTTGAAAATTCATTGATGTTGATGAAACTGGCTTATAATGAACATAAGAATTACATTCAACGGACACTGGGATCAATATGATAGGAAAACGCTACAGCCATTACAAATCATGGAGCAGAAGGATATTGAAAGACATATGCACAAACCACACCTTCTGTCAGCAAGTCAATTCAGACTAATTTCGCCCCATGGGACTTCTCTGAGACTGCAAATCTTTATGGGAGCAGACAGCCTCATCTTTCTCTATGGAGTGGTTAGTGGGTTTGAATCATAGACCTTGTGGTTATAAGGTCACAAGTTAAATTGTTCAAGGATAGAGTGGATTACAGAAACGATATTGCATTATCTCAATAGCCTGTGTTCATGTGCGTGTATGTGTGCTCAAGTGTGCATGCACGCAAGTAAGTAAAATTACTGGCACTAAATTATGGAAATCTTTATTAAACAAAAAAATCAAACTCCAACCCTTGGCATATCCTCCAGCTAGGATAATATACTTCTGAGAGCAGTGATTCCATCTAATTCTTCCCCCAAAGGATTTTGTACTCTTTGATCTGCAGCACAGCAAATCAGCAGTTTCGGTATTCCCAAGGGATTCGAATTGTATTTATTTTAAATAGCCTTTGAGTTTACTTAACAATAAGCAGACTAAAGGGGCATGATCAGGCTGGATGGATAAGGTTTCCCAAAGGAGTGTTGATAGTTCAGTCTTTAGCACCCTTGAGAGTGAGCAAGTGCTTTTTGCCATGATGGGGAAATTTCTTGGTGAAATTTTCCTGGCCTTTTTCTCACCAATGCAGTTTTTGATTTTCTTAACACTGCTTCATAATAAAACTAAACAAGACTCACTGCCATCAAGTTGATTACAACTCACATCAACTCTATAGGACAGAGCATAACTGGCCCTGTGGGTTTCTGAGGCTATAAATCTTTATGGGAGTGAAAGGACTCATCTTTCTCCCACCAAGTGGTTAATGGTTTTGAACTGGTGATCTTATAGTTAGCATCCTAACATGTAAGCCACTACACTACCAGGACTCCAGAACTTTATAAGAAGTCTCCATACTCATCTTGTGTCCTTAAGAAAATTTACTAAGATATATGTATATACAAGGGTAAGACTAAAAGTATTACAACTAAGTTCCAGTTCATACAAGACATTTTTAAAAAGTCTTTGTGCTCAGTGGACAGTTGTAGGTAAGTTCTCTCAGTAATACACTTGTCTTGGTCTTGTTGCAGTGCCTTTAAAAAAATTTTTTTAAAAAGGCCCAAACAAAACAATGGCATTAGATAGACGGGATAATAATAGAGGCTTCTTGTATAGTATTGGAGTCGGAATTGACTCAATGGCTGTGGATTTACACAGAAAGGCTAACCAGATTTCCCAGGCCACATTTCTTCTTTTTGACTGTTGTGAAAATATGGGTAACTTCGGTGCTCCAAGATGCGAATGCAACACACCGGCAGGAAGCAGGGAACCAATGAGAGGTCTGAGGGGCGGGCCCCCATCCCAACTATGTGGACAGCTGCCCCTCCCCGCAGAAGAATTTACTTCAGAGGACAGCACTGAAGCTCCGGGAGAGGGACATGTCTGATCAGAACACACGGGAGCAAATATAGGGGGAGGAAGAGAGAGTAGAGCACATCTTGGCCCACCAGGCCTGGAGGACGATATACCTGCTCAGAGCAGCCAATCCACAGAGAAGACCACATAGCCGGCCCCACTATGAGACACGACATCCCTCACTGACCCATAGCCCTACAGGGGACAATACTGGAGACACAGTGTTGGAATTCCACCCGATCTGATCCCACCACACCGAGACAAAACACTAAGGGTGTGGAACAGAACAGCAAGGGGAACAGAGCAATGAGGACCCCAGGGAATATCAAAAATAGACTTTGGGGTCAGGACATGGCACCCCAGCAGACTTGACCGGAAATCACTCTTAAAGGCCAACAAACAGTCCTTGAACTA
>NW_022103899.1:16652389-16671011 GCF_000313985.2 Echinops telfairi
TTATCAAGGGTTCATAAGGGAGGGGGGAATAGAGAGGGAGGGGAAAAATAAGCTGATACCAAGGGCTCAAGTAGAAAGCAAATGTTTTGAGAGTGATGATGGCAACAAATGTACAAATGTGCTTGACACGATGGATGGATGTATGGATTATGATAAGTGTTGTATGAGCCCCCAATAAAAAGATAATAAAAAGAACGAGTAACTCAACATTTACCAATTCAACATTCTTCACCTGTGTAATTCAATAAAGCCAGTTATATCAGTCATGCTGTGTGACCCTCACCAGTGTTCACTGCTGTACTTTCCGTCACTGGTGCTTGCTAAATAAAGATTCCTCACTCTTCCTTTTGCTTCCACTCCTGGTAACCACTGTTAAAATCATCTGATTGCGATACATTTCCAAGCACAATTTCTTGGCAGTTCGAGTAATCTAACTTTGAATGTGGTCATTCTAAATACAGTCACATAGAGATGAGAGTTAGAGATGTAAGCAATCCCTTCACCCTACAGTCCGGGGATGGAAAGGAGTGGTTCGAAAGTTGATGACTAAGCTCCACAGCAAATCAAGGGTGGAACCTTGAGTGGAACTCTTGCCCTTGATTCTGGATCAAGTGTTTTTCAACTACTTCACATTCTTCAGCTTGACAAAGTTCCATAAAATTTCCTATGACTACATTTTCTTGCTCTTTTTCATTTTAGCATCCAGTTTGTCTTCCTTGATGAAATGTTAAAACCTTGAAATTTAAATGCTTCTTTTGAGATGGTATGGCAAACTGGCACATTCTTTTCAAAGTGAGTTTCATGGGCATCCACACTAAATGAATGCTTCAATTTGACTGACATATATTATTTATTGGGAACAACAAGAGCAGTATTTCAACTCCGATAGCACCAAGTCAAGTTATTTTAGCTTTAGAAACATTATACTTCAGATTTTAACTCAAATAAAAACTATGCCATCTCTCTTCTTCCTTTAGAAGCATAAAAGGTAAATTGTTCAAACTTCATACTCCTCTAAGAACAGTCATGATCTGACAATAACGAAACCTGAGAATTTATAATAGTTAAAAATATATAATTTGATCTTCAGAAACAATTATAGTGTATGATTTACTAAATCATGAAAGTATAATTTAGATAATTGATTACTTATATATGTTTTCCTTTTACTAAGGGTTTAACTGAAAAAGTATTCGTAAAGGGCTTTATTAATTCCTCTGATTATTTTTGATGGGGGATCTGAATTCATTCAGGATAGTTGGATAGAATGCAATCTAGATGATGATAAACCAAGTTTCAGAAAAACCCAAAGGGGCAGCTTCACCTGTCCTATGTGGTCCTTTTGAGTCATAATCGACTCGATGATAGAGTTGAGTTGAAGCATACTCAACAAATAAATTTTATGGAGTTTCTGTGGCACTGTGGGGTGAGCGTTCAACTTCTAACCACAAGGTGGGCAGTTCAAACCCACCAGCTGCTCCACAGGAGAAAGAGGAAGCTATGTCCTCCGGTAAAGATTTGTATCTTTGGGAACCCTGTGTAGGGTCACTATGGATTAAAATCCACAATCAATGCTCAGGGAGACAGCAGTCAGGAGGTCAAAGGATGCATTGCACGGGGTAAATCTGCTGCAGAAGACTGCTTTAGAGAACTGAAAAGCAAGAACATTAACGAGGACTAAGGTGCACCTAACCCAGTTTTCAGTTGCCTCCTCTGCATGTGAAAGTTGGATGGGGAATAAGGAAGGCCAAAGAAGAATTGATGTGTTCGAATTGTGGCGCTGGTGAAGAAAACGGAAAGTACCATGGACTGCTGAAAGTACAACCAAATCTGTGTTGGAAGAAGTAGGGCGGCCGTGCTCCTTAGAGGGAAGGAGGGTGAGGCTTCATCTCATGGACTCTGGGCGTGCCGTCAGGAGAGACCAGTCCCTGGAGAAGGACCCCAGGCTTGGTCAAGCAGAGGGCAGTGAGAGAGAGGAAGGCCCTCACTGAGCTGGATGGACACCATGGCTGGACCAGGGGATTCCAGCATAGGAACAACTGAGGGGATGCTGTAGGGTTGTTCTGTTCGGCATTGGATTGCTAGGGGTTGGAACTGACTCCGTGGGGCCTAAAAACAATGTAACAACAATTACAGGAGCTAGGATCAATTTGATGGCAGTGGGTTGGGTTGGTTTTGGAGTTTTTGTAATACAAAATTCCTTCTGTGGATTGGCTTATACTTGAGGGACAAGAACTAGGGAGTTTCTGAAGAACTCTGAGCAAGATTGCTCTATGAGGACAGCCATGGTGAAGGGATTTAGGAAACCTATCAGAGGTGGTGATTACATTCCTTGACTGCCATTGTATGACCCTGCACTAACATGAGATGGATGAAAACAGAAAAGGTGCTGTAGGTGTGGAAAAAGCTTTTAGAAATAAATATAAGAAAGTCTTGGTAATTATCGCAGTAACAAGGTGGAGAAAAGGAATGAGTCAAAGATGATTCCAAAACCTTGATTCCAAGCAACTGAAAGTGGTAGATGCAGCTGGTTTAGAAACCAAGGTCACAAGGAAGAGGCGAGCCAGTCAGGGTGCAGTATAGCTCTGATAAAACATACAGCTTTCCTCCAGTTCGTTAATGCTTCCTCCTCCCCACCATCATGACCCTAATTCTGCTTACAAATCCTGCTAGACCAGAGCATGTACACTGGTACAGATCAGAGCTGGAAACACAGGGAATTCAGGAAGATAAGCCCCTCAGGACCAATAGTGAGAGTAGCCATACCACGAGGGTAAGGGGAAAATAGGTGGGGGGAGAAAGGAGGAACTGATCACCATGGTGTACATATAACCGCCTTCCAGGTGGACGGACAACAGCAAAGTGGGTGAAGAGAGACAGCAGTCATTGTAAGACGTGGGGAAAAAACCACCTTATAAATTATCAAGGGTTCATGAGGGAAGGAGGGAGGGGAGGGGAAAAGGAGCTGATACCAAGGGCTCACGTAGAAAGAAAATGTTTTGAAAATGATGATGGCAACATATGTACAAATGTGCTTGACACAATAGATGTATGTATGGGTTGTAATAAGAACTGTAAGAGCACCCAATAAAATGATTTTAAAAAAATTCTGTTTCAGTGTTAAGTCAAAATAACATCATAGAGTTCAGATACTATTACCTGGACAGGTATGTTGGCTGCAGCCAGTATTCTCCTCTCTTCCCTTAAGCAATTTGAAATAACCACAGCTACATGCATTGGATTTCCATGAAACTTTCCCTAAAAAAAAGTTAAAAAAATAAAGTAAAAATTTACATATATGTCTAAATATTTCATCACAAAATGTCAGTACAATCTACCCTCAATAAATAGTGAAATATTTGTCCCAATAGTCTATTCCTTTAAAAAGCAGCAGAAACTCATTTGTGTGTGTGTGTGAAAGGAGATTTTTATGTGATTTATTTCTCTCTTGAATGATCTTTAAAAAATCTTTTTAAATTTTTTAAGAAAAAGAAGGAAAAGTTTTTGAGTACCTCTTTAGAGCAGGCTCTGAACACACATTCAGGAAGGTTATAAACTCTAAAACCAAACTCATTGCCAGTCAGTGGAAATGGCTAAGGGGTTTCCCCTGAGACACTGGCAATTTGAGCCCACCCTGCCCCTCTGTAAATTTCACAGCCAAGAAGACCCTAAGGGACAGTTCCGCTCTGTCATATGAGGTCTCTGTGAGTCAAAAACCACTGATGGTACTTAACAACAACAACAGCAACAGTGATCATGAATCAGGGTGGTCCCCAGCTATTCACTCGCTACTGTGCTTCATGGTGTGATTACAGCCCTTTTGAGTTTAGCTTGATATTATTCATGTTGACTGGCTCATAGCTTAATAAACTAGAGTGTGAAAATGCCATGCATTTAAACAATAATATTTTATGATATCTAAGGACATTAAGACTAACAATATTTTTATGACATCTTTGAATATCAAGACTAATGGTACAGATATTGTACAGTGTAGGCCTGCAGGCCTAATTTAGCCATCATGTATTTGTGAAAATATTGAATTCCTTCAGGGAAAATATGTGCTATCCAGGTTTGTCATAGTGCCCATCCGTGAGTAACCCAAGCACTCATTTCTCGGCTGGTGCTGTGGGTTAGACATTGGGCAACGAACCCAAAGGTCAGGGGTTCAGGCCCACTAGCTGTTCTGCAGCAGATCCATAAGGTAGATGGTGTGCTCCTGCAAAGATTGAGTCTTGGAAACGCTTTCCTGGGTCACTAGTTATCTCAGGTTGATGGAAGTGGGTTTGTTGGTATTATTATTTTATTATTATTTGCTTGTTTTTGGGTTTCTGAGTTTTCTAAACTTCATTTATAGAACTAATATGCAAATATGTAAAACTTACTTGCCACTCACTACTTTTTTCCAGAGCAGGTTTAACAGCACAATAAACAAAATGCATTTATTTAGTTTCCCTTCCACTGGGAAAACTCACAACCAAACTGACTGCCATCGAGTTGATGGCTTGTCATAGCGACCCAGAGAACAGACCCAGGCAGCACCGCCCCCGGGGCTTCCTCAGACTGTAACTCTGCCTGGGGGTCGACGGCCTCCTCTTTCTCCAGGCCACTCCGAAGGAATTGCTCACTGTCCAGGAAATGGCCAAAATAGTCAATAGCAGAGAAAAAAATCCATACAGTGGTAAATTAAAAATTAAAAGTAAATTATACAGATTTGTAAACTAAATGTCCTCTCTAGAGGAAAGATGAGATGGTTAGCTGGGAACATTTGTATGGCCTGTTTTATTAGGTGACATGCAGTAATAATTGTTATCTATAAATTAAGTGAATGCCAAGCGTCTGGATTTCTGCTCCTCCACATTGCACAGCCTCAAAACTCCTTTCCTTTCCATTTAGAAAGACGTAAAAGGGAAATAAGAGGACAACTGAAACTAAAATTCAGAATGTAACTCAATTAAAACCATTCGGTTAAGCAGAAATACCAATTGCCTGTGTGTAAACTGGGCGATGGTTGACAGAGAGAATCCGTTTTCCACTCAACCATTCATACACATTTCGCTCATGAGGGGCTTCAAAAAGCTCATGAAAAAAATTCCGTTTTAACACCCCCTTTATGAGTATTTGTTATTTACCGTTCAGATCCTATCTTTAAACATTTCTGGGTTCTATTACATATATTTTATTTTCCTTTCCTGCTTGAGCTTTTACCTTCCCTTTCAGATTCAATTCCTCCCATATCTTTCTAGTAAAATTACTCATTTTTATCTTTTTCCCTTAGAACAAGGACTCACTATTGTTCTCCTCCAAGCTCCCTTTCTGTCCTTCCCTAAGCTAGCTCCTCACTGAAATGTATGAGACAAACAGCCTACCAAAAATTAATTGCTATAGAATGAATCCAAAATTGGTATTTTTATTCTCATATGCATCAAAACTGCACTCATATTTACCTTTTAGTAGTTACAAAGTCTGTGAGTGAAGCTTAAAAACCAAAACAAACCCAAAATAAGTGTTAGTGGAAGGAAGAAAGAGGAATTGTTATTGACTGCATGTCCATTTAGATATGCATTACCAGTGAGTCAAATCTTTCATTTTTGTGAACTGACCTTTAGCTCTAGCAATGATTTCCGCCTCAAAGACAAAGTATAGCTAAACACTGGCTAACACTTTTTACCACATAGGATTTCTTTTATCCTCATGGAAATAACTGTTTTGATTTATTGAAATCTAGCTCTTTAAAATAATATAAAAATACAAATTGCTTAATATCTTCCTAACATTTTTCATATACATAGAGGTCAACTTTTATAAATGTTTCAAATAGAGAGTCACTGTCAATCATATGTTTCCATAAAATACTATCCTCTGGGTCATCAAGAAAGTCTATAATGGAACATCTCTTTAAAATGGGCACAACTATTGTCTCCAATCCCTAAATTCCGAGGCTGATACTTTCTTCATCGTACCCAATGTTTTTAATTGGGAGAGTTCAGACAAGACCTAGAATTTATATTCCTTCTGCAAATGATCCTTACATAGGTTTTTGAGTGAAATAGTGGTTGAGTCATGCCATTAATATTAACAATCACAGGAGAGTACTTTCAGGGGTGATTATTCTTATTCAGATACATGTCCATAGAATTAAGAACTGGAAAACACAATGTCTATTCCCAGTTTTTCATCAGTTCCACCAGCACCATCTACTATTTTGATGCACTCTCTATAATATTTTTGAAATAAGTTTTTATTCTTAGCTATTGTTTTAAGTATAAAATTTAAAATGATCACAGCATCAACAAATGGCAATTAGGCATACCATTTGTGATGTGCTGCTTTTTGCAACCCAAATTAATAATATTGATTTCTTTAAAATTGTTTTGCATTGACAATATATTGTTAGGGTGTGCCAAAGAATACTAATTCTCATTCTCAGCATTACTTGTTCGATTAAACACATATTTTCATCCTCCTTTTTTTTCATTTTCCTTATTTTCGTTGGTATCCTGCGAAGAGTGGAGTGCATTCTGTTCAAAGTCAGCAGGAAGGAAGTCTCTGTAAACTGATGTGAAATCTTGATGACAATCCTGTGGAAAGTATGGTTCATTTACTGAGACTTCTTTAATCTATTATTAGAAATTTGGCAATTTATCTCACCATTGTTCCTTTGTGTGGCATAGGAAATTCTTGTGCATGCATCTCAGCCATACAATATAATGCAGCTTTATCTACTTATAGCACATTCTCTTCTTTTAAAAAAAAAATCATTTTATTGGGGACTCGTACAACTTTTGTCACAATCCATACATACATACATACGTTGTGTCAAGCATGTTTTTACATTTGTTGCCATCATCATTCTCAAAACATTTGCTTTCTACTTGAGCCCTTGATATCAGCTCCTCATTTTCCCCCTCCCTCCCCATTCCCTGCTCCCTCATGAACCCTTGATAATTTATAAATTATTATTATTTTGTCATATCTTACACTGTCCAACGTCTCCCTTCACCCACTTTTCTGTTGTGCGTCCCCCAGAGAGGAGGTTATATGTATATCCTTGCAATCGGTTCCCCCTTTCTACCCTACCTTCCCGGTATCACCATTCTCACCACTGGTCCCAAAGGGTTCACCTGTCCTGGATTCCCTGTATTTTCAGTTCCTATCTGGACCAGTGTACATCCTCTGGTCTAGCCAAATTTGTAAGGTAGAATTGGGATCATGATAGTAGGGGAGGAAGCATTTAAGAACTAGAGGAAAGTTGTATGTTTCATCGTTGCGACACTGCACCCTGACTGGCTCGTCTCCTCCCCGAGAACCTCCTGTAAGGGGATGCCAGTTGCCCACAGATGGGCTTTGGGTCCCCAATCTGCACTCTCCCTCATTCACAATGATATGATTTTTTGTTCCTCGATGCTTGATACCTGTTCCCTTTGACACCTCGTGATCTCACAGGCTGGTGTACTTCTTCCATGTAGGCTTTATTGCTTCTGAGCAAATGGCCACTTGTTTACCTGCAAGCCTTTAAGACCCCAGACGCTATATCTTTTGATAGCCAGGCACCATCAGCTTTCTCCACCACATTTGCCTATGCACCCATCTGTCCTCAGCAATCGTATCGAGGTGAGCACACAATGATAGAATTTTTTCTTCTTTGAGGCCTGAATCCTGAACCTTCTTATATCCTGCAAAGCAGTTGATTGTGTTTTCCAAGAAAATATAGCATTTATGATCATTTGTACAGTGTGACTAATAGTTACTTATCAAGTATCAAATTTGTACCCTGATATTTGTTTTCATCCATTCTGCCTAACCAGTGATTATTTGTTTCCGTTTTTATTCATACCATTATTTTTTTAATGACATTTTAAAAAGCCGTTAAACTCAACATGTGCTGTGCCAGTAGTTCACATAATTCAACTGCAGTGACTGTAAGAAGAGTTACGATACAGTTTCACGTTGCGATTGCCTCATGGCAACAACAATGCAAGAATCCTTAGGAGAAGTCCTTTCATGGTGCAAATGGTTAATGACCCCGGTTGCTAACCTGTGTGCGAATTGGCTGCCTGAGCACACACACAGATACCTCAGGAAGAGGTGTACAGGTCTGGTGATGTGCTTTAAAAAAAAAATCAGCCATTGACAAAACTGTGGAGCAGAGTTCTGCTCTGACACAAATGGGTTCCCATGAGTCAGAATTGACTCGATGACAACTGAGAGTGATGGTGATGATAGATTATGAAACATTCTAATTTCAGAGGTGTTAAAATGTGTGGAATCAATGAAATGAGCTAGTTTTTCCATTTCCCCCCTACTTTAAGCCACATTCCTTGGCTTTCCTTCAAATCCTGCTCTCACTATCTCCCCACCTCATTTCTAAATTTGATCTGTCAACAGAGTGACTAGGTCATCTACTCTTTTTCTACCAATTTTTTTTAAGATTGCCAGAACAAAGCCTGCTTGGAAAGCGTCTGCTCCAATCAAGTGACACAGGACTGAGGTTTCACAAGTAGGCATTCGCTCCTTAGAGTTCTTTCCCCAACTGCCCCCGTTAAAAGGCAAACACATCCGAGAGTCAACACCACATTTGGTAATTTCATCTGTTGTGTGGTTTTCTCAGATGATGTTCTCTGACTGCAGGGACCTGACAACTGTAGGATGAGAGTGATGGGCCCCAGGGCAGATGGAGGGAGGCCCCTGAAGAGGGAAGAATAGGAATCCATAGAGGTGGGCCTTCTGAAGAAACCTGTAGCCACCAACTGTCATAGCAAGATGCCTCCTGGCAGGAATCTTTATAACTGAATGGTTTTGAAGAAATGGACCTCACCCTACCAATCCTACCACCAGGTTCTACTTGGGACATATATGTGCCACATAATTAAATCAAAAACATATATTCAATTTTTTTTCTTTCCTTGATTGCAGCATACCTTCCATTACTGAAAGCACATGCTATCAACCAAAAACTTCAAAGAAGAAAATATTTTGGTCACAAAAGGGTTCTTTGGGAGTTGACCCCAGGAAACCCAGCTATGGGAGTGAAACAAAGAAAGAGCAGATACAGCCAATTCTGACTCAGGGTGACCCCATGGGTATCAGAGTAGGAATGTGCTGCATAAAACTTTCAATGGCCAATTTCTCAGCAGTAAGTAGATCACCAGGCATTTCTTCTATGGTACCTTTGGGTGGATTCAAACTTCCAATCTCCCAGCAAGTGCAGTAACCATTGCATCATCCGGGGACTTTTAAGAATGAGAAGACAGCTGGTAAAGGGCGTGTTATCATTTGCTATAAGGGGCTGGGAAGTCTGGAACCAGTGCTGAACATGTGCTCGGATCGATCTACCTGAGGGCTTCAGGAACTGGACTATTTTTACACTAGTTCTTGTCAGTTGAAAGACATCCTAATAGTGCAAGTACTTCATTGTTGGGCTGCTAACGAAAAGATGAGGCAGGTCGGTTTCATAAAGATTATAGCCTATGTGTTGCAGATGCGGTTATTCCACATATGAGCCATTTAAATGTGTTCTTGCTTTTAGTACTTTCTGCTTTCTTTTCATTTGAGGTTTTTTGTTTTGTTTTATCCCTCCAAGGGCAGACTGCTGTGTGCTTCCCTGTGTTTATTTATTTATTTATTAAAAGATCATTTCATTGAGAACTCTTGCAACTCTTGTCACAATCCATACATCAATTGCATCAGGCATGTTTGTACATATGTTGCCTGCATTCTTTTCTAGACATTTACTTTCTATTGAGTCCTTGGTATCAGCTCCTCTTTTTCCCCTCCCCCCCCTACACACATACCCCCCTGATAGATGATAAATTATTATTATTTTTATATCTTATACCGACCGCTGTCTTCATTCCCCCGTGTTGTCTGTTGTTCTCCCCCCTGGAGAGGGGTGTATGGTTATGTGTCGATCATTGCAATCAGCTCTCCCTTTCTCCCCTTCCTCTCCTCCCCCCACCCCCTCCTTCACCCTACCCTTCTGGTATCTCTTTTCCCACTCCTGTACCTAGATTCTGTGAATCATGAGCCCGCATCTCTTATTTATACTTATGTACATGCTCCGGTCTAGTCTGAATTAAGAAGCAGCACTGGGGTCATGACAGTGGGGGGTGAGGAAGCCTCAAGGAACCAGAGGAATATTATGTTTCATCAGTGCGTTACTGCACCTTGGTTGACTCATCCCTTCCCTGTGGCCCCTCTCTGCAGGGATTGTTCCATTGTCTACAGATGGGCTTTGGGTCTCTGCTCCAACCCTCCTCATTCTCAACAATATGTTTTTGTTTGTTTGTTTGTTATATGTACTCTGATGCCTATTACCTGGTCCTGATGACTTCTCATGATCGCACCAGCAATGTCTTTCTTTCATGTGGGTTTGTTGCTTCTCTGCTGAATGGCCACTTGTTTAAGTTCAAGCCTTTAAGATCCCAGACACTATATCTTTTTCTATCTGGGTACTATTTGCCTTCTTCATCACATTTGCTTATGCACCCATTTTGTCTTCAGCGATTGTGTCAGGAGGGTGAGCATATCAGAATGTTGATTTGTTAGAACACTGTGTTCTTGTATTGAAGGAGGTTATGAGCAAGGCCCAAAGTCCATCCCCTACCTCAGTGTATTGCCATATAAATATATGTACATAGGCCAATACCTCTATTTTTGTGAATGAATGCATTTGCATCTGTACACACCTATGCTTATACCGCTGTCCATTGCTTTGCTTCCTAGGACCTGCCTCTGTTTCCTTTTAGCTTCCTCCTGCCCCACCATCACTTGCCCCTTATTTCTGCCTCTTAGTACTTCCTCTTAGCTAGTTTGCTATTGCTGACACCCCCAGGATCTCGATCTCCTCCTTGTTGTTGACTCTTAATTCCCTAGTTGTTCCCCTGTCTACAGTGCTGCCTGCTTACTGCACCCTTCCCTCACTGCCCTCGCCCACTAAGTCCCACTGGGACTGCTGGGCCCGCTGCTTTTTCCTTGGGCTTGCTTCCCGTGCTTAGCTCATATAAGCAGGCAACCCGACTATGACATAGACCAAACAAAGAGAAAACAGAAGATTGAAAGAAGAAAAGAGAGAGAGAAAATATGCACAATTTCAGGTCTGTTTGCTGACCTCCATGACTATCTCCCCTCAATTGAGCTTTTTAATTTTGTTTTACTTTGTTATTGTTGTTAGATTTTTCTCAGAAATATGTTTCTGTGTATGAAATCCAGGATAGGTACATCTGTAGAAAAAGTAACTGGATTAATGGTTCTTGGGTGCATGACAGGGAAGGTTGGGGGTAAATAGAAAACTAATAATAATGAGCACAAAAATGAAGAAAATATTCTAAAACTGACTGTGATGATGATTATTCAACTCTTCTTGATGTGATTGAACTATTGAACTGTATGATAAGTGAATTGTATGACAATTAAACTGTTGGGGATAAAAAGAAAGATTACAGCCTATGGGGAAAAAACCTATGGAGTGGTTCTACTTTGACTGTTGGTTCACTGTGATTTGGAACCTACTGGAAGATGGCAGTATACGTTTGGAGTTTTTTGTTTTGCTTTTGGTTCTTGTCAAACCATTCTGAAGCAAGAAGATACAGATGTTAGTCCTCTTGTTTTAGCTAAAATAAAGACCAAGTGATCTAGGCGGAGCACCCTTTGTCTCTGGTAACCCAAATTTGAGAACAATTTGAGCTACACTAGTTGGCAAACTTCTGGCTGTTACGTAGTTCTCCCTTTCTAATCATCCTAAGAAGTTTGGTTAAATCATTTTATCCCTGATCTTTTCCAGTGTCAAACACACTGGCCTGTCTCTGCATCAAGACGTACTCTCAGTTTGGCCTCTTACTAGTTCCTTTTCTTTGCTCTGAGCACATACTTTTTCTTACTAACTTCTACCCAAGTCCCTCCTAAATAAAACAGCATCAATGTAGTGATCAGTGTAACATTTAAAATAAAAGTATCTTCTCAATAGTATTTTCAATTCTATATCATTGGCTAAACTAATAATACTATCAACAGAATTACCATATGCTACATAGAGATGATTTATAATGTTCCCCAATAAAATGATAAGGATGTCTAAATTGGGCCATCTATAAATCACAGATATATGAATGGATTTTGAGCTCACACTTAATGGTAGCCTTAATCTAAGAAAAATTGGTTCTTATAATGAGGCCCTACTCAATACTTTGCCTCATGAAGAGATCACTGAAGATATGGGTGCACTAACAAAAGTATGGTGAAGAAATCAGATGGTGCCTGGCTATCAGAAAGAATAATGCCTGGGGTCTTAAATGCTTGTCTTAAAACAAGTAGCTAACTAAGTGAGGTGTCAACTAAGTTCCCATGGGAGGAGCACACCAGCAACCTGTGTGATCCAAGGATTGTAAATAATGAAATCTAAGACAGGAGGAGTAAACAGTATTATAGCTTTAAATTTTGAGCAGCCAGTTTGCAGAAGATTGTGGATGACAGTAAAAGCCCAAAATCCATTTGCAGGGTCTCCACATGGATTAAGCTTCTGATAAATCAATTCTGGCCATTGACCAGGGATTGTGAATAGCTTGCTATCGGAAGAGTACATTGGAAAGTGTATTCCAGCAGGTGTGGTTCAGTTACAATTTAACACCTTTCATTTGTTCTCCATTGTGAACTGTTTTAAATTTGTTCTAGTTTTTAAAATTTTCTGCTTTCTTTTCTATTGAAGGTTTCCTCTGTTATTGTTGGGATTTGGGGGGTATGTTTTTTTGTATATGAAATCTAGGATAGGTAAGTCTATATAGACAATGACTGGTCATGGCAGGGGAGGTTGGGGGGGTGGGGATGAAGAACTGGTAATAATGAGTATAAGAATGAAGAAAATAGGCGATTTCCCTGACCTAACTCGTTGGGTTCTGGAACCTGCCTGGGAGCTCAAGATGCTCCAGTCCCTTTCCCTGCTCTCCCCTCCCTCCCAGGAGTTCTTTCTCTCAATCAAATCTCTCTCAACTTCACATTCCTGGCTAAAGTCTATCTCCGTTCTGTGTCTCCGTTTTTCACGTCTCATCTTGGTGCACGAACCCGGGAGGAGTAAGAGGTGTCTTGACACAGCCCTGCCTGCGCTTGGGCAAGTGTGACACCCCTCTCACCTCCATCCCCCTTCTCTAGAACCACGACCTCTCAACAGCCATCCACCACATCTACGAGTGAGTACCTGACAGCACCTGACTAAATTTTATTTCTGCTCTTGCCACCACTGCCCCTTGCTGCTGGGTTGTTCAGAGGCTCTGTTCATTCATTTCATTTCTGAATCGTGGGCCCATGGCAGAGCCACATCCAAAGGATAGCACTTGGGGACACTTGAGTCTCACTGCTCCTTTTCAGGCGTAGCTGGGAAGAGAGACCCAGGCTCCCCGCTCCCCGCCTTTTCTAAGGGTCAGAGACATTCGGGGATGGGGACACCTGGGTCTCTCTGTTCCCTCTCCAGGGAGTTGGGAGGCTGCTGAGCTCCCTCCCTTCCTCCAAAGGTTGGAGAGATTCAGGGCCGCCTGATTCTCTCTGCTCCTTTTCCGGGGGAGCTGGGAAGTCAGGCTTCCCCCTCCTCCCATTCCAGAGGCCCAGTTGGATACTCTCGGGATGCTGATTGTTTAGCTCAGTCTCTTCCAGGAATCCTGCAGCATGGGAAACAAAAATTCCAAGCCAGACTCCTCCACACCTGTAGGTGGCCTCCTGGCTAATCTCTCAACCCTTGGCTTAAAGCCAGATGTCTGGCCCAAGCGCCTTGGTTTTTTACTGCAATTCAGTTTGGCCCCAGTATAAGCTAGACAGTGGGTCTCAATGGCCAGAAGACAGTACTTTTGATTTCAGCATTTTGACTGATCACAGTAACTTTTGCCAGCGAACTGGCAAATGGCCTGAGGTCCCCTACGTCCAAGCTTTCGTCCTTCTACACTCCCGTCCCTCTCTCTGTACTCCCTGTCACCCCGCTCAAGTTCTTTTAGCCCAATACACTCCTAACCAGAAACACTTGCCAGCTCAAACAGACCCACCGCTCCCCAATCAGGTCTCCAACAGTACTCCCCCTCATCTTTCTCTGACTCCTTGTCTGCGCCCCAGTAAGGCCTCCTCCATATTCTGGGTGCCCTTCACCATCACCTCCCTCCACTACCCCCTCAAGTCCCAACCACATCCTCTGCCGTTCCTCCCAGCCCTTAAAAAAAAAAAAGAATGAAGAAAATATTCTAAAATGATTAGAAAATGTTCTAATAGGATCAAACCATTGAATTATATGATATACAAATTATATCAAGGAAACTCTTAAATAAATAAATAATACGATTATCTTAATGAAATCAGAGTTCTCACATACTCTCATGCTATTCATCATGCACAGAATAAACAAATTAAAATGAAAAATGTTGTTAGGCTCTCTAGTTTTTTAATAATAAACAACTCTACCGCCATTGAGCTGATTACACCTCAAAGTGACCCTATAGAGGATTTCCCAGATGGAAATGTTACCTTTTTCCTGTGGTTCGCAGCCCCCACCTCACTCACAGTGAGTGCACTGGGGCCCTTTCCCCAGCTTAAAATCAACCTTAAATTCTATAGTCACCACAAAGGTTTTCTTAATAATACAGAAGTGAAGTCTCTATAGATCTCTTTGTGTATAAACTTAGTGAATTGTTTTATTTTGTGTGGTAATGATAGATCCTTCTTAAAACAAACTATAGTTTAAAATTAGCTGCGGGTATACAGAGCTTGTCTTAGCTTCTTTTTTTATGTCAAATAGTAATAATTTCTTAAAGCATCAAATAGGACTTCTGCAAGCTCTGAGTCAATTCCCTGTACCGTCTTCTATGCCTACGACAACGTATCACGTCTTAGACCATTGCTCTGAAGAGCTGCCGGAAAGCTCTCCGTCTGAGTCTGAAGACCTATGCTTGTGGCTCGTTTACTAGCTGAGTGACCTTGGGCAAGTCGTGTCTGAAATGTCGTTGTTTTCATTGCTCTGTCCTTCCGTTAGCTAATGGTATTTGACCTTAATCCTGGCAAAGAACACACCAGACGATTGAGGAAGATCTTTGTTGCCTGCAGAGCACATAGGTTAACTCTGTCACCGCCTGAGAGTATTAGGAGCTGGAACTTGCAAACGGTGAATTAATAAAAACAGAAGGTAAATATATCTGCATTCGTCTCACCGATGACCAAAGCTGAATACAAAGCCAATAAAGTGAGATTGAGATGCGCTCCTGGAAATATACAAATATGGAAAGAAACTACAGAAAAACAAAGACCCGCGAGTTGGGGTGTTTGAAACTTTATAGACAGTAAACACACACACACACACACACACACACACACACACACACACGTGCGCGCACGCGAATACACTAAAAAGCTCCTTTGAATAAAAAACGAATTCATACAAGCAAGCCCAATGAAATAAAGTAAACAGCACTTTCACTCAAACATAATTCATCATAATCTTTGGAAGAAGATCACCAGCCCTACACTTTCTATGCAGAGGAAAAGGCGGGGAAGGAACCGCCCACCTCTCACCCATAATGGTCCTGAGGAGTGGGATTCAGAGGAGGGGCAGCTTTCCTTTTGACTTCAGTTCTTTGGCATTCCTCTCTCTCGTTTTAGATATGCGTGTGCGCCGTTGATGATGACAGTCAGGCAGAGTGATAAACTACATATATAACCCATGTAGGACCTGTTCCTTTGCTTGATTTATGCAGGGGGTTTATAAAGGCTGAATGCTAGCTTTGAAAATGTGTCATACAGCTGAAAAGAGAAGACAGTTCACGCCCCAGTTCGACCATTATAATGACTAGAATTCAGCATCCTTAGGGAATTCGCAGCTTTGTAATTAAGAGATACGTGAATTGCTTAATTCAAAATGACAGGACAGATCATAGGCAGATACAAACCCTCTAACAATGATAAGAGAGCCTACTATTGACAAACTGCTGACTGTGTGCAGAATGCTCATAAGCCAGGAGACTTTCTACTCCCATATCCATTCATAGCCTGGGATGCTATAGGGGCAGTTCCCTGTCCATGGGGTCATTATGAGTCGCCATCACCTGGATGGCGGTGAAAGGGACAATGAAAGACGAGGGGAAAAGCGCGTCCTAGAAAGCAGCACTATTATAGGACTGATTCACGGGAAATTATCCCATGCATGGTATTCGTTTCTTAGGGCTGCTGTCACAAAGTGCCACAAACTGGGTGGCTTGAAACAACAGAAACGCCCTCTCTCACAGTGGGGATTGAGTGCTAGAAGCCTGAACTCAGGGTCAGCAGGACCAAGTGCTCTCTCTGAGGGCACGAGGGGAAGACCCTTTCTTGTCTCTTCCAGATTGGGGCAGCCTCAGGTGTTCCCAGGCTGTGGCAACATCACTAGCCTCTGCCTCCCTCGTCACATGGCCCCCACACCCCTCTGCGCTGCCTGACTTTGCATCTCAGGGCCTTTTCGTATAAGGGACACCATCCTATTGAAGGAATGAGCGCCCACCCGCCTCCAGCCTGCCTTCATGTTGACAAAGCCCATCTGCAAGGATGCCGTGTCTGCGTGAGGCCTCGTTTCCAGCTACTGGAGGCAGGACGTGAACACAGCTAGCTCTCTGGAGAACTGAAATCAGCAGCCAGCATGCAGACCAGAAGGGTCCTGTTGGTTTCTTACGGTGCCGACTTCACGAGGACTTCGGCCCTCTTGTCCAGCTCCTCGTGGCTGCCTCAAATTTTCAGTCATTCGCACTACATAAGCAATCGGGGAAAAGAGCTCTATTTTCATCATAATGAAAACGCCATTAGTAGACATGGATATTAATTCACAGAACTTAAAAATATTAGAAATCCTCAAGCAAGAAGTAGGAAAAAAAAATCTTTCCAATCTGAAGAAATAAAGTCAGTCTCTGAAGCGAGCTGACGTTTAGGAAACAGCCCTTCAACTGCCCCTCCTGTTCATTTTCCACAAACCCCAAACCTAAACTTTATTTGAACTACAGCGGAAGGATTAATGCCATCCAACTACTGAGAAATAGAAACTAAAGGACTTGCGAATAGGTCATAAATAGGGAAATAGAGAGGTTTTCCCCACCTGGGCCTAAATGACACGTGTCCACTCTGAACTCAACAATAGGTCCTCAAAGGGCTTCTCCAAGTCCGGGGCTTGATGTCGGTGCTGGGCCCCCGTGACCCTGCAGAGTCGTCTTTGAGTAGGTCTAAAATGCAACTGCCAGGTTTATATCTGCCAGGACTTATTTTCTGTTTAGGCTTCTCTAGTGAAGATGCAAATGAGGTGAAATGGTGACCTTTGACCCTTCGGTGCCAGCTGACTGGGTCAGATTCCCTGAAAACACACCTATCTCAGTTCCTCTTGGACCTCGATCACTTAGAGCTGATTCCTCAGCTGTGTTCAACTCTTCCTCACATCTTGGAGGAGGAATCGTACCAACTTGTTTAGTGTTTATGTTGTTACTCGAGGCCTTGGTAATAGACTTAACCCCCCGAACCAATTGCATTTCAACAAGATTTTGTGGTGACATGGTTTACCAAAAAAGAATACACTAGAACATTCTCAGGAGTTGAAATCAGAGCCTTTAGACCCAGCTTGCCCTTTATTTAATTATCTTTCTGAGCCCTGATTTCCTCCCCGGTAAAATCCCCACCCTACCTTTCTATCATCAGTTGTGAGAATCAAGTGAGATGTTCATAAAACCACAGCCAATCTTAAACAAAGGTCAGTTATGTTTTTCTCTGATTGCAGATGTAAAAATTTTCCCTGTAGAAAAAAATTCTAAGCAAAACAATTATAAGAAGAAAATAAAAATTACCCATAATTACAGGATCTAGCGATAACTGTGGTTAACATTTGGATATTTGCCCATTATTTGTTTCTCTTCTTGCACATGTTTAAGGAGCCCTGGTATCATAGTGGGTTATGCACTGGTTATGCTGCTAACCACAGGTGAGCAATTTGAACGCACCAGCTGCCTGTTTTTATAAAGATTTATAGCCTCAGAAACCCCCGGGGCACTTCTCCTTTGTCCATAGGGTCTCTATGAGTCACGATCAACTTGATGGCAGAGCTTTATTTTTTTGTTTGGTTTGCATATTTATATTTATTTACACAAGGTTTAAAATAAAATTCATCCTTTATACTATTTATCATTATGCATCTGCTTTTTCATTTAATTAGCATTTAATACTGCAATGTCATTAAAATTCTTCTATGATATATATATATATTTTTTTAATGGTCAAGTGGATATTCTTTTTATTTGTGTGTACCAATATTTGTAAGCCACCCAGTGATGTTGGTACTGTTGTTACCATGTTGCAACAAAATACGAAAAAGAAACAAGCTCGGGTTTATAATTAAAACAGAGCAGAAGGGTAGAGGAAATCAATTAAGCGCATTATGGCTTAACCTTCCCCTACCCCTAAATTGTCTAGCAAGACTCCCAAATCCTACACATTACAAATAATCCTTTACCACACACTGTTCTACACTTTTAGGCCCTATTATTGAGGCTAGATCCTAAAAACATTCAAGGTAGTGTTCTACATGGTTATTTATAGGCAGGGACATGGCTTATCATGCTGTGCAGAGTAACCAAGGTAAACCGTCATATTA
>NW_022103899.1:16671111-16677603 GCF_000313985.2 Echinops telfairi
CCCCGCCATACAGTAGGAACAAGGAAAACCAGGTTATCAAGGCAAGAGCGTTCTAAAGCAAGAAGTCCTATAAAAAAGGAAGTCACGCAGTCACTGCCCGGATGGGCATGGGCCTAAAATGTCTGTCTTCATACAATCTTCAGATTGTATGCTTATGGACTCATTTAAAAAGAAATCTAACGTTTGTACAGCTTCCAGATCACAGAGAGAAGTTTGCTGGAACTGGGGCAGCAGGAATTCCTCTCCACAGTTCTGGAATGGGTTGTTCCAGGTCGGACTGTTCCAGGCCTGGTTATTCCAGGCTTGGGTGCACCACATCTGGCTACTATTCCACATCTGGCTGCTGTGGCAGGTCTGGTTGTTCCAGGCCTGGCTGTTCCAGGTCTGGTTGTTCCAGGCCTGGCTGTTCCAACCCTGGTTGTTCCAGGCCTGGCTGTTCCAGGTCTGGTTGTTCCAGGCCTGGCTATTCCAGGTCTAGTTGTTCCAGGCCTGGCTGTTCCAGCTCTGGTTGTTCCAGGCCTGGCTGTTCCAGCTCTGGTTGCTCCACATGGGCAGGTTTCCAGAAGGAAGGCATCCTTGGTGGTCGGAAGCACAGACGTCCAGGCATTCTGTAGGTGCAGAGACCTGAGTCACAGCATGGTTATTCTTGGACCAGTTGGTGGTTTTCTGCCACCTCTTACATTTCATTCTCTGGTTCTGGAACCAGGTCTTCACCTGTTTGTAGCTGAGATTCAGGACTTCGGAAAGTTCTTGCATCTGCTGGAGGCTGAGGTACTTCTGTTTCTGAAAGTGGTCCTTGAGGATGCACAGCTGCGTCTGAGAGAACACCGTTCGCACCTTCTGCTTCTTGCCCTGGCCCTTACTCTCCTTCCTGGCTGCGTCCGTCTCCGCAGAGGCGGGCAGCTGGACTTTGGGACTGGTGGAAGAATCCGGGCTCTTCTGCAGAAGCAGGTCCACGGAGGAAGGAAGTAGAGACCTGGCTGTCTCTGAGTAGGGGGGCTCGGCAGACGACATTTGCAAGGATGTACAATCTTCTTTAGCCCCCAAACTGGTAGTTACTGGCGAAGAGTTTTTAGAATCGGAAGCTTCAAGAAGGTTTTGGGGAGAAGCTACAGCCACACTCATGTTGCTGAGGAAAAAACCCAACCAAATGAACAACAAAATCAAAGCCCTTGATTGTGTAGCAGCGGGAAGCGAACAGCCCAATCCACGGAGGAGGAAAAGATTTTCGAGTCCCTTCTATGATATTTTTTAAGTTGTTAAATTGGGGAGTGAGATTCTTTTTTATTAGCTCTAGTGTGATTTATTTAATAAATTCTCCATTGTTGGCATTGATAATTTTTTATATTTTTAACATTAAAGTGCTGTGATACATTCTCAGCTAGTTAACCTTATTAAGTTATAGCATGTATATATTATTCATTCATGGCTTTTCTTAATTAATATGCAGAAACATCTAAAGGGGTTTTGCAGTTTCCCACTGCAAATTTATTTCTGTCTCATTTCTCCTTGAATTTGTACCATTTACCTCACATTTGGATTCAATATGATCATTTAAAATGATGTCTTATAAATAGTACAAAATCAGTTTTGTCCCAATAATTGCTTTTATAGCTGGAAGTTGACCCAGCCACAGGGCTGCTAACCACAAGGTCAGCAGTTGGAAACCACCCACCAGGTCTGACAGAGGACGATGGGCTTTCTACTCCCAGAAAGCGTTGCAGTCTGGGAAACTCACGGGCCAGTTCTACCTTCTCTGACAGGGTCACTGTGAGTCAGCAAGGACTTGATAGTGGTGAGAGTTTCCTTTTAGCTGCTTCATAGAATTATTATGAAGATTATTGTATATTAAATTACATACTTGCACCCTTAGGATTATTAAATGTCAGCTATTGCATCCCATTACAATTTATTGTCACATTATTATATCATCGTTTACAGTGGCCATGCGTTGTCTGCATTTGACTGATTCATCTTTGTCCAACTTTTTCCTTTTACGTTTTTACTACCTCATTTTAGTTGGCTGATTGTAAACAACACATAGTTGAAATTTGATTTTTGATTCTACGTGAGACTTTATTTTAATGAGCGAATTGAATCGATTTGCACTAATTTAATAGATTTGCTTTGCTTTGCCATCTGGCTCTCTTTTTGCCGAGTCAGCGTTGGCTGGAGGGCAGTGATCTCTTTCAGTTACGTGTTGCTGTTTGTCATTAGGTGTGGGTGAGTCCCTTCCAACTCACAGGGACCCTGTGCACACAGAGCAGAACACCGCCCGGTCCTGTGCCCTCCTCACGGCTGCTCCTCTGTTCGAGCCCATTGCTGTAGCCACTGTGCAAGCCATCTCTGAGGGTTTTCCACTGCCCATCTCCTTCGCCAGGCATGAAGTCCTTTTCCAGGAACAGTCTCTCCTGACAACATGTCCAAAGTGCAAGAGAATAAGTCTCACATCTTTGCCTCCAAGGAACATTCTGGCTGTCCGTCTTCCAAGACAGACTGGTTTGTTCTTTTGTCTGTCCCTGGCACTTTATATTCTTTGCCAGCTCCGTAGTTCAAATGCATAGATTTCTCTTCAGTCTATCTTATTTTAGTTATATAGTATATACTTTTTTTGTTGCTTTTGCTTTTATCTTCTGTACATATTGGACAATAAACAGACATTATTTGATTCTGGTGTTTAACCCTTCACATTTAAAAATAATTCTTGCACCCAATGACTCATACATTGTTTCTACCACAACCACAACCACCTGTGGATAACATCTGCCTCCTGCCTCTCTTTGGGATGCTGCGTTGATAGCCTGGGCTCTAGACTGTGGAAAATTCCCAGTTGCACCACGCCTAACTCCAGCATTTCCATTTGCACCAATCATAATCCAATGAGGATACATGACGCTGTCATTGAAAACCAAGGGGTGTCTGGATTAAAGTTAAGCTTTAGAAATATCATGTCAAGATAAGAAATTTAGCTTGCTTCCATGAAACCCTTCTGACCCGCATCCATGGGTTTCTTTGCCAACCCAGGGCCCAGGAAAATATTCTTCCTAGAACTTATTTTGGGTTGTCATTTTTGTCCCCTTTGCTTTGTGATCTTTTACCGGTTCCCTCTGTGCTGGCTCCTCTTTCTTTTATTTCTGTATCTACCTCAAGCCTTCTTCCTTTTTTCTTTTTCCCACATCCCTACACATTTTGTGTGCTTCAAAGCATGACTCCCACGCATCACTCGTTTCCCTTCCTGATATCAATTCTATCTTTCCTGCTTCCAATATGGATTTAATTCTACATTTGTTCCTCCCCACACCCAGCCATAAAATTCTTTCATATTTTATATTCCATTACTTTCTTTTCTTTTCCTCTTGATTTTTTTCATTTCAATCTATCTGCTTCTTTTAGATTTTTACTCCTATTTACACAAATGACACAATCTTGCTCGCTGAGAGTGAGGCCGACTTGAAGCACTTGCTTATGAAGGCCAAGGATTGCAGCCTTCACTATGAAATATGACTCAATGTAAGGAAAAGCAAACTCCTCACAACTGGACCAATAGGTAATATCCTGAGAAATGGAGACAAGTTGAAGTTGTCAAGGATTTTGTCTTGCTTGATCCATAATCAATGCTCATGGAAGCAACAGTCACGAGATCAAAAGACATGTTTCATTGGGTAAATAGGCTGGGCAAGACTTTTGAGGACTAAAGTGTGCAGGAGCCAAGCCATGGTATTTTCCATTGCCTCATTTGCATGTGAAAGTTGGACACTGAATCAGGAAGACCAAAGAACGGATGCATTTGGATTGTGGTGCTAGAGAAGAATCTTGAAAGTATCAAGGACTGCTGAAAGGACAAACCCATCTGTCTCGAAAGAAGTTCAGCCCGAGTGCTCCTTAGAGGAATATATACCAGACGTTGTCTTCCCTACTTTGGACACATTGTCAGGAGAGAGCAGTCTTTGGAGAAGGACATCATGCTTGGTAAAATGGAGGGGCGGTGAAGGAAAGGAGGACCCTCAATCCGATGGATGGACACCGTGGATGCCACAATGGGCTAGGCTCCAGGAACCACTGTAAGGATGGGGAGGATCGTGCAGTGTTGGGTTCTTTGGTGTAGGGTTAGCCAATTTGATGGCACCTAACACGAGCAACTCCTATTTTATACACGAGATTTCCTGAGCTTTTCTTATATTTGGGGGGTTAGGTCATGTTTAAAGATTTGCTGCTGCAATACTTCAGAGTGACCTTGCCCGGCAATTGTTATGCAGTTATGCACGGTCTCCATAGGCCTCAGTGATGCACTTTTTATGCATTGTTTCATTAGATGAAATGGAGTTTGTTTTCTTTGCCTGGTATTGGCGTTTTATTACCCTGCTATCTCAGATTTGAATGTCGTGTGTTTGTGTGTGTGTGTGTGTGTGTGTGTGTGTGTGTGTGTATCTGTCAGTTGTCCTCTTAAATATTGTGCCCATAAGGGTTTTTACATAAAATTGTAAGTCTTAAGTCCTTGTTACTGAAATCAGAGGCATGAATCCCAGGCACTATGGCAGGCTAAAAAGGATATATGTTAAAGGAGCCAAAATTTCTATTTGACTCCTTAAACACAGAGAAAAAAGGGAATCCTTAAATCCTCTAACTCATAAGGTTGGTCTTAAAGGTAGTTACCATAACATTTGCCAGGGGAGAAAAACCATTAACTTTTAATATACAATGTCCTTTTCATCCCTATGAGAAAATATTCAGTGGAAATCAAATACCCTGTTTCAAAATACTCCAACAATTCCTTGAATTTATTTCAACATCTCCCTTGCCCATATGATTTCAATTCTTTTGACTTTAAGGGAAGTCTCAGTAAAATGGTCATATATCTTTAATATCTATTAATCTTTTTTTTTAACTTGAAGGAAATTCCTCAATGGGTCATTTATAGCTATTTCCCTAGTTTGCTTATATTTCTTATCACCACAGCCTTAAAGTATACAGACTTGCCTGCGAGCATTTCTGATGACCACTAAGGTCAGAGCTCTCGGTGATGGTTGCTGCATGCTCTAGGTGTGAGAGCCAATGGGATCGCGTTTGATGTCATATACCAAACAACCAACCCTAAAATAACCATGCACCCAGATGCCTCTAAAAGTACACGACGAATATATACTACAACACCAATAGATAGTATACATCTGGATGGTAGAATTATAGATAATTACTATTCTCTTTTTTATGCCTTCCTTTTAAAATTTTTTCTACAGTTATTATGTTACTTGCACAATCGAAGAAAAAGCATACTGCATTCTAACAGAATTGATGATAATGGAATTAAATCACTCAATTATGTTTTCCAACCAACATTTGTTTTCTGAGAGATTATGAAAGATAAATACAAAGGTTTGGACTTAGCAGTCATTTTTATTCAGTTTTTTAAAAAGACACTTACAATAGGCATATATGAAGATGATTTTTTCATAAGACTAAGGCTGTGTTTTCCAGACATGAGGATTTCAAGGACCATAAAATTGCAATAGAAGCTTTGGGAACTAATTTAAAGTTGTTGTATAAGAACAAAACAAATGCACAACCACCACCATCTGCTTCATCATTATTTCACAAAAGACAGAAAATTTTAATCTGGAATGACTGGAAAGGATATACAGTTTTCAGAAAACAAAACCCCAGAAACAACCGTCCTTTAAAAAAAAAAAAGTGACTGCGTGAAGACTCTCTCCTTATTGTCTTATTTTACCTGGGTGAAGACTTTATTAAGAATATATTCGGGCTGCTACTTGATACCCGATGGTCCATGCATTGTTTACCCAGGTAACGGGACAGAGAGATATTGCAAAGGCTCATCTCAGCTAGCTCTATAAAAACAGGGTAATTAGCAGCATAAAAGCTAGTGGTTGAGAAGGAAAGGTCAAATTGGACTTGGTATTTCCAGGAAGAAGTCCTGTTAGACCAATACTTTTTAGTTTTATCACATGTTTTGTACACACACACACACACACACACACACACACACACACATATCCATACATACATTCAAGAGGGGGCTTCAAAGTGTTCATGAAGAATTCTATTATATTTTAATTCCCTATGCCATCAGCATTTTAAGTCCCGTGTGTGTGTGTGTGTGTGTGTGTGTGTGTGTATGTATGTAGGAGGGGACTTCAAAAAGTTTATTTATCCATATATGTATGGATAAACATACATATTTGAATATATATATATGCTTTTAATATATATATATTAATATATATATATTAAAAGCATATATATATATTCAAATATGTATGTTTATCCACACATATATCACATGCTTAATAGCCCTATAATGAAGAATAGGCTATTTTTTTTTTTAACATTTTATTAGGGGCTCATACAACTGTCATCCCAATCCATACACACATCAACTGTGCAAAGCGCACTTGCACATCGTTTCTCAAAACATTTTCTCTCCACCCAAACCCCCCACACTAGGTCCCCATTTCTCCCCTCCCTCCCCGCTCC
>NW_022103899.1:16678631-16706787 GCF_000313985.2 Echinops telfairi
CTCTCCACTGGTCCTGGGGGGTTCATCTGTCCTGGGTTCACTGTATTTCCAGTTCCTATCTGTGCCAGTGCACATCCTCCGGTCCAGCCGGATATAACATGGTACTTTTAAAATCTAAGGTCATATCACTCCTTTATTCAAAACCGCCCAGTGTCCTCTCATGTCAAAATAAAAGCTACAGTGTTTACACTCCTATTTAAACCCAAGTCCCAATGAGGTGCCGCACAAAGTGCATCATATTCATGCTTGCATAGGCTTGTTAAAAACAATCAGCTCCTCTAGCAGTTGATGCATACATTTGATTGTTTTAATAAAATGTAATTTATGTATTTCAGATTTTAACTACAATTTATTCGTTGTGTAAAATATACAAAACATGGAAATTATGCCTAGAAAAATAAAATAATTTCTAAATTTAGTCACTAAAGAAAGATAAGCGTTACTAACATTTTATATCTTTCCAGTTTAAAATATATGTTCCAATATATATATATATACATAAATTGGGATGCAGGTTCATATCTTGCAGTTTTTACTTAACAAGTGGCATTTCAGGATTCTCGTCCCATGTCATTAACTAGCTTCCACAACATCAAGTTCAACCAACGCATTTTGAATTACCTGATTAGGCCACAGGTTCCCAAATTTATTTGAATTACTGCCCCTTTCCAGAATTAAAAAAAAAATTACATAGCTCTTCTCTGGCAATTAAATTTTTTGTGCTATAACCTATAATCCAGGATAAAGTCTAAGTAGCCACTTTTGCAGCCCCCAGGATCATTCCAACACTCCCCACCCACCCCCATAGGCCGTATTGTCTGCTTTGGAAAACTCTGGATTACGCCATAGAAGCTATGCAACTAGTACCCTGCCTGGTTAAGTTATATCCACGTATCTAGTAATTATCCTTGTTAATGGCTGTGAAAATAGCTCCCAGTTTCTAGAATGGGGTAGTGTTGGCATCAGGGGAAGAAGTTTGAGGAGGGTCTCGTTCCCGGAGTGTTTCGCCAAGACTCATTGAGATAACTGATTATAGGAGAAAGCGTGGGGTCTGCGGAGACCCCTCAGTTGCTTTTTATGAAGAAATCCAGTCAGGTCAGTGTGGCTTCAGCTGAATCATCGATCACACGAAGATTACATGACTTCAGAATTCCAGCTCTCCCCCATTTTTGTTTTGCTCAAGCCGTCTCAAGTCTGTCTTAAAATAATGACCCACCCATCAGAACCCAGACTTTACAAAAGCACCCGCAGCCCTCAGGGTCTCCTCTGTCTTTTGAAAGCTTTGTTGGCAAAGGACTGCTCGGGACTGGGACCTTTGCCAACTTGGCAGAGCAGAAGACACGTCAAAACATGCCCAATTTTGTATATATTTCATGGTGTAGTGGCTGTTTGGGGGGGCAAAAAAGTTAAATGTGTCCAATTTGTGGAGCTTTGGAAAAAATGTGTATGAGTAAATAAGTTGTTTTAGGGAAAATAAGCACATGCTTTTCAGGGCCAGAGGAAGACTTCATCCCTGTGTTAGCGCGTCTGTGGCCAGCATTAGAATCAATAGACTTAGCATGGCACGTGGAGATGCTTTGTTTCTGCTGTCTGCGGACGGGGCATGCGCAGGGTTTGGTGAGACACTAGATGGCCATTTAAGGTATTTCGATTGTCCCGATCAAACCTGACACCCAAAGTCATGCATAGAAGCATGTGAATGCCTGAAATGAAATATTGCGTATGGGTTGCTTATGCATTGCCCAATGAAGTCAGTAGGATGAAAAATGGTGACAAGGAGGGTTGCCAGCTTCAAAGAGGATTAGTCTTCTTGCTCTGTGAGTTCTTTGGTGAAGTATTTGTTGTTTATCCCCAGGGTCAAGCCGGGAGTAATGACCTCAATATGTTCTAAGAGCATGCTTATTGACTGAAACTGACCAGACCAGCCTTCTGTCTTCTTTATCACTGTCCTGCCTGCTGTCAATCTTAAACCCTCTGTGCTGGATACGATAATATTTTTAAGATAAAATGTATGGAAGCCTTACCACAAAATAACGTTGATTAGCACCAGGAACCACGATCATCTCTTTCTATTAATTATGTCATCTAGCGTCCTCCTAATAGTGAGGGCAGTTGAAGTTCATTGGTAGAATTCTCACTTTACTTAGGACAGACCTAAATAAATTCCTGGCCAGTACACTTCCTGTGCAGCCACCCGCTGTCTGTCTGTGTGTTGTCAGGATGCTGAACGTGTTTCAGCAGAGCTTCCAGACCAAGATGGAACAGGAAGAAAGGTCTGGTGATCTGCTTTGGAAAATCAGCCAATCAAAGGCCTGTAGATCCCAAGGGTTCCAGTGTACCCAATCATGGGATGACACCGGGTCCGGCAGTACTGTGTTGCATTGTGCATGGGGTTGTGTGAGTCAGGGCTGACCAGAGGCAGCTAACAGCAATGACAGATCTCCCAGAAGCTGGCACAGTGCCATTCATACCCCCATTTATCAGGGCAGGTACGGGTACCGAGGTGTCCAATGTCTCGTTCATTAGTTAGTAATTCAGAGTCAAGATGGAGAATCTCTACCCTAACCTACAGGGTTGCTCGATGTTCAATGGCAGGGAGTTTTGTTTTGTTTTTTCAGTCTGATTTCCAAACACTGAAGCACTATACTATTCCTTTTAAATGTTGTTCCCCACCCACCCCCTTTTACTTTTGATGGTGTTTTTTTAGGGCCAGCAAGTCTGACTTCAGTTTTCCTTGGCCAAGTGGGAATACAGGGGGGGCTTTAAAAAGTCTACGGACATATTCTGTTATCTTTCAATTCCATTTTCCCATGAACTTTTTTGAAGCCCCCTCATATCATTTCTTTGCTCTTCTTCTCAACCTAGATTATTACCCTTGCTTCCTGCTGCTTTTACGTATGTGACAGCCAGGGAAGCTCAACAATAGTGCTACCTTTTCAGCAAGTACTTACTATGTGGAGAAGTTCCCAGATTTTTAGGGGCCGAAGAACCTAAAGTTCCTATAGGATGTTTCTTGCTCAGTTGATGACCACCTTGTATTACAGAGACTGAGCAGGCAATCAGAGCACTTAGACCAAAGCCAAACCCCCGTAAGGTTAAAGTTCAGGCAGAGGTATCTTGGAAGAAAACCCCAGCAATCTACTTAGGAAAAGCTGTCCTTGGAAGCCCTGCAGAGCCCAGTTCTACTCCAGCACACAGCACTCTCTCCGTGTGGCTTTGTCTCCACGCTAACGGGATGGTGAAATGATATTGGCTGTCCTGCCCTGTACAGGCGATTCTCTGCTTTTTGCCTGTCTGTGGTGCTGCTTGGAGCAGTCCGTCTGGAAATGGCCTTTGGAGTGTTCAGGACAAATACAGCAAGAAGAGAGCGCAGTGAGAGGGCTGGGGAGAAGGAAAGCAGCAGATATTGCTTTATTCGTTTCTCATTTTGTGCAGGTGAACTATGTACAAAGCCTACAAGCGGATGTTTTTGTTTTTTTTAACCTGAGGAAACTTTTTGGTCAGCATCAGCAAAACAGGACTGGTGCGCAGCTCAGTAGGAGCAAACGAGTATGTGCCCTGGGATTGTGATTCTGTGGTCAGGCCTGACAGGTTTAAACCCACCAAAAGGTCACAGACCAAACAAGCGCTCCTCACTAATGGAAACCCCCTCTCCCACCCCACCCCCTCATCCTCCCTCAAAACACTGGGTGTAGGCCCTTAATTGCTTTTTTGGTAGAGATCTAGTAATAGCACCGTTATTCTTCATTGAAGTTTCCATGTCTACTAAACTACCTGACAGATGAAAACTGCTTTGAGTGACAAATCTTTTCCCATTTGGCGAAAACAGAAACCTCTTGGTTACTAATGGAAAATGATAGAATATTAGCTTTATTGACTTTCCCCTTGATCGAAGCCATTCACCAACTCTCTGAATTATTCACAGGCACCGGTGAGCAGCAATGATTCACTAGGAAGTGTGTCTCTGCTCCTGAGAACACAAGTGCTTTGCAGGAGCTTGCTGTGTGGCCTTGTTCCTGGTGCGAGCTGAGCACTTCCATGCATTGCTCTCTTCCTCGGGGCACCCCTGCCCACAGCGGGGCGAACGAGGGGAGGGAATGCTCCCATTTGACGATAGAGCACAGAGGCTGGAAGGAAACGCAGTTTTGAAGATTCCTGCATTATGTACCGGTGGAGGAGAAGGGGGGAAGTCAGTGTGGCCTTTCCTTTTGTGTGGGGAAAGTAAAGGTCTCCTTCCATAGATAACTAGATGGACTGTATGCGAGGTCCCTCATTCGCCTGTGGTCTATTCCCATTCTCCTCTCCCTGAGTCCTCAAAGGAATTTCAGTGGAAGATGGAGGTCAGGAGTCACCAGTTCACAGGTGGGAGAACTGAGGTTCTAAGAGGGGAAGTGGCTTCCCCAGGGTTGTGGGCCTTGTGAGGGCCGATCTGGCTCTCAAAGGAGGTGGAGAGAGCCCTGGGGGTTACGGAGCAGGTGGAAGCCAGCGATGGCTCTGCTGGCCGGAGAGTTGCCGGTCAGCTTCCCTAATGAGGTACAGACTCAGAAACCCTGTGGTTCTGTTCTCTGTTGTCCATGAAGGTCACTAGGAGTCAGGCTGCTATCAAACCATCAGTGGATTGGGCTGGGTTCAGAATCTTTATGGGAGCAGACTGTTTAGCAGAAACAGCGAGCTGAATGCGTACCCTCTCTACCCCGGGGGCTTCCTTCGCCCTCTCTAGTCCTGAAAAAGGAGCCCTGGAAGCACAGTGGTTACGCGTTGGACTGTGAACTGCCAGGTCAGCAGTTTGAAACCAGCAGCCTGTCCACTCGCATCGAGTCACAGTCTGGGAACTCCCAGGGGCAGCCCTGCCCTGTCCTAATGAGTTACTCTTCCTGGGCACGTGACGCGCTGGCGGTGAGTTTGGGTTTAGTGTTTTTGTAAAGTTCCTTGAAAAAGAGTCCCCAGCCCTGTGGTGCAGGGGTGCAGGGCTCGGCTGCTAAGTGGAAGAACAGCAGTCGGGACTCACAGCGACTCCTGGGGAGAAAAAAGTGGTCAGTTTCCATAAAGATTCTAGAAGCCTCAGCCACCTTCTGGGGCAGCTCCACTCCGTCCTCCAGGGCTGCTCTGAGTGAGAATCGACTCAGCGGGAGTGAGTGTGGTTTTAGGGCATTCGTCAAACATAAGCCCGTCGTTGGTTTCACGTGGCTGCTGGGAGTTCTGACTCCTTTCGTGCCTCTCACAGGGCAACTTGTGGGCACCAGAAAGAGCCTAGAAATGCCACATAAGCAAAGCTTGGCTCTTGAGATCCAATTTGCCGTTTTTTCCTCAGAACGCAATACAGTCAAGTTTCTCTGTATTCCAAGTCTCACAGAAGTCCCCTGATGGGATTCCCTGGAAAACTCTTTGGGTTTCTCCCAATTGCAGGGGAGCCACACACGAGACTGCTACCTGCAAGCAAGGTTCGTCGTTTGAAGCCACAGGCAGCTCTGAGTCTGGGAGAGGCTTTCCACTCTGGTAGAAAGTTCCAGTCTCCGAACCCCCAGGGGCGTTCTGCTCTGTTCCAGAGGGGGGTCACTGTCACTCGGAACCGACTGGAAGGGAATGGACTTTGTGGTAACCCCTGCTTTTAAGCGCATGCCAACATTCCAGCCAGGTTGAGTGGTCCTTAATACGTTGTCACCTTTCTCAGGGGTCCCTGTTCATAGAGAAGGGCCACAATATGCAAACATCTGGTTTCCAATAGATGGTAAATGGTCATCTGTGAGCCAAGATCCAACCACTGCCCCCTCCCAGGGCCCGTGCCAGACACTGTCGGGCTAGTACCTTCCATGCCCCAGAGAGACACTCTTTGATACCGCCAATGGGAGGGAACATGGCCGAAAACTACCCCTTCCATTCCTCTAGCTACAAAACCATGAGTTTGGTTTGGAGCCAGTGCTAGGAAGACAGGGGTGCCTTCAAGCCTTTATCAAACACGTATCTAAGCGGCTGCCCTGTCCCTGGCTTTGTGGGACTTGTTGAAAGGAAAGTATATGAACAGTCGTAAGACAGGACTAGATGAAGGAGCCCTTTCAGTTCCTGGAGATCCTGAGAGACTCTTCAGGAAAACATTGTGCTATGAGGTCACAGGGGCTGTCTTCCTTAAGGCTCAGTGAAGTCCTTCAGGAAAGCTGTTGGCTTCTGTTTTATAAACATTGTAACTGAGATTCAGGGACCTCAGACCCAAGCATCATGGAATGCTTCTACCACTGGAGCTGAGTGTCATTTTCATTCCAATCGGGGTAAGGGGAGAAAAGGAATCTGTTTTGTTTTGTTTTTTTCTGTTGTTGCCTTGTTTTGGATGGTAGTATCAATGTATCCATAATGGCAAGAAGTATGTTACCAAAGAAAAGGTGTATGAGAATTTAAATGCATACATCTGAAGCACTGTATGAAGCTGATTCTGACTCATAGTGATCCTGTAGGACAGAGTAGAACTGCCCCTGAAGATTTCCAGACGAAATTCTTATGGGGCAGACAGTCTCATCTTTCTCCTACAGAGCAGTGAGGGGGTTTGAACCATGCACCTTTCCATTAATACCTGAGTAATTAATACCCGAGTAATGATTTTATATGCATGCATGCAAGAGTCAGATTTTAAAATGGATTTATGATTTTGAATAAAGAAGAGCTGTCCTATTGGAGGGAAAATTTCTATCATTTCTCTCCTTTCTATCTTAACTTACTCAAACCCTCCCTGCCCCCCAGTCCATTCCACCTCATAGCGGCCCGGCAGGACAGAGTAGAACTCTGAGACGGAAACGCTTTATGGGAGTCAAACGCCGCATCTTTCTCTTACTTAACATGCTATTCCACCCTTTTTCAACTTAGACACCTACTTCCTATTGCAGGGAGACATGCATGATCATGAGTAACATGTAAATGAGGGAACAGAATACTACTATCATTAAGATCTGGTTTGCTTCTATACTTCTTGCACTGGCTAGTGCATAAAAGATTACTAAAAATGAACAAGAATGAATTATAGTGTACCACCCATACCATGTCATACCACTCAGCAATAAAAAAGCAATGAACTATATTATGTTGGATGAGGAAAGTTTGCAAGACTGTAGTGTCTAATGTGTGTTCTCTTTATGCTAAACTCTAGAAAATAAATTCAGTTATTTATAAAGTAAAAGCAAATCAGGGCTTGCCTGTGGGGTAAAATTTTCAGGGGTGAGGGATATGCTCTTTATCTTAGTTGGCGATGTTTTCATGGGTGTTTACTAATGTCAGAATTTTAAAATATTGTATACTTTGAGTATGTTTGTATTTTACATCATATCTCAATCAACCCAAGCCCACTGTTACTGCGTCAATTCCAACCTGATACGGTTTCCAAGACTCTAAACTTTCCCAGAGTAGACAGCCTCGTCATTGTCCTGCGGAGAGGCTGGTGGGTTTGAATTGCTGGCCTTGCCATTGGCAGCCCAATGCCTAACTCATAGAGCCACCAGGCCTCCTCTTATACTTCCAGGGAGTTGCTAAATATCAGTTGAAGATATTTCTTTCAGGGAAATCTAAACTCAGAAGTTTGAGAGAGAGCCTACATGTTTGTAACATTTAGATTTAACACAATATCCTAGTGTTCTGATTCCCTAGCTACATGACCTTGGGCAGCCATGCGATCTTTGTAAGCCTCAATTTCCTCTTCTGTAAAATGGGGTTAGTAGCAGTAACTTCTTCACACGGTTGTTGTGAAAATTCCATAAGCCAATGAAAGGGTTCAGCCCAGTCTACCCAACAAATGCTCCCCATGATTCTAGGATGCGTAGCTGTACCCGAACATAGGCTGTAGGGTAATGCATCAGTGACTATATCGAGGTACAATGGAGCTTTTGTTTCTACTGCTGCTGCACCCACAAACATCGTCTTTGGCTCTGACAACTCTGTTGAAGGCAAACGAGGCGTGAGGAGGTTAAGGTGGCCCAGCCAATCCTCGGTGAAATGAGAGGGAGCACAGATCATCAGGCTTCACGTCGAAAGGTAATTTCGTGAAAGTGGTTAATTATTCTGTGACTCAGAAATAAAGGCACCGTTTCTAGTCCTCCGGCAGAGTGAAAATGAAAAAGAAGCTGTTTGTGTGCCTCAATACTGGCTCTCTAAGCTCCCCCACTTGAAGGTCTTTCCTATCATGTGAAGCTGCCTTGGCCCCTTTGCTCACTCCTCCCATGTGAGGCCCAAGTGGGCCCACAAAGTGCCCTAAACCCCGACTCCAGCCTTCACCCATTACTTTCCTGCCTCCGTGTCTTTGCAAACGTGGTTGTCTTCACCTGGACATCTTTTCTCTTGCCCTCACTTCTACTATGAAGGTCTCACCCAAATCTTAAAACCAAGAACTGATGGCCTTTACTGAATGCCCATTGGTTGGTTGGTTGATTGATTGATTGAGTCATTCATTCACTCATGCCATAAATATAAACGGAAGGAGATCTATTGCCAGTCACTGTTCTAGGTACAGAAGAAACCACACCATGTCAGCAGTGCCTCGTCATCTCTGCCTTCTTTGCAGCTGACACTGACCGTCTCTGGTAGCAACCCTAGCGTGCTTGCCCCTTTGCGCCTCGAGGCAAACACATACTCAACATTGAAGAAACGAGAACACATGACTTTTGGGTCACATGACATTATAAAAAGTCATTTGATATAAATAATTCTCAAAACTTACACAAGGTAGCCAAACTTGAATAATACTAAATTGGTTTAAGAAACAGCAGGAAACCCTGGGTGAAGAAGACAATTCGATCATCAGAGCAAACTTTTGGACGAGGGATTAAATAGTCTTAAGATGCCATTTAGAGAGTGTTCCAAAGTTGAGTTTTAGCAACTGGACCAGGGAAACAGTAGGGGAGAAAATAATGATAGAAACAAATGCAATGGAAATCTGTGGAAATTAAAACATATATTTGTCATAGAGGATGACAAAGAACAGCCTAGGAATATAGATCCATGTTCAATGCTATCAAAATACAGAAAATGATCAGTGGAGAGAAAGGGTTTGTATACATATCATTTTTCACAGGACTTTCCCTTAGGTTCACCCAACACAGACCGGAGTTTATAACTGCTCAGATCTGACGTTTAAAATACCTTGTTTCTGAAGAAAGCTGTGGTCTGAGCAAAGGCAAGGTATGCAGGAAGTTGCTGCTATCAAACCAGTCTGGGTCACAACTCTTTTATAACTTAAGTTTCTTTCTCAACATAGTTTGTCCAACAAACTTGTTTTCTGAATTGGCGGGGGCTCTCATTTCAGATAATCATTTTTGTAGTTAACAATTTAGACAACTTACCAATCCTCCCAATAGCTTGCCTTGCTGCCTCACCCCCATTTTCTTCTTTTGTAGAATATTATCTTCCCCTTTACCCAAATGAACACCAGTCTCCCTTCTAGCTTACTGCATCTCCTGCCCGCCCATCCCCTCCCACTTCTGATAAACATCCAAGTCTGTTTCTTTCAGTATAAAAACTTTTATCTTGATTTTTTTTTCTTTTCTGACAGTAGGCTCACACAATATTTGTCTTTTGATGATTGGCATTCATGTCCTCCAAATTCATTCGTGGTGCCAGGTGTTTCATAGATGCTTCATTACTCTTTAGGGCTGTGTAGTACTCTGTTTTGTCCGTGTACCACAGTTATTTCTCCACTCTTCCACTGATGGGCATGTAGATCGTTTCCAGCTTCCTGGCATTATGAGCAGTGCTGCAGCGAACAGGGGTATGCATATGTGCTTGTGCGATGGCTCTTGTATGTACCCGGCAACGGGATAGCTGAGTCTTAGGCAGGTCTAGTCCCGTTGTTTGGGGAAGAACCATCTCGATAGCCGCGATGGCTGCAGTTCTCCGTCACAGCAGCCGTCTGTGAGGGCTGCACTCTGCACCGTTTCCAGCACTCGCTGTTTTCTGGCTTGGGTGTCTGTTTCTGAACTTTGCTATCAGTGTCCGTGCGGGGTGGTATCTCATCGTTGTTCTGGCTTGTCGCTCTCAAATGGCAAGTGCTAGCGAGCATTTATTCACATATTGGTTGGTAGCCTGGATGTCTTCTCGGGTGAATTGGCCGTCCATATCCTCTGCTCACTTTTAAATTGGGATTTTCCTCTTTCTCACATTGAGGTGTTGCAGTCTCTTCTGTGTATCCTTGTGCCATCGCCCTGTGCATCTAGCGTTGGGCCGGCCCAGGCCGCGCTCCCTCGCTTGGCGGTGCAGGAGAGGTGTGAGGGCGGCCAGTGAGAGGCCTCTTACTTGGTTCTTCTTCTTAAATAGTGCTGTGCTTTATCCTGAGCGCCTTTCCTTTCCATATAAACTTCAAAGTTAGTTTTCCCATTTCTTGAAAGAAAAAAGCTGGGATCTGGATCAGAGTTGCACTATATTTATAGATTGCTTTGAGTAGTGTTGGCCTTTTTTACAGTGTTGAGTCTTCCTGGGAGAGTTTCTCTCTTATTTTTCAATTCTCACCTCCTCCATAGTTTAACAGGAAGTCACAACTCTCCTTTGCATAACTTCTGCGTTTCATTCTCTGTATATTTTTCAGCTGAGCATTTATAACAACATGAAGTCAGTTATAGTGCAAATACCATCATGGCATCAATATGTAATTACTCCTGTCATTACTTTCTGCGGAGCTGTTCTTACACAAAACACCAGAATACATCTACAATCAAGTACTGGGGCTCACTTGCCAAAATAAGTCGTCTCTCCAAGGGCCAGTGCTACTGACAGGGCCACTCAGGAGCTGCAGAGGACTGGGCTCCCTTTGGAGGGTCATATGAGAATTTAAAGTGGGGAGACAATACATAGGGACCCTGATGAGAATCAAGTTCTGCTTGTAATCCAGTTTAGCAGGTGCTATTTTGAGGGACACAGTGGGAAGGGGTCTTCCCACTCTCACTGCCAAAATGGCATTTTTTTGTTTCTGTGTGGTCACCCTTGCTATTCTTTTGGCTCCAGAAGAAATATCCTGATATACTTAAACGTGCAGGATTAAAAAGGGCCACTTCTCAATGACAAGTAGAGTAAGGGTTCCTGGGGGGTACAGTGAAGGAGGGGGGTAGGTACAAGGGAGTTCTATCAAGGAGTTCAAGAAGGAAGAGAATGTTTTGAAACTGATTGTGGTAGCAATTGTACAATACGGCTTGATGTGATTGAACTATGGAATGATATGATATCTGTATTAGCTCCCAATAAAATGGTTTTGAAAATAATAACAAATTAATATGATTACAATCCTGCGGTCATAGGATTGTGTAACAATTTGTATGAATACATAGATAGATATGTAAGTTGAGCGGGTGTGGGACAGTGAATGAGCTTATACTGACAAGCCTATATAGTTTAGACAGAGGCTATTTCTTCTACCGACATAGTTGAATGTGCTGTAAATATATCTTGGTATATAGCATCACATACAGGGAGCAAAGGTAGGAACACTTCTTTGCTATAACCAAACCCCTTGAGGACTGAGTCACCAGGCTAAGGGCTTAGGACCCTAGGCTTGGAAGACATCTAGCTCAGTGGGCGTAATTCAGCCCATAAAGACAATGTTCTACATCCTAGTTTGCTGAGTAGCAACCGTGCTCTTGAAAGCTTGAGCACCCATCGAAGGTGAAGTTACTGGTCTCTCTCCATCTGGACTGCCAGAAGAGCAAACAAACCTTCCTTGGAAGAAGCACAGCCAGAATGCTCCTTAAAGGCAAGGCTGGTGAGACTTCATCTTGGGGACTTGGACATGTTGTCAGGAGCCACCAGTCCTTGGAGAAGGCCATCGTGCTTGGTAAAGTAGCAGGGCAGTGGGAAAGAGGAGGACCACTGACAAGCTGGATTGGCACAGTGGCTGCACCCATGGACTCAACAAAGGAGCAGTTGTGAGGCTGGCACGGGACCAGGCAGTGTTTCCTCCTGCTGTGCCTAGGGTCACGTGCGTTGGAATGAACTCCGCGACACCTCACAACAAAGTGCCCGTCTGGAGCAAAGGCCAGTGAAGAAAATCAAAGACTCGCCACGGGAACAGTTAGTCCAGAGCGTTAATGGACCCAGTGACCACGATTCCACTAGCCAGCGACTAGAAGATCCAGCTGATGCTCAAATACTACTCCCAGCCTCTGACCCTGATCACAATCTCACAGTGAGAGAACAATGCAGAAGAAAATTCAAATTCATAGGAAAGACCAGACTTATTGGTCTCTTAGAGACTGCTAGAACTCCTGATACCATTCCCCTCAGATACTCTTCAAACCTTAAACTGAACCTACACATAGAAATCACCTTTCAACCAAACAATAGACAAGTCTGTAAAGTAAACACCAGAGAGGGACATGCTTCTAAAAACAATCAACCATTGAGACCCCAAGGGCAGCATTTGCCCCAAAATGTACTTCAGAAGGCAGGAAGAGGCAAGAAAGATGGGCGGATGGTAACAGGGAGCCCAGGGAGGAAGCGGAGAGAGTGCAGTTACACTGTGGGGAATGGAATTAATGTCACTAAACAGAATGTGTACGCATTATTGAATGAGAAATCTGTTTGCTCTGTAAAATTTCCCCCAAAGCACAATACAAATGTTCAATCAATAAATAAAAGGGCCAATTCGGACTTTGCTGCTCTACAATGAGCATGGAGGGTCATCGCTTTAACAAACAGACAATGATATTGTTTGTCAGTGTTTCAATCCCACAAACACTCAAGGACCATCTGATATTTTTGACAATGCCAGACACTGTGCTAGACATGGGGTGGCTGAAGGGTGTCTAAAGTTGAACCAGAAATAACTCCATCTCCAGGTCAAATCATCAAAATTCAGTTCACCATGAACCGATCATTTGTCCAAGTGATTGACAGTTTATTCTCAGAGTCTCACAATCTCACAGAGAACATACACGAGAAAGTGGACATTTCATGGTTGCTTAATGAATGACGTGAACGGAAAGACTGCTCAAAGCTCGGAGATGATTTCTTTTCTTTTTGAGGTTAGGGATAGACTCAAAGTCTGATTTGATCTAGGCTCTGAAGGAGAAGTCACATGTAACCTGTGTTGTGTATTTTAATTTTCCTCATGCCTTCAGGCAGGATAATAGAAAGGTTGCTCTTTGAGGTTAGTTTTAATCCTAGACTTTATTCCCAATTAAATACAAAGTAAGTCTTCCATTTACTAATGTGTTCTCACCTAAAACTATTGGCAGGCACTCACACGGGACTCACTGAAGCAAAAAGAGACAGTGTATTCGCATAGCCCCTGGCCTGTTGACAGAAGTCATTACCCAACTATGTCTAGAAAGGCCTGAAGTTGCCCTAGATGGAAGGTTCTGGCCTCATTAAAGTACTTCAATATTAAGTGATTGTCTATACTGGGCTCTTCCTTTTCCTAAAAAGTGCTCTCCTAGAGTAGTGGTCATGTTATGTCTTATCATGCCAGTCAAATTCATCAGCACTGCTGGTCCACGTATGTTTGAGAGACTGGGGGTGCCCCAGTGAAGGCAAATAGGTTAAAGAAAGCCAGAACAGCTGCTAGTCAATGATGCCAGAATGTGACTTACAGAAAAGCCATTTGGCAGCCCCACACCAAACACACATCTAGGCAAGTAGAATGAGGCTGATTTCCACCTCTACCAGCTCCTCTACTTGATGCACTTATGCGGGGCGACCCGCCAAGCAGGCAGAAGGTCTTGTGGAGCTCTACTGTTTTAAAAACACTGGGTTTGGTTTTGACTTTGATGCCATCTGATCAGGCTCCCCAAAGTCCTATGAGTCATTTCTAGGGTGTCTCATTAGGTCCTTAGAGATCTGGGCACATTTAGACAGAAGGATGTTCCCATTGTAACAAAACTAGGATGGCTTCCAGGGCCACATTTCCAATGAGCATCTTAGACTTCATCTCGTATTTTGGGAGTGTTGGCTAGTACAGGATCTCAGTTTTCAAAAATATTCACATCTTATCAAAGCACCGGAAGTGAAGAAGTCCTTCTTTATGAGTCTTGTATATGTTACAACACAATTACAGTCATAAAGACACATCAATTCTTGGGAGTTCAAAATGCACTGTGACTCATAAATGAGATCCCTTCTTGCCTACTCAAGCAAAACTGTGTGTAAAGTCAGATGAGACCGTGACTTTTAGATACTTTATAAAAATACAAAACTTGCATGGAGTCGGTTCTAACTCATAGTGATGCAACGAGAGGTCAGAGTAACCTGAGGTTATAACAATTACCTTTCAGTCAAAAGTTTAGATTTCAAAGAATCGAGTAGATGTAATAAAAAAGAAGTCTAATGAAAGTTAAGAGCTGTTGTTTCACAATAGAAACACCCAAGCCTAGAAAGTAATATCATAAGTATTAATTTATAATAAATTAGAAGGAATGAACTTTGAAGAAGGGAATTAATGTCTGAAGGTCTTAAAAGACTTAGAAAAGCATTTTAGTATTTTTGTTTTAAGTACATAGAGTTTAATTTAGCGCCAAGTGGCATGTTTGGGGAGCAGCCCACAGCTGTTTAGCTTGTTGGGTAAAGCAAGATACCCCTGAAGTCTGCTCACAAATACACTCCTGTGCAATGTACTGGCAATGGTTTGTTTCCTGTATGTTCTCTTTGGGGATTATACACAGTGGGAGGGCAGGGACCCCCTTGTTTTGTGGCATCCCTGACACCAGCAGTGCTCCTGGCGAAGCAACTCCCTCAACAAATGAACAAATGAAAGTAAATTAACCCAAATGTCTCACAAATGTTAAGAGGCCTAAGGGACATAGTGAATAAATCTTTGAGAACACATCACTTCCACTAGAGAAGCAACTCACACACCCCCTGCTGTCAGAGGCAGTGGCAAAGAATAAGGCAGTCTGTGTGAAATCTCCCAGGGCTTGTTACTTCGGGCACACTAACCTGACCCAACGAAAGCCCTAGCCATTGCCCTGGGTCAAACCCAGTTCAAGGCAACGGCATGTGTTATAGGGTGGAACTGCGCCACAGGGCTTTGTGGGCTGTGGTCTTCGGGTGAGCACATTGCCAGGCCGCCCTGTTCATTACTAGTGGTTAGTTGTTGCGTGCAAATCACTTGTGCCATCCAGGGTTAACGTTTTCAAAAATGCTAAATGGAAACAATCTTTGTGGGTGGGGAGAAGGGTTGAGAACAGCTAATTGTTCAAAGCGTCTCTGGGACTTTGGTAAACAGGCAAGGTGGAGAACTTAGGCTGAGGAGCACTGTCTCCTACTTGACTCATCTTAAGAGTCATCTGGCTCAGTCCACACTCAACCCTGTACGGTATCAAGGGCTTTAATCGTCACCAGTTTGGAAGCAGCTAAACAGTAGTCTCTGTTTTGCTTTGACAGAGATGTACTAGTTTCGACTTCTTTAAGGTTGTCCTGATTTGAAATTTCATCTTCTAAAGAGTTACCATTCCTTCTAATTTAGTGCCAGCCCAAATGTAATTTGTTTCAGGATTATTTTCTGCACTATCCTGGGGCATTTCTTCTTGCTGAAATCATACTTCTACAACTTCCATTAGACGATTGCTTTATTACTTGAAGTCAATTCTCATCTATCTCCAGTAATTGCAGTGCGTGATTAAGTGCCAGGACCGGTTATTTGGACACTGTGAGCTGTGGGCTGCAGAAGGGGGAGGAATGGGTGCGGGGTTCAGTGGTAGGTAGAGCGGGTCTTGCCCTCAGAGGAACGGGAACGGTGACTAGGGTGAAGGCACGTCAACAAGTGAGAGATTAAATCTATTCTGCAGGTACCCATGGCATCTTTCTTGGGATCTTCCTGCCCTGGGGTGCACCTCTTTTCTAAGAACTCTGATTCCTGTCTCCCTAGCCCCATTCTCAAACCTTATCCAACACCCACTGAATCAGAATTGGGAGTAAGTGAGGCCTGATGAAATACTGGCTGATGGCCTATGCAACCACGAGGTGTCGAAGGGATCAGGTGTAAGGCATCATCAGAACAAAAAATCTTACCATAGTGAATGATGGGGGGAGTGTGGAGTGGAGATCCAAAGCCCATTAGTAGGCCACTGGAGATCCCCTTGCAGAGGGGTTTCGGGGAGGAGATGAGCCAGTCAGGGTGCGATGTAACAATGATGAGAAATACAACCTTCCTCTAGTTCCTAAAGGTTTCCTCCCCGCTCCCACTACCATGACTTGAATTCGATCTTGCAAGACTGGCTGGACCAGAGGAGGTACACTGGTACAGATAAGAACTGAAAATACAGGGAATCCAGGACAGATGAGCCCTATAGGACCAGTGGTATGAGTGGCAAAACAAGGTGGGTAAAGGGAGAATGGGTAGGAAAGAGGGAACCGATTACATGGAACTGTGTGTGACCTCCTCCCTGGGGGACAGACAACCGAAAAGTGGATGAAGGGAGACGTCGGACAGGGCAAGATATGACAAAATACCCATTTATAAACTATCAAGGGCTCATGCAGGAGGGGGGAGCGGGGAGGGAGGGGAAAAATGAGGACCTAATGTCGGGGGTTTAAATGGAAAGAAAATGTTTTGAGAAACGATGTACAAATGCGCTTTACACAATTGATGTGTGTATGGATTGCGATAACAGTTGTATGAGCCCCTAATAAAATGTTAAAAAAGAAGAAAAAAAAAAGAAATACTGGCTGATGAGAATGAATCGGTGTGCAGTTCAAGAGGAAGATGAATGGAACAGCGTGCCCCCAAAGAAAAACAAATGCAGCAAACTGGAGTTCCTGTTGAAATACATCAGATATGCTGTTTCTCATTTATCAGACTGCAAAGATTAAAAGACTTTATACCACACAGTGTTGATGATGGAATGAGCTTTTACACCCTGCTGTTGGGGATGTGAATCAGTACATCACCAGAGGACAATTTGGCAGTTCTTATCCACTGCTTTAACATTTTTTATAGCCTTTGACATCGCAATTCCACTTTTCGAAATTTACCCCAGAGCTGTGGTCTCAACCTTGGCAGTTCATCAGCATTCCTTGTGACCTGTTATGAACTCTTGATTTTTAGGTCCATCTCCTGGATGTTCTCTGTTTCTAGGTTTGGGGAAGGTTCTGGGAATCTGGATTTTTACTGATGTAATTTGGGCTTTTTTTCTTTTAAGCTCAAGTGCTGGAAAAGCCAAAAATGACTGAGAGCCCACCCCCTACTTCCTGTCCCCACTTCCTGGGGGAGAATCGCATTAGACACATTATTCTATGGAGGTTTTCCTTTTTTCACTCACTAACATATATAATTATTTTTCTTCCAGGCTCTCTAATGTTGTAATAGGTACACAGAACACAAAAGAGCCCTGGTGGTGCAGTGGTTAAGTGCTTGGCTTCTGAGCAAAAGGTCAGTGGTTTGAACCCACCAATTCCACTGTACTAATAAAATAATAACAAATATTATTAACGAGAATTTTACAAGTATATGTATTTGACCTATTTATATTGGTGAAAAATTAGAAAATGTAAAGGTTCAGCCAATCAGTGAATAAAAAATCATGCTAACGAAGAGTATTTAATGGTGAGGAAAGATGACTTATTTAATGTGTTAAACTTAGGAGGGAGATTACAAAACCATATTAATTTTATAGTATGCCAAGGTAGATGTAAGTGGAAACATTGGTAAGAAACATACTACATGTAAGTGAAAGAGTATTGCTACAATTATACAACCCTTTTTTAAACAAAAATATGAAAACGTGAAGGTATTATTTCTTGAAATATAGGGGTGTGCACTTCGGAAGGCAGTGTTTCCATCTCTAACCTTTGTCTGAAGAATTGTGTGCCTTTCATTTATACCATATCAAAATTGAAGTTTTGAGGTCCGTGAGGGACTTAAGTCATGTTCCTGTTAAGCACTTTTTGAGTTTGGGGAACAAAGAGAAGTCTGAGCGGGAAAGGCCAGGGCTGTATGGTGAGCTGGGTCAAGTTCCCAATGAAATTCTCACAGTGAATTCCCTCAGGGAATGAGCAGATACATTGTTGGGATGAGGGAAAAATCCCTCAGGACAATTTTCCTGGCCTTTTCCTCATCAATGCAGTTTTCCATTATCTTTAACCAGTGTCACACGAAGCCCAATGATCTTACTGAATGCTTTGGAAAAATCTATCACAATCACCATGTTGGAAACAGTTAGCACAGCCTTCTGAGCTGATCTCTCTTCCTTGGGTTTAGCAGGTCCCCAGGGGTTCCACTGTTTGAACATTTGGGGTTTTTTTGAAAGACCCTAATGAGGCGAAGACGAGGGTATTATTGAGAGACTTGTCTGCAGCCTCCACTGGTCAGAGAGGCATTCATTCTACAACATTTTGTTTGGACGAACCTGTGCGTGCATGAACTGGAACCCCAGTAGCAATACTTTTGAACTTACCCTTGTAAGATCAGACGTTAGTATTAAAGAGAATCACAGATGACTTTTTTTTTTTTTAACCTTTTTGCTTATCTGTATTTTCTAAACTTTCTTCTTGGATAACCATCACTTTCATAACAAGAAATAAAATTGTTGAAAATCACAAGGTATGACACGAAGCTGCCCTAGTGAGCAGGCATAACCTACAGGAACTCCAAGATAGGCCTCCTACCTGGCTCAGCATTCATGTGGTTTGAGACTCAGTAACTCATGCGCATTGGCTCTCTCTGACAGGAAACCAAAGTGGTTCACGTGCTTATCAAAAAGCTATATATATAGCAGTTTGCCAACCAATGCATATCCTTTAATAGTAGGGTTGGAGTTTAAGGCCTATTTACAAAATTTAGAAGAGTAATGCACACACACATACACACACACACACACACATTGTTAGTAAATTGCAACAGAGAGTAACTTTATAGAATGAATTAGAACTAATCGGTGGTGAGGAGGGTGTAGGAGGCCTGGTAGGGTGTGACCAAGGGAAATGTAACTGAGAGGAATTACTGAAACCCAAATGAAGGCTGAGCATGACAGTGGGACAAGAGGAAAGTAAAAGGAAATAGAGGAAAGAACTAGGAGGCAAAGGGAATTTAGAGAGGTCTAAATACAGGCATGTACATATGTAAATATATTTATATATGAGGATGGGGAAATAGAACTGTGTGCATATATTTATAGGTTAAGTATTAAGGTAGCAGATGGACATTGGGCCTCCACTCAAGGAGTCACTCAATGCAAGAATACTTTGTTCTATTAATCTGGGATTCCATGATGCTCACCTTCCCAACAAGATCGCTGAAGACAAAGTGGGTGCATAAGCAAATGTGGTGAAGAAAGCTGATGGTGCCCAGCTATCAAAAGATATAGTGTCTGGGGTCTTAAAGGCTTGAAGGTAAACAAGCGGCCATCTAGCTCAGAAGCAACAAAGTTCACATGGAAGAAACACACCAGCCTGTGTGATCCCGAGGTGTTGAAGGGATCAGGTATCAGGCATCAAAGAACAAAAATCATATCATTGTGAACGAGAAGGACTGCGGATTGAGGACCCAAAGCCCATCTGTAGGCAACTGGAAATCCCCTTACAGAAGGGTCAAGGGGAGGAGACGAGTCAGGGTGCAGTGTAGCAATGATGAAACATACAACTTTCCTCTAGTTCCTAAATGCTTCCTCCTCCTGCACTATTATGATCCCAATTCTACCTTACAAATCCGGCTAGACCAGAGGATGTACACTGGTACAGATAGGAACTGGAAACACAGGGAATCCAGGGCGGATGATCCCTTCAGGACCAGTGGTGTGAGTGGCGATACTGGGAGGGTAGAGGGATAGTGGGTTGGAAAGAGGGAACCGATTATAAGGAACTATATGTGACCCCCTCCCTGGGGGACGGACAACAGAAAAGTGGGTAAAGGGAGACTTCGGACAGGGCAAGATATGACAAAATAATTTATAAATTATCAAGGGCTCATGCGGGAAGGGGGAGCGGGGAGGGAGGGGAAAAATGAGGACCTTATGCCAGGGGCTTAAGTGGAGACGAAATGTTTTGAGAATGATGAGGGCAATGAATGTACAAATGCGCTTTACACAATTGATGTATGTATGGATTGTGATAAGAGTTGTATGAGCCCCTAATCAAATGATTTCTAAAAAAAGAAGAATGAATTAGAACTGCTGCATCGAATTTCCAAAACTGGAATCTTTATAGAAGCTGATTGCCACATCTTTCTCCCACAGAGGGGCTAGGAGGCTTGAACCACTAACCTTTAGGTTGGCAGCCAAGTGCTTTCACCTCTGTACTACCAGAACTCCTTAAAAACTTAATACGTATATGAAAGGGTAAGTGTCCCCCCCAAACAGTTTCTGTCTGAATCTTTGGAGAGCTAAGTTTAAAAGATGGGGACCAAACATTTTCCCATCTACTAAGTTCTTTCATTCACTGATAACTGAAGAAAGGGGAAATGGATTTAATTTACGCCAGGAGAATAATAACAACAGGCAAAAAAAAGTATAGCAGAAAAAAAGCACAAACATATCCTGATGTTTGTGTTGCAAAGGTTTTGGAAAGTTACAAAGTCTACTCATGCAATACCCTCCCCATAAACATACTAAATAAGAGAAAATTAGCCAGGGTGGCTCAGCTGATGGTTTTTAAAAACCAGAGAATAGGACACTCTGGGGTCTTTCTTTTAAAAAAACAAAAAACTTTTATTGGGGGCTCTTACATCTCTTATCACAATGCATACATTCCTCCAGTGGGTCAAGCACATTTGCACACATGCTGCCATCATCATTTTCAATCCTTTCTCTTTTCACTTGAGCCCCTGATATCAGCTCCCCATTTCCCCCTCCCCGCCCACCCTCCCTTACGAACCCTTGATAAGTTACAGCGTAACTCTGGGGTCTTCCTTTGCCTTTTTTTGACTTCTTGTTTTGGTGAAAAAGTGGGAGAGAGAATGAGTGGTGTTAGACACACGTTATAACAGAGTGATCATTACAACAGAAGTTAGATGTTTTGAATTTCATTGTGCTTCTAGAGAAGTATTGGGTCCACCAACATATAAATGGGTAAATAAAATGTAGTATATTCATACAATGGAATATTATTCATCCATAAAGAGAAATAGAACTCTAATATATGCTATTACTTCGATAGAACTTGAAAATCTCATGTTGGGTGAAATAAGTCATCCTCCAAAGTCCAAATATTATGTGATACCATTCATGTGAAATTCCCAGGGTAAGCAAAGGTATAGAGACTAAAGTTTATTAGTGATTATCCGGGATGAGTGGGATGGAGGATTAGGGGAGTATTGCTTAAGTGGGACTTAGTTTCTGTTAAAGATGATGAAAAAAATTGAAATGGATAGTGGTGATTGTGGTACAATATAGTGAATATCATTAATATTACTATGTATTAATTATACATGTGAAAAGTATTAAAATAACAAGTATTTTGTTATCTATATTTCCTTACAATATTTTTAGAAGTATAAAGTAAAATGTCCACTTCTAGATGATTGAGTTAGATTACAGCACATCCATAAAATGTTTAAGAAAACTAAAACACTGCTGAGAGAAATTAAAGGTCTAAGTAAATAGAGGAATGTTTTATGTTCATAGATTAGTAGCCTCAATATTCTTTTTTTTAAGTCTCACTATTTTAAGTTGTCAATTTTTCCCCTGAATTGATTTGACTCAATGTAATCCTAATAAAAATCCCAGCAGACTTATTTGTGAAAACCAGAAAAGCTAATATTAACATTTAAATGGAAATTGAAATGATCAAGAAAAATCAAGACATTCTGAAGAATAACAAAATTTTCTGATTTTCCCCAGCTTTGTAAGATTCATTACCAAGTTATAATAATTAGATGGAATGGGGAATTGGCACAGAAAAGACAAACAGACTAGTTACCTAATAATAAATAACAATCTCACTACCAAATCACAAACAAGCTATTACTGTGGAGTCAGGCCCCCTCATAGCAAGCGTCTATGGGCTTGTCAAGACTGTAAGTCTTATGGCAGCACAGCCTTTGCTTCTGCGGAACAGCTGGCGGGGAGCAGCCCCACGCTTATCCCACACTCACCTGCCTGCTGACCAAAATGCTATACTACCGTCATGGGGAGGAAAATGGCTCTGGGTTCATTGGGATGGCCCCTATGAAAGTGAACCTTGGCCCCTACCTCAAGCCAAACCCAAAAATCACTCCCGCATGGATCATAATCATAAATTTGAAAAGTTAAAACAATAGAGGTTTCAGAAGAGCCCTTAGAAGAATGTCTTTTTAATATAAGAGCAGAGATTTCTTCAGCACTTAAAAATTTTAAATATTAGATAAAATTGGGCTTCATTCAAATGAAGAACTTGAAGGTTTTAAGACTTTTTTTTTTTAAACAGAAAGGCATACTTAGAAGAGGCTGCAACTACAGGGTGAGGAAGAAATATTTGCCATATTTATATGTAACAAAGAACTCCCTCAGAATACAAAAAAAGAATTCTATAGAACAGTAAAACAAATAATGACACCATTTTAAAATGTATCCAAAGGTGTGAAGGAAGGAGGGAAGGAAAACATGAAGTTATCCGCATAACTAGAAAGCATAAGAAAAGATGCTAAACATGATTCGTTGCCAGTGACCTGTAAACTCAGTTGCAATGAGGTGCCATTACATGCACGCTAAACTGACTAGCATGAAAGTGCTGGCCCTAGCAGATGTTGAGGAGGCAGCGGAGTAGATGAACGTGCGTGCATTTGCCGGTGGTAATTGGACGCCTACAAAACACCACAAAGAGCAGTTTAGCAGAGCCTTCTAGAGCAAAACATCCATGATACCCCTTGACCCCCGAATTCTACCTCTGGAAATGTGCTGCAAAGAAATGAGCGTGCATGTTTACCTGATAATGCAGAAAAGTGTTCTTCATAGTTTTATCCATGATATATAAAATCTGAAAACAGTCTAACTTTCCCTCCACAGGAGAATGACTAGCAAATAAATATTGGTATATTCATAAATGGAATACTAAGCTGTAATCTTAAAAAAAAGACGAATTGGACAAATACAACTACACACAGCAACACAGGTTTCTCATTAATATAATATAGACTTTGAAAAGCCTCACCCAAAAAATCACTTGGTCAAATGTCACTCATATGAAAGTCAAGAACATGAAGACAAATGTCCCATGACATAAATTTAGAACCATCATCTTGGGAGTAGTGTTGACTTTGAGAAGCATTAGAGAGCCTTTGGTGTGCAGGAAAAATTCTCTACCTTGATCTGGTAGTAGTTACATGGGTCTATGCATATGTGAATAATTCATTGGGCTATTAAGATCTGTGCATTTGATCTTCATCCTTTTCAGTATCAATGAAAAGGAGGTAACCAAAGCGATGAAAGACAACTTAGAAAGATCACAGCTGAAAGTTCCTGGATGCATTGTGTTAAAAGATCTGACACGGTGTGGGGCCGCCTCGCCCTCTCTTTCAGTTTGACTGCATCACTTTCCCACGAAAGCAGAGGAGCTAGTGAACAAGGATGGTGGAAGTTCTCCTATGAAATTTCTGAGTGAATTGCTAATAGCACCCTCTCATTGCATCTTGTTTGGCTGTGGGAGAAACTTCAAAATCTAGGGTAGTCCTGGTGTCTGAAGCATTAGAACTCTAATTTAGCTTCTAGGGGGTTAGTATTGATTCAGATAGACCACATCCCACTCCCCAGATAAGCCTAGTTCTAGGACTTGCATCCTTCCAGAAAACCAAACCAAACCTACTGCCATAAGAGTCCATTCTGACTCACAGTGACTCTGTAGGACAGGGTAGAATCCCCCTGTGCGTTTCTGAGACTGTAAAGTTGAAAGCCCCATCTTTCTCCAGAGGTGCGGCTGATGGTTTCAAACTTTAGAATCACAGCCCAATGTGTAACTACTCCCTAGAGCTGGTGGATTTTCTCCCAACTCCCAGAGGCTCTGTCTGTCTTTCTCTCTCTCTGAACAGTTCCTGTGGTGTTTTCTCCTAGTTCCATCCAAACTGACCTTCCCTCCAAGGTACCATATGCTCTGAAAACACTTCTTTCTAGAGCCAATCCCCTCCATTCCTTGAAACTGCTGATTTCAACAAGAAAATCTTGTTCTCTAAATTGCTCTTAAGGATCCTATCTAAACTGCATTTGCAATAATGACGGGGCATTTGCTCCATTGAGTTAGACATACTCATTGCAATAAGGCAGCAATTCACATTTCCAATGTCAATTTTTCATTTATTAAACAAGACACGGAGCTTCTACTGTGTGCTGGGCTCGGTGTTAAGCACTAGGATGAACATACTCAAGGAACTCACAGAGTTTTGTAGCAGCCAGAAGTACGTAAACTCATTAGTTCCAGTGACTTCTGTACTCACGTCCTACTGCACAGCACTTAGAATGTATCACTCATTTTGTTTTTCTGTTCCCTCCACGAATCTCATCTCCAATATACATCCATGGAACAACCCAAACAAAATCTTCAGTCATCTATTATTTATAGCCCTCTCATCCATTCGAAATGCACTTGTTCATTATGTATCAATTCTTTGACTAAATCTGTAGCACATTTTTTTCACCCCCATTGTCACAGCCTAAGCTCAGCATCCTAGTTCCTTTCTTTGAGATACTGTCCAAACAAGTCTCCATGTCTCTAGATTTCACCCTGTGATGATTAGGGGTTATGTCACCTAGACACTCCTGGGTTAGGGGAGTGTGGGGCTCACCCTATCAATTGTGTCACAGCCTGATGGCATTTCTGGGTGCCATAGCCTTTTTGTATAAGAAAGAAAGACTAAGCCAAGTCCAATATCTTTTTGCCTTCTGCTGGAGCTGGATCTTGCCTATGGTTCTTGGTCTTCTGCTGTGCCATCTGCCGATCCTAAGAGCTGTTGGCAGACTACTGACAGTGGATTCATTTGGCTGACTAAGGACTACTGCATCTACCAGCCTGTGCCCACTGCTACCTCTGCTTCAATGCCCTGCTCAGTCAGCAGAAGTCTGACTTGAACCAGCCTGGACTAACCTATTGCTACAATGGGGCAAGCTATTTCTGGCTATAAATCTCTTTCTATGTTCAACACATTGCAAGCATCCGTGGTTTTGTTTCTCTAACCAAACACACACCCCTACCACCCTTTCCTTTGCACCATTGCCAGGAATTCTTTCTTGTCCTGTCTCAACCTCTGTCAATGGAAAGCTATTGTTCAAGAAAAAGCACATATGAATCTAAAGGAGGAGATCTGCAGGTGGGCTTCAAAAAGTTCATGACAAAATTTTGTGATTTTTTTCATCCCATTTTCCAAAATTTTCTGAATCCTCCTCATATAGTGAGTTGATGATTATGTGCTGAGCTACAGAAAAGCAGTGAGCTGTTTATTTTTCAAACGTAAATCCCAACATATATGTAAGCCAGTTGCTTTTTAAGAGTTTGGTATGGCAGACATTGATGTTTGCCTGGAACAGAACAGAAGGAACAGGGAGGGCGTGGGCAGCAATAGGCTAGTGGAGAGGCAGGTGTTAACTAGGGTGAAGGGGAAGGTAATATTCTACAAGAGGAAAAGGGGGAGGAAGAATAGGGCAGATTATTACTAAGTTTGATAAGTTGTTTAAATATTTGAGTTCAAAAATAATGAGATGAGCTGTAAACTCCCACCTAATTTACAATAAAAATGCTTAATATTGCACTTCTTATCTTCTGATTCCCATATCTTTCTGAGACAGAGACCATAGAGTATATGACAAAAACAGCAGGTTCCTCCCACCCTGCATCCCCCAACAGCCGTCTAAGTGAGATATTGGCTAAATCCACCTGGAAGAAGCACACTAGCCTGTGTGATCCAAGAACTGTAAATAATAACATCCAAACCTGGAGAAGGGAATGGTGTTAGAGCATAAATTCTAAACACCGTGTTTGCAGAAGCCTGCGGATGACATCAAAAGGCCAAAACCCATTCACAGGGTTGCCCATGAATATTAAGTCTCTGGTGAACCCTCTATGACTGAGCCAGAGATGGATAAGGCCTTGTTATCAGACAGCACCCAGTGTAGGGAGGATCACTGCAGTTGTAGTTAGGTCAGAATGTGACGCCTTGTCATTGATCCAATGTCTAATTGTTGCACTTTTTGAAAAGTTGAAAGTTTCTTTCTTTTTTTAAAAATCATTTTATTAGGGGCTCATACAACTCTTTTCACAGTCCATACATACATCAGTTGTGTCCAGCACATTCATACATATGTTGCCATCATCATTCTCAAAATACCTGCTTTCTGCCTGAGCCCTTGGAATCAGCTCCTCATTTTCCCCCTCCCTCATCGTTCCTCCCTCCCCCCTGAGCCCTTGATAATTTATAAATTGTTATTATTTTATCATATCTTACACCATCCGATGTCTCCCTCACCAACTTCTCCACGGTCCATCCCCCAGGGAGGAGGTTATATGTAGACCTTGCCATCTGTTCCTCCTTTCTCCCTCACCTTTCCTCCACCCTCCCGATATCACCACTCTCTCCACTGGTTCTGAGGGGTTCATCTGTCCTGGATTCCCTGTATTTCCAGTTCCTATCTGTACCAGTGTACATCCTCCAGTCCAGCCAGATATGTAAGGTAGACTTGGGATCAAGATAGTGGGGTGGGGGGTGGGGGAGAGCATTCAAGAACTAGAGGAAAATTGCATATTTCATCATTGCTACATTGCACTCTGACTGGCTCATCTCCTCCCTGCAGCCCTTCTGCAAGGGGATGTCCAATTTCCCCCAGACGGGCCCTGGGTCCCCACTCTGCACTCCCCCTCATTCACAATGCTATGATTTTTTTTTTTTTTTTGGTCTTTGATGCCTGATACCTGATTCCTTTGACGCCTTGTCATCTCACAGGCTGGTGTGCTTCTTCCATGTGGGCTTTGTTGTTTCTCAGTTAGATGGCCCCTTGTTTATCTTCCAGCGCGTAGGACCCTAGGTTCTATATATTTTGACAGCTGGGCACCATCAGCTTTCTTCGCCCGCATTTGCCTATGCACATGCTTTGTCTTCAGTGTTCGTGTCGGGGTAGGCTGGTGTGCTTCTTCCATGTGGGCTTTGTTGTTTTTAAGCTAGATGACCGCCTGATTGTCTTCAAGTCTTTAAGCCCCCAGAAGCTATATCATTTGATAGCCGGGCACCATCAGCTTTCTTCACCACTTTTGCTTATGCACCGGCTTTGTCCTCAGCGATCGAGTCGGGACAGGCTGGTGTGCTTCCATGTGGGTTTTGTTGTCTCTAGGCTAGATGGCTGCTTGTTTATCTTCAGGTCTTTAAGACTTCAGGTGCTATATCTTTTGGTAGCCAGGCACCATTAGCTTTCTTCACCACATTTGCTTGTGCATCCATTGTCTTCAGCGATTGTGCCAGGAAGCTGAGCATCTCAGACTGCCGAATTGTTAGAACAAAGTGCTCTTGTGTTGAGGGAGTACTTGTGCAGGGGCCCACTGTCCATCTATTTTCTTAATACTCAACCTATTAATATATGTACATAGATCTATTCCCACCTCTTCATATATAAACATATTTACATCTTTTATGCCTGTATTTAAATCTCTATGATTACCCTTTGTCTCCTAGTTCTTTTCTCTATTTCTTTGTACTTTCCTCTTGTCCCACTATCATGTTCTGCCTTCATTTGGGTTTTAGGAATTCCTCTCAGTTACATTGCCCTTGATCCAGCTTTGACCAGGCAGTTTCTTAATGCCTGTGGTAGTCACCTAATCTGGTGCCAATTTGAGGATTAAGTGTGTAGGGGTGGAGTCTAGCCTGTCAATCTGGAGATAGCTAATGAGACCTCTGTGTGGGCATGGCCTTCTCCTGAGAATTCTGGGAAATCTGGTACTTCCTCCTTGGAGGCAGGAGACACTCCTCTTTCTGCCACACCCTGGGAGACATAGCAGCTGACAAGATACATGGATCCACCCTGATGCACAGATGCCTACCAGCGCTGTGATGTTTCCAATGCCACTGGATCCAAAAGCTTTCTACCCACTGACCTGCGATTTTCTACATTCTGTGTCATTGCATGTGTTTCATGAGTCTGAAGAGGACTTTATAGATTGGTATTGGACTCATGGACTTGGTCTGGACTGGGTTGGAATGTTTTTTTTTTTTAAATATTTTATTAGGAGCTCATACAACTGTTATCGCAATCCATACACACATCAATTGTGTAAAGCGCATTTGTACATCATTCTCAAAACATTTTCTCTCCACTTAAACCCC
>NW_022103899.1:16706887-16712097 GCF_000313985.2 Echinops telfairi
CCCCTCCCTCATGAGCCCTTGATAGTTTATAAATTGGTATTTTGTCATTTCTTGCCCTGTCTGACGTCTCCCTTCCCCCACTTTTCGGTTGTCTGTCCCCCAGGGAGGAGGTCACACACAGTTCCTTGTAATCGGTTCCCTCTTTCCTACCAATTCTCCCTTTACCCTCCCTGTTTCGCCACTCAAACCACTGGTCCTGTAGGGCTCATCCGCCCTGGATTCTGGAATGTTTTCTTAATGTACAATTGCTCTCGTATATCAACCTTTTCCTTATACACATGTGTGTCCATGGATTTGTTTCTCTAGTCTACCCAGACTGACACAATGCCACAGACACACTTAAAATTATCCCGGTTTTGGGTACCAGCATAGTTCTTGGCTAACAGTAGCATTTAGCACCTCTTTGCGCTTTAGAGGTGCTGAAAGGGAGGGTGTATGTGGCTTAGACAGAAGAATGAGGTCACAAGCTTCTCAGCTAAAGTCACCAATCAAGATTGTGGTAAGAATGTGCTAAAGTCCGCCTGGCTCTGGATTTTTCTCATTGGAAGGAAAAGTTAGGATAAATCATTTGAGGGGTTCTTTTGTTCTCAGGTCATCTCTGGAGAAGCCAGTAAAGCAGTTTCAGAAGGTGTCATGTGACTTAGTGAGAAAACAAACTTCTTCCCCTGATCACGGGCTTGCCCTTCCAAACTCCACACTCCAAACTTACTGCCATTAAGTAATTTCTGACTCACCATGACCCTATAGGATAGGGTAGAACTGCCCCTGTGGGTTTCTGAGACTGTGAATCTTTCAGGAGTAAAAAGCCTCATCTTTCTCCCAAGAAGCGACTGGTGGTTTCAAACTGTTGACCTTGCACTTAAGAGTCTATTTTCTGTGCTTTTAGTTTCTTGAACCTCATTTTGCAAAAATTATATAAAAATGTTTCAAAAGGAAGATATCTCTTTGATAACTAGATTTAGAACGATGCAAGCAGCTGTCCGTAGGTCTTCATCTTCATGCAATACGGTAATCTAAACTAGCCGGTTTTAAATATATGTAGAATGCAGAATCACACGATTCTCTTACTTTTATGGTTGCTGTCTGCCGAACTTTTCCTTTTACTATCGTCATAACCCCGTCAGCAAATGAAGTCCCTGGATTGTAAAAGTCAATGTGTTATTCTAAACATCGTATGGCCTCTTTCTCAGATGGTTTCCATTCTTTGCTTAGGATGGCATTTAAGGCTCTCAGATAATATTTAACTTTTAAAAAATTCTTAACATGCCCAGACTTTATATATATGTTTACATATATAAATATCTATTATCATAGTGTAAGTACTGGGTGGACATTTTCAAGCACGTTCATTTCCCATGCAACCATTTAAACATATTTGTTTTGTGACATTTGCAATCCCCTCACAATCCCCTCAGTGTCTAGTGCTCTTCCCACTTCTGCCCTGGGTTAGCCAGTTCCATTTTACCCTCTTTCTTGCCCCTTACTGCCCTCTGAACTTTGGGGCAAATGCTGCCCTTTGGGGTTGATTTTTCTAAGTAGTGCATTCCTCACAGCTGTTGTTGTTAACTCTTACAGGACTGTCTCTTGCTCGACTGATCCCAGGGGTGAGTTCAGTTCCAGGGCTGAAGGGCATTGCAGGGCCACAGTTTCAGAGGTTCACTGGTCTCTATCAAACCAGGAGATGTGACGTTTTATGAGTTTGAATTTTGTTCTCTATTTTCCACCTGCTCTATCCAGGACCCATTTCTGTGATCCCAATCAGGGAGGTCGGTAGTGGTTGATAAGGGTACCATTTGGTTCTTCTGGTTTCAGGTATTAGAAGCGTGATTTGCATGATCCATTAGCCCTTGGAACTAATTGTTTCCTTAATCCTTTGACTTTCTTTCCTCTTCTTTGCTTCAGATGGGGGAAACCAAGAATTGCACCTTAGATGGCCACTCACAAACTTTTTAAGACCCCATGTGCTACTTGTCAAATAAGGATATAGAATATTGCCTTTGTGAATTAGGCTTTGCCAATTGACTCAAATGTCCCTCAAATCTATGGTCCTAAGCCCCCAGTGCAGTGACTCAGTCCCTCAAACTGTCTGTTTAGAGCTAAGAAGTTTTCATACATTGATCTTCTCTCTGTATGCGCTACTATACATTCACGGAGACTTTTGGAGGGGGCGGGCATCCTCGTGTTTTCATATGCTTGCTCTTCCTTGTACACTGCATTCTCCTTTCCTCCTCTTCCTCTCCAGAGAGTCCTCACCCTCCTTTTATAACCAGCCTGAATAGCCCTAGCTTTGTTACCTTCCAAACACCGTAAATTATGATTGCACGTACCTCTACTGTGGTGCATACAGTGCTGCATTATTAACATCTATTTGCACATTTGCTCCCATTCTAGATTACAAATTCTCTGAACATAAGAATTTTATCCCTGCCCTCTTTATAGTAGGTCTTCCACAATCAGCCTTAGCCTGACATTGAATTCCTTATGATGGAACCAATAGTCTAAGAGCAAATATGTGTCAAGTAGGTACCCATTGCAACCCAAAGTAAATTCCATGGGTCATACTTTCAAGAACTCCAAACGGCCATTGTAATAAAAACATGTCCCAATATACACGAAATAATTATTGCAGAAACCTCAAGGAAAATCATGATGGACTTTAAAATGAAATAGTTAGAGAACACTTCATGAAGGAGGCAAATTAATCCACACAAGTGTAGATGACAAAGATATAGGAGAATCTGTGTGAGGTGATTCATGAAAGAGATTTCAGAGGCTGGGGAATCTCAGTTTGCATTATCTGGATGTCACTTTATCATCCACCTTCTGCCTACTAACGTTTCATTTTAAATGACTCAGCCCACTAGTTTTTGATACTTTAAAAAATATGTCTTGTGCATTTGGCATTTGGTGATTATCAAAGGAAACAGATTCTGGGTGTGTGTGTGTGGCGTGGGGTGGGGGGGTGGGGTGGCTGGGAAATAACTGTGGAGTGATTCACCCATGTGTGGCAAAAGGACACTGAAGGTTCAACCCTCAGCTCAGAGCTCTGTCAGCGTGAACCCAGAGTGCTGGCTAGGCAGGTGGTTGTTTTTGAGGGTCATCACTATTCTCTGGGGGTGTGGTGTACAGAAGGGAAGGAAGAGGAGTGAACTGAGAAATCTCTCGTGTTAGAGGATAAGATCTGACACTACGTGGTGACTAGGTATCTAAAGTGACTCTGTTTCTCCCTGGTGTTACATAAAAATGTGTTTTGAACCCTTCAATTTGTCTTGTTAAGCATCTCACTTTACCTGATAAGCAGAGGACCAGCATATATAAAACTGACAAGAAGAACCCATCATCTAACCAACTTCCAAGGCACTTTCACCCCCAACATCTATTTTGGTTCAAGCAAACCCAAATGACGTTTGAGAAAGCTGCTGTGGGCGATGCAGAGAAGAGAGCCTTCGCGGTGGGGTCACACTTGTGCGCGTCTGCTCGCTCATGAGGCTCCAACTCTCACGACAGAAGCAGTATTACCCTGGCCTGTGAACCAGCACGCGCTACATGGTGGGTGTTCATCACAGCATCAACACCCCAACCCCCTGAACACTAAGTGAAAACAATTTTTGGTTTTGTTTTTTCCTGTTAGGAGACAAAAGTGCTGATATCTGTTTCTTCTGCATCTTAATAGTGATTTTTAGGAATAACAGTACAAATTCCCATAACTCTAAAACCCAAATGGGGGAGTTGTGGCCTTCTCAGAAGGTCACTTCAGGAGGCCCTGCCACGCCCTCCATTGTTATTCCTGGGGCTTAAATTGTAACCGATCCAGGAAAACAGCAGCCCAACTCACTACCACTAAGTCCATGCTGACTCATAGCGAACCCCTGTGGGTTTCCAACACTGTAACTGTTCACTGGAGTAAAACACCCAAGTCTTTCTCCCACGGAACTGCTGGTGCTTTGAACTGCCAACCATGAGGATCACAGTCCAACACATAACCACTACACTGCATCCCCAGGGCTCCTTAATCCATGATAAGTGTTCATTTAAATATCTGTTAGCTAAATACTAAAATTTAATGTATGTCTATAAAGAATATCCCTAGCCTCCCCCACCAAAGACATGGTAAATATGAAAATAAATGAATTCATTTATAATATACTAAAGCAAAGTATATAATAAAATTTCCAAATTAAAAATAGTAAGTGGGTCAAATAAGGGCTTTTAATGTTCATTAAAAAAAAAATCAATTTACCAACAAGATATTACCATGAACCTATGCTCCTCATCATATCAAAATATATAAAGCAAAAACTTCCAGAATTCCAAGGAACTGACCAATCCACACTAGTAGAAAAAGATTTCAGTAGATTGCTCTCAAAAGCGATCAATAGAATTCTTTCTTAACAGTCTGTCTGCCTCCATCTTTTCTCACGGAAGTTCATTCAGCTGCCAGGAAGCGTTTTGAAAAACAGAAACCAGTTCCAGTCATTTTCCTGCTCCAGCCGCTCAATGACTTCTCCTTACAGTCAGAATAAGACAGATTCATTACCGAGCCCCACAGACTTTCATACGTAACAGGGCTCGCCTGCGTCTTTGACCTCATCTTCTTATGCTTTTATGGGTTAGGTTCATGTTTTTAAAAGCCACACTCTGTTTCATAACTACTTTTCATTTATTTAGTATACTCATGTGTCATTTGGGTTTATGGATATCATATTCTGTGCTTTCTACTTGTTATACTCTGTCTCTCTATTTTCATTTCTTGTAATGGGTATTGTTAAGATTTTATCATGGCTTACTTCTGTCATTCATCTCTCTCTTTTGTTCCTTTTATAAGGCTAATTTGGTGGGACATTTTTAATCTTGGATGAAAATTTAGCTGGGCATCAGATTTTAAGATGATAGATATTTCACTCCACTTGTTTAAAGCAATTATTATATTCTCTCTTGCTTATTACTGTTTATAGTTGATTTTCAGTCTCTTTCTCATTTATTTGTGTTATTTTATCACATCTCTAATTAATTTTAAGATTGTTTATGTATGTAGCCTATGGTTCCTTTTTTTTAATCATTTTATTAGGGGCTCATACAACTCTTATCACAATCCATACATACATCAATTGGGTAAAGCACATTTGTACATTCATTGCCCTCATCATTCTCAAAACATTTCCTCTCCACTTAAGGCCCTGGCATTAGGTCCTCATTTTTCCCCTCCCTCC